>NC_137920.1:12855473-12920473 GCF_963457725.1 Sprattus sprattus
GGATCTTCTATTTAAATCAGATAAAGCCTGAAATCCGGACACATGTAACCGCAGTGACTGGCTCAGTATCATCAAAGCAGTGGTGTATAAACAGAATACAAATATCACCTTTTCCATAACATCACAGAATCACACATGTATGAATAGGAGTGGGTGACTCCTGTTTTCCATAAAGCATGGGGAGGTCATGTGATCTGGCACAGGGACACTGAGGAGTCAGAATAAATCCTACACCCAGGATAGAGGGGTTCAGTGAATGTGGAGTGGAAGGTGTACAGGTGGGTGAGTGTGTCAGAGGAGACGCTGTAGAAGGACAGAGTGCCGGCCGGCCAGTCCAGGTACACTCCTACTCTCCTTGAGTGGGAGGAGGGGACTGGTATGATAGTGTGTTCATTGTCCCTGGCAGAGTAACTGCCAGGAGAGCAGTGCAGACTCCAGGACTTGTCATTATATCCGAGTACACTGTCATCACTCTCTCCTTTCCTCTTGATGCTTTTATACGCCACTCCTATAGTAGCCCCACGCCCAGTCCACTCAGACTCCCAGTAGCAGCGTCCAGACAGACCCTTTCTACACAACACCTGATACCACCCGTCAAATCTCTCTGGGTGGTCAGGATATAGCTGATCCTCATTCACACGTGTCACCTTTCTGTTCCCCTCAGAGAGAGAGAGAAGTCTGTGTGCTGTGTTTAGGTCCAGTGTGAGCTCACAGGCATCTGCAGACAAGAGGAGAGAACAACATCATCAGAATATGGGTAGTGACGGCTGCTTCTGACTAACACACACACACATATGTTACAGATGTTACCACTAACGTAATACAAATCTGTACTTTTTAAACATAATAATCCCACAAACTTAATAACTTCAGAACAAAACTGTTGCCTAGTTATTACGTTTGCAGTTACAACGTTTGCGGGAAGGTAACAATTTGTATTGCATCCAATGTAAACAAAAAACTATAGTGAAATTCTCCCCGCTATATCAGTTGTACGAGTATGCTGGCACAATTGTTCGCCATCTAACAACCTTTCCTCAAAATAAAAACCTTAGATTTAATTTAATGTTTAGACCGACTGAATGTTTTGTGTTCTTTGTCCATATCATTAGGGCCAAGCAGCCAAGTTCCAGAGTCAGTTTTTGATTTTGTCAAAACTGAAATAACCAACAAATGAGAAATCTTATATATTAATTTTCAAATCTAATTCTGTCAAGTGCAGGTTGAAGGCACTCAAGACCCCTTGTTGTAGTATTACAACGTCACTTTTATCTCTCCAAAAACACATTTATAAAAACGTTTTTTTTTTAGGGAAAGACCACATTCACATAGTCTATGGGTCCTATTGTCTTGCCTTGCAATGCCATTGGATTATAAATGTATATATAGGTGTGTCCATAAGGCCATGAACTCACTCTACCTGCAAACTTTCCTTGAAGCACATCTCATTGTTTCATTCAACTGAATATATCAACATTGAAGTAAGCAAATTCCATGAAATCTTTTGGTGATTGTTAAAATATGTAGATGATGTAAATGCTAAGTTTTTGTGGAATTAATGCATCACATTAGATTTTCAGCTTCTTATGTCATTGTTGCAATTTTACAATGTTGGGGGTGAAAATGGTAGCTAAAATAGCATGTGCACTTTGCACACTACATGGAGACATTACACTTCTTGCATGTTCAGATACAGGATAAATAAAAAAAAATGTGTTGCCTGAATAGGATTAAATTGCATTGGAATTAGTTATACTTGAACATTCTCTAACTATTATTTCCATTTCAGAATGACACCAGCATTGCAAGTAAACCATGAACACTGATTCTTTTACGTTTTCATTCTATTTTATAAGACATTTTATTCAGTTTGTATCTTTTTAAAATAAATTATGATTCATAAAAATATGACTTGGGTCAAATGCTGGAATTCTGCTCCCAACGTTGCAATCAGTGGCGGTTTTAGGCACGGGCGACCCGGGGCGGCACTTTTTCATGACACGTGGGGGGCGGCACGAGCACTTAAAAAAAATAAAATAATAATAATCTGGGCCGCAAAGCACTTTTCTATTATATATCATATCACTGCGTGAGGAATTGGCAAATTGGCGCCCCCTGCAGCTGCAGGCGCCCCTGCTCGCTAAGAAGGTGCAGCGCAATCCTTGGTGAAAGGGGGAAAGAGAGAGGGGGCGGCGGGCAGTTCAGCTCTGGGTCTCCCAATAAACATTATAATTACCCTATACTTTTAGTTTTTCTGAATTGTGTGAAATGGCTTATAAAAATAGGTAATACAGAATGATTATGTGGTCACCTAGGGCAAGGTTAATTGGTGGAAGGAGACCACTAATTGCATCAACTTATCCAACTGGTGAAGGTAGTAGTGAGCAGAGTATAGATAGATAGATAGTTAGATAGATACTTTATTCATCCAGAAGGAAATGTAATACATCTTTAACAGAGTAGTCTATTACATTATCGATAAAGCTATTGAAGGATGCTCAAGTGGACAAGGTAGCGGACAAGGGGGGGGCGCTCAGAGGGGGTATCGCCCGGGGCGTAATTCCATGCAGAACCGCCACTGGTTGCATTATTACAACGTTTCCCTAAAAAAGTACAAAAACATATTTTTTAAATGATTCCTTCATTATCTGCATCAGAAGACTCTTACAACATCATCTGACTTAAAAAAATATATGTATACAGTATGTATTTAAAAAAACAGTTTTTTACATATTTTTTTTATGCTTAACATTAACATTTGGAGAAACATTTGGGTCTTAACATTAACATTTGGAGAAACAACTTATAACTTACATTTCTGTGCCCCTGGTCTGAGTCTGATTTCGGTACAGTGGTCCACACTGGGAGAAACACACACACACACACACACACACACACACACACACACACACACACACACACACACAAATCTCATGATCAGGCCATCCATCTCTTTTGGTTCATTGGTTTGCACATGAACGTACATGCCCAATTACCCATCCTACTAACAGTTAACTAAAAGATTGCTTTAGAAGTAGCATACAGTAGATTGTGGATCAACAGAATATGCTATCCATCTTTTTTCCTCCATCTGTTTAAAATGACCATCATACCAACAGTTAACTAAAAGCTCTCCTCTCCAGTCCTATCACGTTCTACAGTATATGTAGGCTTCTCCACCAGGTTGTCTAGGACATGCCGTTACTTTCTAAATCTTCAAATTAAAATAGACTATGAGAAGGGTGATAATGCATCTACAGGAATTCATGTATGTGGAGTTTCTCTGTACTACAGATGTACTTCATGTGCAGATTATCTGTACATACTTAAGTGTCTCCAGTTTACAGTGAGGATCCTCTAGTCTAGCAGATAACAGCTTTAGTCCTGATTCTCCAGGATGGTTGTAGCTCAGATCCAGCTCTTTTAGATGAGAGGGGTTTGAAGTCAGAGCTGAAGCCAGAAATCCACAGCCTTCCTCTGAGATGAGAGAACCAGACAGCCTTAGAAAGAGAAAATGAGTGAAAGAAAGAGTAAGAGAGAGAGAGAAAGATAGAGAGAGTGAGAACAGATTTTTTTGCTTGTTTGTTCGTTTTTGTGAATTTCTGAATGAATCCACGTGTTCCCTTCCTTCAGTGCAAACTTAGTTCCAATAACCAACTTTACAAGAGTGCTACCAGGCTCTGCTGGTGAGATCAATGAGAAAAAAATTAGTTAAAAATGAATAAAATAACTGTCATAAATTGGGTGTGTAGGAAATAGTCACTCTTTCACCATCACTAACACTCAAAACAGTAGACTGTCCTCTATGTTAAAAGACTACCTCCAGAAAAACTAAAGAAATGTACTTAAGGTCCATTTGTGAGTTACTTTGGAATGTAAAATAGTTTGCCTGTATTTTAAAGCAACGCTGAAGACTGGGCCTAGAACCACCCAGTCAATACCTACCTGTGATCTAACTACCTAAGAATCAAAACAAGGAAAAAAAAACATCAACAAAAAGAAATGCTAAATGGTGTCTTTTGACTTGAAGATGCTTAATAGTAAATCCTTATAAAAAAAACATATATACTTGCAGTTTTTAAAATTCTAATAAGTCAATATAATTGAAAAAAATAAGATTGAAGGCAAACTAATAAAAACTAACTGCACCACTTGCGAGACACTAAAATCACAATGGATATAGGTTGCAGCAGATGAGTACCAAGGAATGAACGGGGTCTGATTCTTAAGGCGAGACACGGCAGGCAAAAACATTTGCAGTGGTCAATTTTGAGGTTTTGAGCTAGTTCACTCCCTAAACATGTAATCTTTTCTTTATAGTTTTTTTTCTTTTATATGTCAGGATGTCAGTTGTTCCACCTCATCTGAGGGTAGAGAAATGAGTGAGGGTGCTGTGGCAGCAAAGAGAAGTGAGGACATGGGGGGAGATGAACAGCAAGAGGATGAGCATAAGGAAGCTTCAGTAGGACATAGTAGGTTTCTCACTGACGGAATTGAAGATGGAAAGTTGTCAGCTTACAAGTGGTGGTGTTTGTATAGGTAGTCTGACATTACAGTCTGTAGTCTAGTCTGACTTTAAATCCGTTACTACCCTCACATAGTCTACTGGTATGCTCGATGGGTTAAGTGTTTTGGGAATGTGTACATGGTATTTGAGACGAGTGAAAATGATTGGAAAAAACTGTAAAAACAAACTTTTCCGTTGGTTTGTATATATAAGTTTTGTGTGGCGAGATTGCCAGGTGTGATAAGTGGTACAGTGGTTAGTGTTGTTGGCTAACAAGTATCTGACCTGGGTTCAATTCCTGGGCAATGAAAGATGATAGTGTGAATCACTTTGGATAGACATGTTTGTTTTAGTTCCCTTTTTGGGTCACTTTGTCTCATTGATGGCCCATGACTTTCATATGCAGCAGTAATAGTGGGAAAATGTCTTCATTGACACCTACAGTACATCTATATTTTACATGCATGTACATTTCAACGCAAATGCTGTACAGCAGTATAGTTGGTAGCAAGGCTGCAAAACAAACAAAACAAAGATGTAAACTAAATTCCAATCAAGATGTAAACTATATACATTTATGTAAAAATTAAATCTGTCTTATGTCAAGTGTATAATTTAATTTGTCTGAAAATACAGCATCTTTCCATCTACAGTGATCTAAATTGTGTCTGGTTAAAAAACTAAAGTTAACTGTTTTGAACAGAGTATCTAAATATCTTGAAAAAAATGCTGTAGTTGCACAGCATTTTGCTGGTGGTGAACATTGACTGAGACAGGTATCCATGAATTTTGGAAGTGGTCATTGACTGCATTTTGTATCTAAGCAATGGAAAAATATCCCATTTAGTTAGTCTACTGCTGGATGTGTTAAGTGTTTTAAGAAAGAGTACATGGTATTGAACCAAGTGTGAAAATGATTGGAAAAAACTGTAATGGTCTCACTTTCTGAAGCTTGTTACCAGAGTCTGCTATCCCTGGGTTTGAACAGGGTAGATACCTGCATAACTCCTCATACTTATTCCATGGCATTGGTGTCTGCCACATAGGACACTTGTAAGGCTGGATCAGATGAACAGTAGTCAAGAAAAGAGGGTATATGATGGATACCCATGATGATGTTTATCATCACAAACACCTTCACCTCCTCCACAAATGTATTGCACCAGGATGCTTTTGAAGAGGTATAAAGTTAGGTGTTTTCCACCAAATTAGCAAACATGTTGGTAATCTGTATGGTTAAGTAGTGTTAATATTTTAATATTTATTTTAATATTTATTCATTTATTTACAAAATATATAACAAATACTAATTAAATACATTAAGAATATATTAAATATAATAACTACATCTGCTGTACGGTTCAAAACTTATGAATTTGAACTTTAGGTTGTATGTAATGATTTGTATTTTAATATTTGTAGAAGTCACTAATACATATTTGATATCATATTAACAAAGAATGTATGCCCTTTCAAACAAAACAAACTTGTAATTGTAAATTTAATTTTGTTTTCCAACTGTAACTGTTTGTTTACAGAACAACAAAAAAAGAAGGAATTATCTGTTTGTCGTGGGATTTTGCTGCAGTGTTCTAGAATTATATCGGGGTATAGAGGGTTAATTATGTTAATAATATGATACAAATATTAATATGATATGAAGATTATCAAACAACAATTTCCTTAAAGTAGGATGACGTTTAACACCAACCTTAATATCTGAAGTTCAGAATAAGGACTGACCAGTCCCTTACACAGAAGCTGGACTCCAGAATCTTCAAGATCATTGTGACTCAGATCAAGTTCTGCTAGGGAGTTTACCGACTGCAGAACACAGGCCACAATCTTGCAGGATTCACCACTAAGTTTACAGTCACCAAGTCTGTAATAATACATCAGAAATGAGACCATGGTGTTCTACAACTTACATCACAGTATTTATGGAATGCAGGCAATAGGTGTATCATTGGCAAAGTCTGAAAGCACCACTTGTGAATAATGAAGAACATTTACATATGTAACAGAGTACACAACAGCTTATGACAATATTGCTTGTTTTATAAACCTTGACATTTATATTTTATAAAAACAATAGGTTAAAAGATGCATGATTTGGTGATGATGTTTCACAAAAGGTTGATTGATGGTATATTTGTTACCCATTTACAAAGCCTGGACTGTGGACATACACTGGAGACTTTTGGGCAGACAGCTAGAGGACCTACATTGAGCAATTCACTGACTTTTTAAAACAAGTGTATGGGATAAGAATCATGGACTCTACCTCAGGAATAGGAACAGACACAGTAAAATAGTGGGGAGATGGCAGCATGTTTGCATTGATTCTCAGCTTTACCCACATATGAAATGTGATCAACTGCTGATGTTACACAGGAATGCTCCCAATGATCTAAGGCCTCATTGAATACATGAGGTAGATATAAAGATGTCTACAAACCTCAAGGTTTGCAGTTTACAGTGAGGACTAGTTAGTCCTGAAGAAAGAATCTGAACTCCAGAATCTCCTAAGGCATTGCAACTCAGATCCAGCTGTATCAAGGAGTTGCCAGACTGCAGAGATCTCTTCACTGTTTCACATGACACCCGGTTAAGGTTACACCCATCAAGTCTACAAGACAGCATGGCAAAACAAACATTTTACAATGCAATACGTTTTTGACAACTTCAAACTCTTAAACATTACAAATTAATTTACATGATCAAAGCACAGCTATATTTTGTGAACACAAGAATATAGTTGTATAATATAGCATTTCATCAGAAAATTGTGGAAAAGAGTTTCTTTTGTAGAAGAACAGTGAAGAAATTATTATTTGTATTTGGACTTCTCTCTGTATTTCATTGTACAAACTTGCACAACCTAAGAAGAACAAACATCCCCACCAAATGTTTCCTTCTTTTCCTTTTCATGTATCCATATTCCCATGGACCCTCTTTTCTGGCTTTTGTTATGTTAGTGTTAACCCTTCTAGCCCCAAGGTGCCCCGTGGGGAACTTGGTGATATTTGTATTAATATATTTTAAAATCTCTGTGAGTTTTTGACCTACAAACATAAAACTAACACCTACAGCACCATTGAACCCTTTTCTTTTGAAACTAAAATATGAATAATCACTTCGTAAGGAGAATATAACTCATCCTTTGCACATTTCAGTCTGTGAGTGAGATTTCAGGAGCCTACGACCTGCCCATTAGCAAATGACAACCATTCATATGATAAGGGAATGGTAATTCAGTGATTACTATTGGGTCATGATGTGTCAAGAAACCCTGTAGGGGGGAGAGGGCCACAAAGACATTCAAGGGCCATTACCTGCTGGCCATTGTCTTTGACCGAGGTGTACCAGAATGTTCACACCTTTCTCATTAATATGCATAGTGGTCTAAGTGAAGAAAAGTCACTTTCTAAATTACTTATACTTAGTATAGAAACCACACACACTGTTTTAATGCTAAACTCACCTTTTTGGAGCAAACACCTTTGTTTACAAGGTGCAGAGTAAAAAAGAAAACTTCCAAAATGATTACCATGTGTTTTTGTACAAAGTCTGAGAACCTCTGAAACTAGATATCATTTTAGTGTCTTTATATTTCATTTTAATACAAAGCTTTGTTTTACTACATTCCTTTTAGTCTCATTGTATTATTGCTCAGTTGTTCTAGAATATAATCATAAATGCCACTTTTGCCTCATGGTTTTTAGTTAGATGGAATATACAAAAATATCAGGCATGGCAAACTACCTAACAGAGTCAAAAAAAGCCCTTGGGGTTGGAAGTGTTAATACAATTATTTTCCCTGATAGCTAACGTGTTTAACTGCCTCCCCTTTGTGTGAGCCGTAGTCAGTTTATCCAAAACTTGGGAGAGTGATCTAAATTTAGACCTAAACTCAGTGTTGGCAGAGCAACAGTGAATGGGTTTATATTTATATTTGGGCAACAGTATTACATTGCACCAACAGACATTATATGAGCTGAAAAACACCTGGTGTCAATTGATGCCTCATTTGTTGGGGCATTTATTAATTTAAGAGGATGAAACTCACTGTGCCTTTCTGAAGCACCTCAAGGCTGGGATCAGTCTCCTGCGTCCCTCATCTGATGTGTTGTATGTCTTCAGGTCAAACTCATCCAGCACCTCCTCAGACATCAGAAGCATGTGGGCCAGTGCTGAACAGTGAGCAGGAGACAACTTCTGCTTTAAGCCCTTTGGTGAATTCAGGTACTCTTGAATGTCTTCATGCATGGAATGATCATTCACTTCAGATAAGCACTGCAAAAGACTGATGCATCTTTCAGGAGAGAGATCCTCTTTATTGAGCTCCTTAATGTACTGACACATTTTCTTTACGCTCTCTGAGCTGTTGTGTTTGTGGTTCAGTAGACCTCCCAAAAGTCTCTGATTGCTCTCCAGACATATACCCATAAGGAAGCGAAGGAAAAGATCCAGGTGTCCATTCCTGCTTTCCAAAACGTTGGTTACTGCCAACTTTAGCGACTCTTCCAAGCAGAAAAATGTCCCCATGGTCTCCATCTGATTGCTGTAGGAGACAAAGATATGAAGTGCTGCCAGAAACTCCTGGATGCTCAGATGGAGAAAGCAGTAGACCTTGCTCTGATGAAACACAGATTCTTCCTTGAAGATTTCAGTGCACATACCGGAGTACACTGAAGCTTCACTGACATCAATACCATACTCTTTCAGGTCTTCTTCGTAAAATATGACATTACCATTCTCTAGATTCTTGAAAGCCAGTTTTGCCAGCTTCAGTATAATGCCTTCCTTTGATTTCAGAAGCTGCTCTTTCTTTGTCTGTTTTCCACTTTGATATTTCTGATTCTTTTTGGTGATCTGGATGAGTAGAAAGTGTATGAACATTTCAGTCAGAGTCTTTGGAATGTATTTCGTCTTGTCCAGCATCTGCTGAAGTACAGTGGCTGCAATCCAACAGAAGACTGGAATGTGGCACATGATGTGGAGACTCCTGGATGTCTTAATGTGTGAGATGATTCTGTTGGCCTGTTTCTCATCACTGATTCTCTTCCTGAAGTACTCTTCCTTCTGTGGGTCATTGAACCCTCGTACTTCTGTCACCTGATTGATGCACTGGGCAGGAATTTGACTAGCTGCTGCTGGCCGTGAGGTAATCCAGATGTGTGCAGAGGGAAGCAGAGTTCCCTGAATGAGGCTTGTTATAAGAACATCCACTGATGAAGTTTGTTTTACATCAGATAATTTAACGTTCTCTTGGAAATTCAGATGGAGTCGACTCTCATCCAAACCATCAAAGATGAACACAACCTGACAGTCTTTGTATTCTTCACCATCCTTCAGCTCTTTCAGTTCAGGGTGGAAGTCAAGCAAGAGCTTGTGAAGACTATACTGATCACTGCTGACCAAATTCAGCTCACGAAAAGTAAGGGGAAACATAAAATCTACATTCTGATTGGCTACCCCATCTATCCAATCAAGAATGAACTTCTGCACTGAGACTGTTTTTCCAATACCAGCCACACCTTTGGTCATCACAGTTCTGATGTTCTTCTCCTGTCCAGGTAAGGGCTTGAAGATGTCATTGCAGTTGATTGGTGTGTCTTCTGTGGTTTGTGCTCTGGATGCTGACTCTACCTGGCAAACCTCATGTTCTTTATTCACCCCTTCACTCTCTCCCTCTGTGATGTAGAGCTCTGTGTAGATCTTATTGAGGGGTGTCTCAGCTCCTGGTTTGATGATGCCTTCAGATATGTTCAAAAACCTCCTCTTCAAACTTGCTTTATGCTTTTCTATGACTCTTCTCATGCCATCATCTGCTGTTTAACATCAACAAAAATGATCACAGAAACGTATAAGTATCATATCTATGATAAATCACAATATTGATTTTCAGTTGTGATTGCTTCAGCCAAATGATCAATGACATTCCAGACACATATATCCTTTTGCTTTTCATTACTGTTACTCTTGGCACATTAAAATGGCACTTTTTTTGTCTGATAATCTAGAGCAGGGATGGGGAATCTTTCTCCTACCAAGAACCATGTGAGTATTTAGAAAGACATTTTTGGTCCTACACCTTACCTACTTTAAAATATTACTTGAAGTAATAATGTTGCAGTGATACATAATGCTTGGTCAGCTTAATTATAATAATGAATGAATTCATTATCCCACTGAATCACAAAGATAATTAAGTAAATTATGTAATGTGTATAATTTAATTCTCCAATTGACTTGAAGTCCTGTGTAAATGCAATATGGCAATCTTCTAGATTTCTTCTTCACCCAGTTGAACGTAGTAAATATGACACATTAAAGGCCAGGTCATTTTCGACAAAAATATCAATACTAAAACATTAGAAAAATAATGTATTAATCTTACTATAATTTATTGAATCCATTCAAGTAGGTGAAGTTGAATGAGTTTTTATGTTGCAAGAAAATATTAGTATTTTTGTGTTATGTGCTAATTATTCTTTTCTTTCATTTTAACTGTCGTATCAATGCCATGTACACATTCCCAAAACACTTTACACATCGAGCATACCAGTAGACCATGTAAACCAAAATGTGGGTAACTGCCCCTAAGCTTACGCAGATACAAATGCAGTCAGTGACACCTTCTTCAAAATGAATGGATACCTGTCCCAGTCAATGTTCACTACCAGCAAAACATTGTGCAACTAAATCATTTTTTTGCCGATGTTTAGATACTCTGTTCAAAACAGTTAACTGTCAGTAAAAAATCTAACTTAGAGTAATTTAGATCACTGTAGATGGAGAGAGGCTGTATTTGGACAAACAAATTAAGTAATATGCTTGAATACGAAAACAAATTTGATTTAGTTAATTTAGTCTTTTTGGCTTGCAGACTTCTTACTATTTATAATTGTAATAGAGTGTAGAGAAGGCAGAGATGTAATTGTTCCTGAAGAGTTGTCTCCACTCTTACAGTACTGCTCTCTATTTAAGTCATAGGCTACCAGTGAAAGACAGTGATTGAAGAATGTAACTAGAAAATGCATTTCCTGAAGGAAATACCAGTGCATGAAATGCAAAAGTTAGGAAAGGAAGACGAAAAGAAAGAAGAGTGAAAGAAGGAAAGAAGAGTGGAAGAAGGAAAGAAGAAATGATAGAAGAGTGAAGAAAGGAGAGAAGAGAGGATGAAGGAAAGAAGAGTGAAAGAAAGAAAGAAGAAAAGAAAGAAGAGTGAAGAAAGGAAAGAAGAGTGGAAGAAGAAAAGAAAGAAGAGTGAAGAAAGGAAAGAAGAGTGAAAGAAGGAAATAATAGTTGAAGAAGGAAAGAAGAAAAGGAAAGAAGAGTGAAAGAAGGAAAGAAGAAAGGAAAGAAAAGTGAAAGAGAAAAAGAGAGTGAAAATATTGAAAAAAGGAGATAAAAATGGAGTGAAGAAGAGAGATTGAGTGTGAGAGAAAGTAGACTGAGAGGGATAGAGAGAAAGATGGAGAGATGGAGAGAAAAAAAGTAGAGAATGGAAGGTGTCTTAATGTTCCTAGTTACAGTTAAATTTAGAGGGACAGAGAAGAGGTTCCTTTGATTTGGCGCAGCTGTCAGTGAAGCACAGGTGCAAGCCAGTTTAAAGACCCTATTATGATGTCATAATGGCCCAATGTAAGTCAATGGGAAAATTTCGATTCGTTGCCAGTAATTACAGTGCATGAAATGCCCTGTATTGTTATTCCTAGGCTTCTTCTTCTTCTTATTCTTGTTACCTTTTTCTGCGATTAATTCAGCCCGAACCGCTTAATGTAGAAACTTCATTCAAACTTTGTCGCGTAGGTCTTGTAAACGACACTTATGCTATGTATTTTTCACTTTTCTAAACTTTATACTTTTTAAGATATTAAAGAAAAACGAATATAAATTTCTCCCATTGACTTACATTGGGCCATTATGACATCATAATAGGGTCTTTAAACTGGCTTGCACCTGTGCTTTACTCTGCCGTGCTAAGGCAAAAGACCATAACTTCAAGTTTGGTCAAAAATGAGTTTTTGACGTATTTGTAAAATATCAGCAGTAACTAGAAAATGCATTTCCTGAAGGAAATACCAGTGCATGAAATGCAAAGGTTAGGAAAGGAAGAAGAAAAGAAAGAAGAGTGAAAGAAGGAAAGAAGAAAGGAAAGAAGAGTGTAAGAAGGAAAGAAGAGTGAAGAAAGGAAAGTAAAGTGGAAGAAGGAAAGAAGAGTGGATGAAGGAAAAAAGAAAGGCAAGAAGAGTGGAAGAAGGAAAGACAAAAGGAAAGAAGAGTGAAGAAAGGAGAGAAGAGTGGAAGAGGGAAAGAAGAAAGGAAAGAAGAGTGAAAGAAGGAAAGAAGAAAAGAAAGAAGAGTGAAGAAAGGAAAGAAGAGTGGAAGAAGGAAAGAAGAAAAGAAAGAAGAGTGAAATAATGAAAGAAGAAAGGAAAGAAGAGTGAAGGAAGGAAAGAAGAGTGGAAGAAGGAAATAAGGAAAGAAAGAAGAGTGAAAGCAGGAAAGAAGAGTGTAAGAAGGAAAGAAGAGTGAAGAAAGGAAAGAAAAGTGGAAGAAGGAAAGAAGAGTGGATGAAGGAAAAAAGAAAGGCAAGAAGAGTGGAAGAAGGAAAGAAAAATGGAAGAAGAAAATAAGAAAGGAAAGAAGAGTGGAAGAAGGAAAGAAGAGTGAACAAGAGTGGCTCTGGATGAAGAGATAAAGAGAGAGTGAACATATTGAAAAAAGGAGATAAAAATGGAGTGAAGAAGAGAGATTGAGTGTGAGAGAAAGTTGACAGAGAGAAAGATGGAGAGATGGAGAGAAAAAAATAGAGAATGGATGGTGTCTTAATGTTCCTAGTTACAGTTAAATTGAGAGGGACAGAGAGAGAAGAGGTTCTTTGGATTTGGCACAGGTGTCAGTGAAGCATACTAAGGCAGAAGGCAGTAACTTCTATGTTAAAGCTCAGTGGTATGATAACAATGGAATAATGACCCTATTAATTAATCAGTAGTAATACTATTTAATTTATCACAATTACCAATACAATGATTATCTCACACACACACACACACACACACACACACACACCATTGAATTATCACATTAAGCACATAAAACAATGAACTTGAATTGTCACATGAAACACATAAAACATCTATGTCAGTCCATTGGGGTGTGTGTGTGTGTGTGTGTGTGTGTGTGTGAGAGAGAGAGAGAGAGAGAGAGAGAGAGAACGATAGAGAATGAGGCCCATTTTCCCCCTCCACATCCCCCCGCTCGCCAAGCGAAGTTACCCGATTTAGATGCACCTTTTTCGGACTAGCCACAGGCACTGGGTGGGGGAATAGCCCGATAGCTTAGCATATCTGCCATGCAATTCTAATGGTAATGCTACCTAGCTTGGTATGCTAACTGTCGGTAGCCTATACATCGTGAAATCAACCAAAATACTGATGTCACTGGCTTTAATTTGATAATGGCATGTTAGTAGTACATTTAATATCAGTACATTTGTTTAATTACTGCTGATATTTTACAAATACGTCAAAAACTCATTTTTGACCAAACTTGAAGTTACGGTCTTTTGCCTTAGCACGGCAGAGTAAAGCACAGGTGCAAGCAGTTAAAGACCCTATTATGATGTCATAATGGCCCAATGTAAGTCAATGGGAGAAATTTATATTCGTTTTTCTTTAATATTTTAAAAAGTATAAAGTTTAGAAAAGTGAAAAATACATAGCATAAGTGTCGTTTACAAGACCTACGCGACAAAGTTTGAATGAAGTTTCTACGTTAAGTGGTTCGGGCTGAATTAATCGCAGAAAAAGGTAACAAGAATAAGAAGAAGAAGAAGCCTAGGAATAACAATACAGGGCATTTCATGCACTGTAATTAAACAAATGTATTGATATTAAATGTACTACTAACATGCCATTATCAAATTAAAGCCAGTGACATCAGTATTTTGGTTGATTTCACGATGTATAGGCTACCGACAGTTAGCATACCAAGCTAGGTAGCATTACCATTAGAATTGCATGGCAGATATGCTAAGCTATCGGGCTATTCCCCCACCCAGTGCCTGTGGCTAGTCCGAAAAAGGTGCATCTAAATCGGGTAACTTCGCTTGGCGAGCGGGGGCATGTGGAGGGGGAAAATGGGCCTCATTCTCTATCGTTCTCTCTCTCTCTCTCTCTCTCTCTCTCACACACACACACACACACACACACACACACACACACACACACACACACACACACACACACACACACACACACACACACACACACACACACACACACCCCAATGGACTGACATAGATGTTTTATGTGTAAACTCAGAGAAAACACCTTGTTTCTTTAACTCCATTTACTGGTTCAACTTCAAGTAAATCCGTACCACACACCCAATCCCCCTCTCAGGTACAACATCCGGTCCCTATCAAAGTAAAAGTATTATAACCAGAAATACATAGTTAACAAACTCACTCTCTTTTTTAAATAAAAAAAACTTGAGGATTACATATTAAAGTGAGCATAACATCACAGGGCATAGTCAAAGTGTAACCTGAATATTCTTACAGCACCTCAGTGCCCTTTAGGTAACAACATAACAAAAGTGAACATATTGCAAATATATAGCCTAACTTGGTTAAACATTTTCTGAATGTACTTTAGTGCAAAGGTATAACAACTGTACAAAATTAAGATTTCAGTTTAGTCAAGCTTCCATTGTCCATCACTCAGTGCTTTGAGTAACATATGAGCTGATGCGCCCTTTTTGGTAAGACAGTCTGCAAGTTGGTCTTTTGTGTTTTTCCACAACACACGCTCAATCCTCTTCATTTGGACAAGTTCTTTTATGCTACTTATCTCCAGGCGAAGTCTTTTCTCAGAGACAGACTTCGTAGACTTAAGTGCATCAACAAGCGAATGGTTGTCTGTCACACAGATTATAGGTGGTGCGTTTGCAGCGCCACCTGATGTCAGCTCAGAGAACAATGTGGCTAGAAAAATTGCATTGTCTATTCCATCAGACATTGCCAATGTTTCTCCAGCAAGTGTACTTCGCACAACTCTCTTTACTCTCTTTGATTGCCAAGAGAGTGGTGAAAATGTACCATCTTCTCCCATCAAAACAATTAAATGACCTCCTTGAGTGGCTCCATCGGAAAGATTTCCAAAAGAGGCATCACTGAACATGACAATCTTGAGAGCACTCTCACTTCCCAAGTGTTGGAAGTTTAGCACTACTTTCTTGGATTTAAGCTTACACAGTATTCTGTTTGCCTCATGAATCGTTTGCACTGTTGCATTCTTAAGGTTAGAGGCCAAGTTACTAGCATCAAACATGACATCTGGCCTGCTTTGTCTTGCTACCCAGAGAATCTGACCTATCTTTGATCGGAGTTGATCCTTTTCCTCTTCATAAAGAGGAGAGTCTTGCTTGACAGCTCGTGAAGGAGCCATGTGTATGGGCTGCATGTGTTGGGTGTAATTCTCCTGATGAACCTGCACAGCATTATTTACAGTCACAAAGTCTATTCCAACATAGCAGAAACGATCATGCTCTTCACGCCCCACTTGAAAGACTGACCTGAGGTAAGGTATCACTGTTTCAGAGAAGCTTTGGGTGCCTCCCCATATGAAGTCGTCGACATGACATGCCAGTACCCCAGTAACAGCACAGTCTTTGTCAGTCCAATAGAAAACAGCGGGGTCTACTTTGGACATTTTGCCCCCTGCTTCCAGCACTATTTCTTTCACTCTGTTGTACCAGTACAGTGAGGCATCTGCCAAACCATACACACATTTTTTGAGCTTCCATAATGTTCCTTTGCAGTCTGCCTCATGGGGAGGCCTGATGTAAATGTCACGTGACAGCTCTATTCCCTGTAGGAATGCAGCTTTTATGTCCATGGAATGTAGTGGCCACTGTTTTTGACAGATAACAGCTAAAAGTAGTCGAAGGGATTCAGAAGCACATGTTGGCGAATCTTTCTGTAGCTCTGACACTTGAAGCTCTTCAAAACCTCTTGCCACTAACCTTGCTTTAGGTACTATCCCGGCCGAGGTCTCTTTCAGAGTGCATACCCATCGGGTGCTGATGCTTCTTTGTCCTTTGTCTTGAACAACTTCAAACACTTTGTTGTCACTCCAATTCTTTATCTCCTCCTGTTTAGCTATGTCAAATGACACATCTTTTGTTATTAGCACATCCTCACTGTTATCTGTTGTCATCACAGGTGGCTCTATCTGAAGGTCATTCAACTTTGATACATCGATTGAATCAGTCTTGCCTGCAACATTGCTTGGTTCAATGTATAGCAAATTGTACCAACTTTTGTATTTGCCGGTAGCTTTACCTGCTCGACCAAGAACTTCTGCTCTGTGTAAAGATCCACTACGGCCATCTCTGTAATTCAGAATTTGCCCTGTTTTCAGAGGAACATCATTTCGCAGTTCTATGGCATTTTGCATCCATGTGTCATCATCTGCTTGGTGTGTTTCAGTCTCCATCCCTGTGAGTACTCCTGTTCCTGTATCATCCATGTCACTGTCAAGAGAGGTGTGATCTTCTGCAGCATCTGTCAAGTTTTTTTCTTTCATAAGTCTCAGGTAGTGCACCCTAACACAGGTACCACCATGTCTGACAAAGACCACTGCTCCATCTTGGCCTATCACAGTGCCTGGTCCTTTCCACTCTGGGCAATCTACTCTCTTGTAGTACACCTTGTCACCAGTCTCGTATCTCTCATTTGTACTCCGTAGCTGTTTACGCAGTGCTCTCCTTATTCTCTCTGAACACTCTGCCTCAGTAAATGCCCTTCTTGCTGCATGTAAGGCAGAGATGTGTTTTGCTACCCACTCACTTTTTGTACTGCCCTCTAAGGCTGGCGGCTTGTCAGTCAGCACGGAGGGCAAGTTAGGGTTCTGTCCAAACACCAACTGATGAGGACTGTAACCGTGAACATTTTGCATGGTATTCTTTGCCATGAGCGCCCAGTCCAAGGCAATGTCCCAGTCACAGTCGTTACTGTTTCTCAATTTCTGTATGATCTCTGTCAATGTTTGATTGTGACGTTCACACAGTCCATTACTCCAAGGGCTGTACGCAGCTGTTGTTTTTACTTCTATGTTGAAATTTTCTGCCATATCTCTGACCTCATCATTGTTGAACTCTCCTCCATTGTCGCTGAACAGCTTCTGAGGTGGGCCATGCACGCTTATCCAGTCATGGATGAAGTGTTTAACAATCTCAGGTCCTGCCTTAGTGGTCAGAATGCTTCCTGCACTAAATCTCGTGAATTGATCAATAATGTGAAGATACCACATACCTGGCTTCAGTTCATGGAGGTCGACTGCCACGGTTTCATTGTGCTGAGATGCCAGAGGAAGACCAACAGCAGGCCTGGGTTTCATCTTACTGTATCTTCGGCATGTGTCACACTCACTCACAATTTTCTCAAGAATGATGGCACTTTCTGCATCTTTTGTGCCTGAACTAGATAAAAGCCTTAGCAGCCGTTCAGCCGAGGCATGACCAAACTGTCTGTGAAGTTTCACTAGCATTTTTTTCTTTTCAGCTGTGCTCATGTTTTCTGCGACAGCCAGTATTTCCTCATCGCTTTGTTCATTAGAGGCGCCACCTCCAGTGGCTACAAGGACACAATCATCACTTTGAGAGGGTTCACCCCCAGTGTCCATAATGTTCACACAGTAATGCCCAGAGCTTGTAAAGTCCAATTGTACAGGTTGATTGAACATCACTGCACTGTCATTTTCCATGTTGAGAACAGTCCCTGCCTTTTTCATGGACAACTTGCTTAAAAGCAGTGGAATCTGTGCTGGAACAACTTCAGTCTCAATGTTGCACTTTGTTTGACCAATCTTTGCCGGAATTTTCAGTTTTCTGGTGGAATGGACCACTTTTCCATCCCCAAACTTGAATGGTCTATTACTGCGTTGCTCAGTCTTTCTCATCTTCTCTGACTCACTTTTGCTTATTCCCCTGATATAGCTATCTAGCCATTCCTCTCCACACACAGTGCGTGTGCAGGCAGTGTCTATTATTGCAGAACTAAAACATTCTGTCAAAAATATTTCTGCATCAGTGGGTGACTCTTTTGTAAAGAGAGTAATGTTACACTCATCAACGTCTTCAGTTAATTTTACTTGCTCACCCTTGTGTGGGCAGTCCTTAGCCCAGTGGAATGTGCTTTGGCAAATGGCACATTTTGATCTGCGTCCGAGCTTGTCCAAAGGGTTAGTGCCTGGCAAGGGTGTTTTTGACTGTTCGCCTTTTGACCACGACGGTCTGCTTCTCTGGCGCCTCTGTTCAGTCGTGACGTAGGCAACGTCTTGGTTAATTCCCATCGTTGGAGCTGACATCTTCCCTCCAAAAATCCTTTTCAGTGCCGACTTCATTGAAGCAAACGTTAATTCCGTACATGCCGTCAGCGCTAACTGTCGGTCTTTTACTTCAATGCATGCCGTGTCAAGCAACTTGAAAGCTAAAACGGCATCGGGCAATTCCATGTTGTATTTGCGCATTCTTAAATAACGTTGCTCAAAGTTAATGATGTAATCAGTCATTGACACGTTACTGTCTCTCGTTATCCGATCAAAATTCGAATATGCCTCATACGTTATGTCCTTTTCTTCTTTCAGAAACAGTTTATCAAGTGCATTTAACAAAGTTGTCATACCAGCATCTTTGTTTAGATCATCGATAGGTACCTCCATAGCTGTGTCTCGCGCTCGCCCAGTAAGCGCCAAAGCCACCGCAAGAGCCTGCTTCTTTTTTGGAAGTTCGGTAACTCGTGTCCACATTTCAACTTCATTTTTCCAGCTTTCATACGGCTTTCCTTCGTCAAAGGTCGGCGGAATCTTGTAATTTGCAGAAGCCATCCTCTGCTACCATGTAAACTCAGAGAAAACACCTTGTTTCTTTAACTCCATTTACTGGTTCAACTTCAAGTAAATCCGTACCACACACCCAATCCCCCTCTCAGGTACAACATCCGGTCCCTATCAAAGTAAAAGTATTATAACCAGAAATACATAGTTAACATTATGTGTTTCATGTGACAATTCAAGTTCATTGTTTTATGTGCTTAATGTGATAATTCAATGGTGTGTGTGTGTGTGTGTGTGTGATAATCATTGTATTGGTAATTGTGATAAATGAAATAGTATTACTACTGATTAATTAATAGGGTCATTATTCCATTGTTATCATACCACTGAGCTTTAACATAGAAGTTACTGCCTTCTGCCTTAGTATGCTTCACTGACACCTGTGCCAAATCCAAAGAACCTCTTCTCTCTCTGTCCCTCTCAATTTAACTGTAACTAGGAACATTAAGACACCATCCATTCTCTATTTTTTTTTCTCTCCATCTCTCCATCTTTCTCTCTGTCAACTTTCTCTCACACTCAATCTCTCTTCTTCACTCCATTTTCATCTCCTTTTTTCAATATTTTCACTCTCTCTTTATCTCTTCATCCAGAGCCACTCTTGTTCACTCTTCTTTCCTTCTTCCACTCTTCTTTCCTTTCTTATTTTCTTCTTCCATTTTTCTTTCCTTCTTCCACTCTTCTTGCCTTTCTTTTTTCCTTCATCCACTCTTCTTTCCTTCTTCCACTTTTCTTTCCTTTCTTCACTCTTCTTTCCTTCTTACACTCTTCTTTCCTTTCTTCTTTCCTTCTTTCACTCTTCTTTCTTTCCTTATTTCCTTCTTCCACTCTTCTTTCCTTCCTTCACTCTTCTTTCCTTTCTTCTTTCATTATTTCACTCTTCTTTCTTTTCTTCTTTCCTTCTTCCACTCTTCTTTCCTTTCTTCACTCTTCTTTCTTTTCTTCTTTCCTTCTTTCACTCTTCTTTCCTTTCTTCTTTCCCTCTTCCACTCTTCTCTCCTTTCTTCACTCTTCTTTCCTTTTGTCTTTCCTTCTTCCACTCTTCTTGCCTTTCTTTTTTCCTTCATCCACTCTTCTTTCCTTCTTCCACTTTTCTTTCCTTTCTTCACTCTTCTTTCCTTCTTACACTCTTCTTTCCTTTCTTCTTTCCTTCTTTCACTCTTCTTTCTTTTCTTCTTCCTTTCTTAACCTTTGCATTTCATGCACTGGTATTTCCTTCAGGAAATGCATTTTCTAGTTACAATTACTATTCAAACACTTTCATGTTCAAATGGAATGTAATGTTTCTGTATAAAAGCACATACCGTATTTTCCCCACTATAGGGCGCACTGGATTATAAGGTGTACTGTGAATGAATGGTCTATTTTCGATTTCTTTTTTTCATATATAAAGCAAACCGGACTATAAGGCGCATTAAGCGAAAGAAAACAGTCAGTCAAACTTTATTAAACTTGTTCACAATAACTCTCAACATTGTTCAAATGTTAATGAGCGTATCTTTCCAGCCCCAATTAACTGATTAATTAATATATATATATATAAACATCAGGAAACCCTTACCTAGTTTGCTCCATCTGTCTAGTCTGTGTTCAGTGTGCAGGGGTCTGCTGCTTTCTACTATGTCTGTGTGTTCATCCAGAATAGGCTGTAGAGGAGGTTGAGTTCTGCATGTCTTTCCACACTGGGGACAGGCTTGGTCTCCTGGTAGTCCAGGCTGCTCCCAGTAGCTGCTGATGCACTGCCTGCAGAAACTGTGTCCACAGGTGGAGATGACTTGGTCCCTCAGTACCCTTTCACACACCCCACACCTGGACTGGTCCTGGGTCAGCTCAGCACTCAATTCACAGCAGAGAACACCTGCTCTGTAAACCCAGATTCAAATAATATAGGTTTATGTACTATTGGCGATTATGTTAAAGCATTAATAATAACAATGTCAATTTAAAAAAGAAATAACCTCAGGCTAAAATGAAAAATTCCAAACACATTAAATATGTGAACATATTGAAGAAGAGTACTCAGTAATGAGAGACAATATGCAGCACACAATTATGTGAACATATTGAAGAAGAGTACTCAGTAAAGAGAGACAATATGCAGCACACAATTATGTGAACATATTGAAGCAGACTTAGGAAAACACAGGATAAAGGAAACAGTCTGGCAATGATCATTAGATTGGATCATTCTGTAATAAAAGTTTGTAACTCACGATGGGTCTGAGTGTGCTGGTTCACTGCTGAAGGAAATAGGTTCAGGCATGGACCGGTCACTCTTCATAGAGACAGAGCTGGGCACTGGAGATGGAGGTCTGTGCTTCTGTGACCTGTTAGTGTTGAGAAGCAGAGAAGCAGAGACTTTAATTTCTTACAAACACACTCACGCTGTTGATGTGTTTTTAGAAAGTGATAGTGTGTATTCATTTGTATATCAGTTAAGTCAGGATATTCTCTGTGTGTGTATGTGTATGTGTATGTGTATGTGTATGTGTATGTGTATGTGTATGTGTATGTGTATGTGTATGTGCATGTGTATGTGTATGTGTATGTGTATGTGTATGTGTATGTGTATGTGTATGTGTAAGTGTATGTGTATGTGTATGTGTATGTGTATGTGTATGTGTATGTGTATGTGTATGTGTATGTGTACGTGTGTGTGTGTAGTATGTGTTTCAATCTAACACATGATGTGTATGTTCAGAGAAGACACAGACACCGTGCTGCTTTCCTCAGGTCAGTAGCTGTAAATGGAAATGGAGCCCTAGTGACTAGTGACTGTTTTCACGGCAGAGATAGTGACACACACAAACTCTGAATTTAGTCTCTGCATTTTACCCATCCAGGGTAGTGAAGCACACAGTGAAGCACACAGTGAAACACACTAACCCGGAGCAGTGAGCTGCCTTCAGCAGCGCCCGGGGAGCAGTGATCGGGGTTAGGTGCCTTGCTCAAGGGCACCTCAGCCTTGGATGTGGGCATGGGAGAGCAGTGCTCTACCACTTCCCCCACCCACATTTGTCCTACTGGTCGGGGATCGAACCGGCCACCCTCCGGTTACCAGCCCGAAACCCTAACCAGTAAATGAGAACCAGACCACACATGATTTGAACACATCTATCTTCAAATGCTTAATACAAATACATTTCAACATTTAAAATATATTTCAACATTAAATACAGTCCAATTTTGATGGAAGCCCTTTTGACATGTCAGTATCAAACTCATTGACCTTACCAACTGTAGCATTCCAACAGAACCGGAATCACTCATGCCTTTTTACACATCACCAACACTGAACACGTATATAAAAAACACATTCAAAGTATCACACCTCTTTGTACCTCAATCCATCTTCGCACAAAAACGTTGCACAAAGACCACACTATCCTCCGTGCTAGCATATCTAATGTCTAAATATAGTAGCATTATCTCTTCATTCCTAAATAAGTATTACAGTAACTGCCAATACAAAATCAAAACACCTCCTTCCACTGCCCTGACGTAAATGTATTTACAAGAATGCATACCTGTGGAGTGGATATAAAGTGTATGTTAAGAAAAGACACAGTCACCGTGCTGCTTTCCTCAGGTCAGTAGCTGTAATGATTTCAGAACGTAGCTATCTCCTGCATTAGCAGCACATTCTCCACACAGGTAGCTATCTCCAGTCGTCACAACATTAACTACATTCGAAACATTTCAGAATCCTGTGTAAATGTGTGTGAGCTCAGAACAGTGTGCATTTGCATTACATTTACATTTACAATGCTAGGCACAATGAACCCATGTTGCTCCAGTTGCTGTATTAATTTCCAATTACTACATATGTGTGTGTGTGTGTGTGTGGTTGTTTTGTGTAAGTGTGTGTGTTCTTACATTTACGTTTACATTTAGTCATTTAGCAGACGCTTTTGTCCAAAGCGACGTACAAGGTTTGTGCATGTGTGTTTGTGTGCGCGGGAATAATTTAAAGAATTCTGCTTCCTTCATTCCTTGATTAATTATTGTGTATATGTGTGAATGTGTGTGTTTGAATGTGTGTGTGTGTGTGTGTGTGTGTGAGTGTGCGTGTGTGTGTGTATGTGTGTGTGTGTGTGTGTGTGTGTGTGTATGTGTTTCTGTGTGTGTGTGTATGTGTGTGTATGTGTGTGTGTGTGTGTGTGTGTGTATGTGTGTCTGTGTGTATGTTTGTGTGTCTGTGTGTGTGTGTGTGTGTGTGTGTGTGTGTGTGTGTGTGTGTGTGTTTTACATGTGTGCATTTATATTATTACTGTGTGCACGTGCATCTGAATAATATCCCTCAATTTATTTTATACCATGTGCATAGATCTTGTAAATAGTTAAATCCGTAATAAAAGTTTGTAACTCACGATGGGTCTGAGTGTGCTGGTTCACTGCTGAAGGAAATAGGTTCAGGCATGGACCGGTCACTGTTCATAGAGACACAGCTAAGCACTGGAGATGGAGGTCTGTGCTTCTGTGACCTGTTAGTATTGAGAAGCAGAGAAGCAGAAACTTTAATTTCTTACAAACACACTCACGCTGTTGATGTGTTTTTAGAAAGTGATAGTGTGTATTCATTTGTATATCAGTTAAGTCAGGATATTCTGTGTGTGTGTATGTGTATGTGTCTGTGTGTGTGTATGTTCAGAGAAGACACAGACACCGTGCTGCTTTCCTCAGGTCGGTAGCTGTAATGATTTCAGAACGTAGCTATCTCCTGCATTAGCAGCATATACTCCACACAGGTAGCTATCTCCAGTGGTCACAAAATTAAGTACATTCGAAACATTTCAGAATCCTATTTAAACGTGTGTGAGCTCAGAACAGCGTGCATTTGCATTGCATTTACATTTACAATGCTAGGCACAATGAACCCATGTTGCTCCAGTTGCTGCATTAATTTCCAATTACTTCATATCTGTGTGTTTGTGTGTCTGATTGTTTTGTGTAAGTGTGTGTGTTCTTACATTTACATTTACATTTAGTCATTTAGCAGACGCTTTTGTCCAAAGCGACGTACAAGGTTTGTGCATGTGTGTTTGTGTGCACGGGAATAATTTAAAGAATTCTGCTTCCTTCATTCCTTGATTAATTATTGTGTATATGTGTTTCTGTGTGTGTGTGAATGTGTATGTGTGTGTGTGTGTATGTGTGTGTGTGTGTGTGTGTGTGTGTGTTTGTGTGTGTGTGTGTGTGTGTATGTGTGTGTGTGTGTGTGTGTGTGTGTGTGTGTGTGTGTGTGTGTGTGCGTGTTTTTTTTTACATGTGTGCATTGATATTATTACTGTGTGCACGTGCATTTGCAATCTGAAATAATATCCCTCAATTTAATTTATACCATGTGCATAGATCTTGTAAATAGTAAAATCCGTATTAAAAGTTTGTAACTCACAATGGGTCTGAGTGTGCTGGTTCACTGCTGAAGGAAATAGGTTCAGGCATGGACCGGTCACTTTTCATGGAAACACAGCTGGGAACTGGAGATGGAGGTCTGAGTGCCTTTGATCTGTTAGTGTTGAGAAGCAGAGAAGCAGATACTTTAATTTCTCACCAACACACTCATGCTATTGATGTGTTTTTAAAAAGTGATAGTCTGTATTAATTTGTATATTACCTATGTCAGGTTTGTTCTTCTGTGTGTGTGTGTGTGTGTGTGCGGGTTTTCGTTTGTGCATGTGTGTTTGTGTGTGCTTGAATATTTTAAAGAACCCTGCTTCCTTTGTCCTTGATTATTTATTTGTGTATATGTGCATATGTGTGTGTGTGTGTGTGTGTGTGTATGTGTGTGTGTGTGTGTGTGTGTGTGTGTGTGTGTGTGTGTGCGCGTGTGCTCGCGCGCACGCGCGTGTGTGTGTGTGTGTGTGTGTGCGTGTGCTCGCGTGCACGTGCGTGTGTGTGTGTGTGTGTGTGTGTTTGTGTGTGGGTGTGTATGCATTTTTGTGCGTGTATTTTTGTGTGTCTGTTTGCCAGGTGTGGTGTGTGTGTGTGTGAATGGGGTCATGAATTTATCTGAACTAAAACTATAGAATCTATGTGTGTGTGTGTGTGTGTGTGGAGGGGGTGGGGGGGTGGGGGGGGGGGTGGGTGGGGGATGTACATGGAAGAGTTTATCTTGACGCAGGTTTGTGTTTGAAAGAGTGATTTCATGCTTTCTGTACTCACCCTGCACTGGTCTGCGATGATGTGCTGCTCATGTTTACAGGATCATCCATGTCCTGGTCGTTTTTCATGGTCACACAGCTGTGTAGTGCAGACTCTGGTCTGAGTGTCTTACTGTGACCTGCAGCCTCTTCAGCATCTTGATACATGTCAGTTGTCTCAATAGGCTAGAACAGCAAAAACAATTAATACAGAACTAGTCCAAAAACTGCAATGACAATATAACCCTGTACAATCCTCACATCCAATTTTGTTAATTTACTAGAGGGTCTTTTAGCTAGTTTAAAAATATAAATCAATGGATTGAAAAAGGCTAAATATTATTTCATATTTTAAAGCAACAGAGAAGTGTGTATACACACATATCAAGCATGTAATATGCTATAATGCAAAAGCAACCAGCCTATAAAACCATAACAGAACCAATTCATGAACTTTATCTATAACCAAACCCATGCAAGTCCCTTTCTAATCATTCTAGGGCACCTTCTGGTCAAGAAAACAGAGAAGAGAGGCAGAGAGCTGTTGTTGTTTTCATGTCAGTGGTGAACTGAGCTACAGCAGGAACAGACTTCATGCTGATAGTCCAAAGTCCCACAGGACTAGTGTTTCACCACGTCTCCCCAGTTCACAGCACTGAGACCAAGCACTCTGTTTTCTTATATACATTCATATTTGAAATATATTATGTGTCAAATCTCCATCAGCAGCTGTATTTGATTATCTACAGTTGAATTGTATGCTTAGTATCCAGATTATATGATGTTACAACTGTAAGATCATGGTGTGGGAGCTTGAGACACAACCATGAAAGTACAAACAAAAAGATGAATTGGTAAAACACAGAGTTCCATCCGTTCTACACATATCCCACTCTCTCTCCACAGTAAGCTGCAGCATAATTAATTATCTCTCCATTTCTACCTTCATCATACTTCCATCTCTAGCACAGCATGGCATGCCTGAAGAAAATGATTCAAGATCTTAATAGAGATGAAAAATGTAGACATTTATCAGACTGCAACAATACGTCGATCTTATTACCTCATCGTTTAGATATCCCACAATCTCGCCCCGATTCCAAGTTCAAAGACCAAGAAAGATTGTATGTCATCTTAAGTAAACTACTATTTATTTCCAACAATCTTCAAATAATCTTTGCTATTGTTGTCAACATATTTTGTTCATGTTTCTTCATGTTTGTTGTTGTAAGATGCATAGAGAAGGACATGAATGTTTCTGGTTGGTCGCATGACTATTTAGACTGTATACAGAAGCAGTGACATTGCAATAGATTTACATCCAGCTGAATAATTTTGACATGCAGCAATGACTTTTTCAGGTACTTGTCATTTTAGACTACTAGAACTAATGCAGAGCTAAGAAATCTGACCTCTGTCTTATCACCAAAGGTGTTTGGAAACAGCAATCATGCCCACTGCCAAAGTATGAGAATGGTTAACAGAGTCATGTGACCAGATAGCCGACAGAAATTGTGTAACTGTGTTGCTTGTAGAATGGGTGACCATGATTTTGGTAGGAATCCTGATAAAGATCAAAGTTATTATTTAAAGGCAGAAGCAGATTAGCTTTTTAATTTATTATATCAGTGCATTTACATACACTGGGCCCTAATTTTCATAGGGCAATGAGCTCAGCAAGCAGACCTCATGCAGCAGTGACTACCCAGTGAGAATAGGCAGGACTATATTGCTTATTTCAAAGCAATCAAGCACACATGGGATTCTGGTAAAGATTAAAGTTATTATTTACAAGCAAAAGAAGATTAGCCACTTAATTTATACTCTTGGTGCATTTACATACCCTGGGCCCTACTATCTGATAGTATCTGAGAAATAGAAGATAAATTATTCAATGTAATCCACAGTCAAAATCTATATAATGTTAAATATAAAACATCCTGTGTATTCTGTAAGAACCCAAATGGTCACAGCTCCTGTATGCCCTGATCACTGTGGGAAGTGATAACACCTCAGGCCAGGAACTCCCCATGAATATAGATCATCTTAGCCCTTCTGTCTCTTAGGTAAGAATTAGCATTCTGGTAACCACCCCCTCCCACATGTGTTATAGGTTAAATACAGGAGACCTCTCAGCAGTCAGTCAGTGAAAACAGCCTAGGTGAAACTATCTTTTAGTGAAACCTGGTCTCGTCTCTCTCTCCTCTGATGGCCATCACCATAACGATTAAACCTGAGTTTTGACATTCCATATTCACTTGACTGAGTCTCTGTTACTTAGGATACATTTATATCCTTTTATATCATAGGGCAATGACCTCAGCAAACAGGCTTCATGCAGCAGTCACTGCCCAGTGAGAATAGGCAGGGATACCTATGTTTGCTAATTTAATTGACTCAAAGCAGGGAGCAATCAAGTACAAATGGGCTGAGTAATTAGTGGATGTGACAATGACGTCATCAGGCATTCACAATTATTCAACCATACCCTCTTAACGATGACACAGAGCTCAGTAATTGTTCTATAATGGAGCAAACTACATATTTCTGGTTGGCAATGGGGCGGAGTGATGTGCACCATAGGAGACTTGTGGGGGAGATCTGCCCAACACGCTCTAGAAAATTCATGGATATGATGTTACTTTGAAATAACTAATTTATACATGGAGCTCCTATACTGATTGAGCTTAAAATCTTGCTCATTTTATTAAATTAGCTAAATGATTTTGCAAAGTTATTAAATTAGCTTTAGGTTATACACGGCGTACTTTGCATGTAGCCAGCTATGTTGCCCATCAATGAAATCAGGGCCACTGTGTCAACAATGGAAGAAAGGAAAAATAATACTCTCTTTTAATACAGACTTTAGTCTGACCTCAGCTGCACCAGTATATATCACCCCTCTGTCAAGGGTACAGCCAGACCTTGTGGACACTTGTCCAATGTATTAAAACTACATACAGATACAGTTTTCAATCTTAATCATTCTTTTTACTGCCTTAGTCATGTGCAAGTTTTGTTCTGTACTTCAGCCACCTGCTGTTACAAAGATGGCTCTTGTCCAAGGGCTGTTAAAAGCACTAAACGGAACTTACTGGAAATCAGCACAATGAAACATAATAACCCTTTCAGCATGGATGACTTCCACGGGCTGGTAAAAGCATGATTTACAGTCTTGATAATGCTGTTTACCAGCACCTTGTGACCTTTGAACTCACTGGCAGGATAAGTTGGTAAAAGAGACCACATGAGTCACCATGCTGATCTGGAGTCAGCCTGTCTCCTCTGGTACTACCAGATAAACTCCCACAGACACACAGCACTGACCTCAGCACACTATGTGGCCCCTAAACAGTCCTGCTTTAGCTATGGGGACAGGCTTAACCATAAGGGTCTCTGTGACCATAAGGTAAACCTCAACCCTCTTCTCTACTTCTGTAACTTCTAACTTGGTAAAAACAAGCAATTTTAATCTGATAGATCCCAGACACCATGTTTAGAGTCGCTGAGACATGAGGACAGACACGATACAGTATGGGGTCACAAGATACGGGACAGGCAGGACATCAGCACATCAGCACAAGAACAATGTTATGAAACTATTAATAATGAAGCCTAGTCTACTTCAAAATCTAGATTTGATTCTGTGTATTCTTCTACCTTTGCAATCCTCTAAGCAACAGGTCTATACACTTTTATTAAGAGCATTTGTTTACATGCCTGACAATCAAGATAAATTATTGATTCAAATGTAGATTCATTTTTCATTTTCAACCTCAACCCATATCCATTTCAGTTTAACAAAAAAACAAGTAAACGCACTTACCTTAAGATCAGTGAAGCTACCTAAGACATATTCCACCTGTACTGGTTGTTGACTGTTTCAGAGTGAACTTTGTGTTTCTGCACAAGTTGTTATAAAAGGTTTTATAGCTTAGATACCACAGTTACCATCAGAACACCCTCCTTCAGCCTTGAGTTAATTTCCTTAAAGAAACAGTAACATAGTTAAGGTGATGTAAGTGTTCGGGACTGAACCTTTGGGTATTCTGTGCGTGTGCGTGTGCGTGTGCGTGTGCGTGTGTGTGTTTGTGTGTGTGTGTGTGTGTGTTGGGGAGGGGGGAGGGTTTGTCTGTGTGTGTGAGTGGTGGGAGGGTGTCTGGGGGCGGTTGAGTGTCTGTGTTGCACGTGTGAATATGAGTGTTGTTAAAATCATAAGGAGGTGTATAAATTGTATAACATTACAAAGTATGCTGATACCTGTATTGCCTCTTGTATGCAATAATACAAATAATTATAAAAAAAAGGTTAACCCCTAGAGGCTGTTCTGGAGTCAGTGTCTCACCTCAAGTGTCATCAGATTACATACACTCTCCGCCATTGATCTTATATCTGTCTGTGTAGGTGGAACTTAACAGCAGAGCAGACAGGAGTTGGGAAATAAAACAGCAGAGCAGACATAACTTAGTCAACACACACACACACACACACACACACACACACACACACACACACACACACACACACACACACACACACACACACACACACACACACACACACACACACACTGTCAAATGGTTAGTGTCAAGGGTCTTTGGGCACAAAAAGGAAGCATGGAGACAGATATTTAGTGGCTTGCAATGCATTTGTTCACCACCAGGGAATGAAGAGTAGCCATGTGAATTAAAATAAAATAATTAAACAAACAAGATTATTTTCAATCACTTGAAAAAAAGATATTAACAAAACAGCTGAATGTGCAGCCACTACAATAGCTTGGGACAGATGTCCCTAAATACAGGAAGCAAAAGTATAATAGGCCTCATACATCTGAAGATGCTGGAGAAGACAAAGCTTCCTTCTCACCATCTCACCACCTTCCTTCTCACCATCTAGATGTGCACCCATCTGCTTTTACACATGCAAGCCAAATTAAGTTCAGTATATCATGTTCTGATGCGGCTCCTGAAAATGTTTAAGACGACCCATTCAGTAGGTACATTATGTTAGCCGATTTACTCATACAGCAATACTTTTTTTGTCCACTATTGGCAGCAACAGTAATATTTCCCTGCTCTCTACATAGCTAGAGTAGCAGGTTACAGGTGGAACGCAATGGAAGACAGTTACATTCAGGAGCCTTCATAAGCAAACATGATGTGGCTCTACATTAAATTATCCCACTTTTTCATTATGATGTAACATAGCTGAACAGGACACATGATATGTCCAATAACAACATAAAGAAGGGGGAAACGTCAAAACCAACGATATTTATTGACTGATCTTGAAAGTATTGGCTTACAAAAGCAAAATAAGTCATTACATAAAAAAATATTCATAGTTAGTTCACACTGTGAAACCTATGAAAAGTGACAGTGGTATAAATAAATACAGACCGCGTTGGCCAATTCACGACCGCAATTTACTTTCGTTTCAATTTCCCTCCCCTTGTAGAAACCTGTTGAATGGATACATTTGGTCTAGAAAGTCCAAATTGTTGTTGGTCAATATATCTTCATTAGTACGCTGACTAAAAAGAAGTATCTGTCAAAGAGCGGATGGAGTTGTTGTAGTGAACAGGTGCCATCTTGACATGCCTCTGTCGAAGCTGTTTGACATCCTTACTGGCTTTTACCATAGGCTTTTACGTCCATTACTTATGACACAACATGTCGACGAGCGGCGAGCCCTCCCGGAAGCCATAGAGAATGCATTGAGAGACCTGTTTTTATGAAAAAAAAGGATTAACATGGGAGTCAATTCACTTCACACCAAAAGGGCCATTTGGAGCATGACTTTTGCCTTGACTGCCTGGCTGTTACCTGATTGGACAGTGACATTCAAAGGCATATTAGACGGTCTAGTGGTAGAATCCGACAGAAAAAAAAATATGAAATTTACATTTGTCGTTTTGCAGACGCTTTAATCCAAAGCGATTTACAAGGAAATTTAATTTATACATCAGGATTTTTTTGTTTCCTTTACCCATAGGCAGTGCGTCGCCCCAATCGGCCAACGGGCAACTCATTCAGACTGTAAAACAAAACCTAATCACTGAGCGAATAGTTTGCTCTGATGTCGGACTTCGTGTGGCCTTTTTGGCTTCCCAGTTGGCGTGTCATCTGCAGCGTGTCGCCCTTCTTTTATCCACATCTCTGCAAACTTTTGAGCGCACTGGCCCATTAACAGCGATGAAAAGAAGACCGTTCAGTGTGGACACATTCATTCTGTTGCGCTCATCAATGAGGATGTGATTCATGTTCGCAAATTCTGAGAATGCCGACAGTTCGGGTAAGGTGAACGTTAGTGCCAGTGATGTAAGCAAGTGTAAGAAAACGCTGTCACAACCTGTCTGTTTTTTCATTGTTTTTTTAATAATTGAGGGTTATCCCCCCCATGTATGAAATTCATCCAGCTGAGGTGGGGATGTAAAAAACAGAGGGGGGGTAAATCCCCAACATCCCCCCCCAGCAAATCGCACCCTGCATACAATAATTAATGCAACAATGTTTTGTGGTGATGTACAATAATAGACAATAACTATACACAATAAACACAATAATGAATGTAGAAGTCACTGTTCAAAAAAAAAAAAGATCTGGTGGCCATTAAAATAAAAAATGCAGCATCACGCACCTACACACGTTACACAATAACTATACCACACAGAGACACATACATATTAAAATGCCTTCAAGAGAGCGGAATACATCATATTGTTGCTAAACAATTCTTATAACCCATATAATCTTTTCAGAAAATGCACAATGTATAGAAACATGTAACCATTTGCATAGTATCATCAAAGCAGTGGTGTATAAACAGAATACTATTCCCATAGTATCACACAGTGGTGGTCCGTCAGGGCCTTCAAGGCCTTCTCTGCTGGCCTAAACATCATCAGAAAATAAATGTAATAAAATACATTTAATTTTAATATTTTCTTTTCATAAATATGTATTAAATGATTCCCCATAGTCCATTATCTTCATTTCATAGCTTCCAGCATTGTTAATTTATGTTAGAGCTTTCATCCAATCATATTTCAGCTATCATGTGTTGCCACGCTCCAAGAAATCTTCACCGAGAACAGAAATCTTCCCTGAGGCCTTCAGAATTCACATTGAAGGCCCGTGTACATCTGATTGGTTATCACAACTGGCTGTTTCAGTTCATTTAAGTTGAATGAACTGAAACAGACAGTTGTGACAACCAATCAGATTTCGAGTTGGCGACATTGGGCCTTCTAGAAGGCCCGGAAGATTTCTTTCCTCGCGTTGAACGTGACACGTAAACGTCCTTTGATTGGATACTGAGGCAGACCGGTGCAGTGCTTCAGTGCTCAGTTTAGCTGGCTAATGCGAAAACGACGTACATCGGTTTCAATGCTTATTATGCTAGTTGTTTCAATTGGTAAGACTAAATATAATTACATTAACCAACTCAAATAAACTAGTTTACACCAACTTGATAATTCCAGTTTTTGATAATTACAACGCCATTTTCAAGACGGAACTTTCAAGAAAAACTGGATATCGTGAGGATGGGGAGTTTAATGAAACTGCTTTGCAGGTGGGACAATGCGATGTTTAGTGGACAAACTTGTTAAAGCTCACATAGGCTACTTTCGGTGGACTTAATAAAACTAATCCCTGAAAATCGCCTTTTATTTTTAAGTTGTGACAGTAATATCCAAGCGATCATATAACTGAGAGTTAACTACTCTTAATGTAGGCTATTGTTAATACGGGTGTATTGATTTTAAATGCTCCGGAAATATTAATAAAGTCTGTTGTACTCAACTATGTTAAGGTGATGCAATGCTCACTTATACTGCCTTTCTGTATAAATATAATGGTTCGAGAGCCATGGCGTCGTAATGATGGCATTAGGAGGTGGATTCACTCAGTTTAATATCGTGTAGGACATCGCTGAAGGCCTAGTCGTGAAATGCACGAACCGCCACTGGTATCACAGCATCACACATGTGTATGAATAGTAGTGGGTGACTGCAGCCCAGTGGTGTTTCTGCAGTATGGGGAGGTCATGTGATCTTGCAAAGGAAAACTGAGGAGGCATGATAAAGCCCAAACCCAGGATAGAGGGGCTCAGTGAATGTGGAGTGGAACGTGTGCAGATGGGTGAGTGTGTCAGAGGAGACGCTGTAGAAGGACAGAGAGCCTGACGGCCAGTCCAGGTACACTCCTACTCTTCTGGAGCGGGTGGAGGGAACAGGTATGACAGTTTGTTCTTTATTGTGCCAGGCAGAGTAACTGTGAGATAAACTCCAGGACTTGTCATTACGTCCATGCAGACTGTCATCACTCCTCCTTTTCCTCTTGATGCCTTTATATGCCACAGATATATCAGCCCCAAGCCCACTCAACTCAGCCTCCCAGTAACAGCGTCCAGACAGACCCTCTCTACACAACACCTGAGACCACAAATCAAATCTCTCTGGGTGGTCAGGATAGGGCTTTCTCGTATACACCCATGTCACCTTTCTGTTCCCCTCAGAGAGGGAGAGATGTCTGTAAGCAGTGTTTGGGTCCAGTGTGAGCTCACATGCATCTGCAGACAAGAGGAGAGGAGAGATAAGAGAACAACATCATCAGAATATGGGAAGTGACTGCTGCTGCTGACTTACACACACACACACACACACACACCCACGCACACACACACCCACACTGGTGTGCATCATTGTGAAGTGTGCAGTGGTAACAGCTACAGCAGGCAAAACACTCAGTGAAGACAGACTACAACCTGCACATACAGAATGATCCCAATTCATACAGTTACTGAATTAATTATTGAGACTTACATCTCAGCAAACGTTGTCGTGCTCTGTTTCCAGAAGCATGGTCAATTCTGTAACAGAAACAGACGGTCACACATATACTCTTTTACAACAGATAAGATCTGCCATTATTTTCATTTTGATAGTTTATAGTTACTAGATGAACTAAAATATCATTTAAGGAGAGATGAATATGCATTATTGTAAGAGGAATGTTAAATCAGATGAATAAATAACTGAAATGGCTATAGGAGCACTTTTATTGCATTGAATGGTGCTGTATTTTGCACTGGTGCTCTTAGTTTGATTATGTGAAGGAAGGCAGTCAGGTTAAGATGGACCTTGACCTTTTACACCAGACCCTAACCCAGAGATAAACTAGTTTTTTTACCTTCACCAACTGCCTATTCATTGACAAAGGAACAAAGTAATCAGGAAGATGTAGAGTAAATGTAGTTCTTTACAGTGGTGTAATGTAACAAAGTATTTTTACTTCGTTAGTCTACTTAAGTTCATTTGTACATATTTGTACTTTAGTAAAAATAATAGTGCATACTTTTTACTTTTGCTCCGTTACATTTTGGAGCTATTATCTATACTTTTACTCCCCTACATTTCTATAATATATGTTGTTACTCCTTACATTTTATGAACCCAATTTCGCCAAAATGTTGCCTAGACAAAAACATGGATTGTTGGAAGTTTAAACCAATCAGGTGTCAATTGTGTTTCCAGAAGCTTCCAACAGCCACGCAATCCATGTTTTTGTCTAGCACACATGCATGACATTGAACACAGACAATATAGGAATTGTATGATTGCGGTGTATGTGTTTCTGTTGTGTTTCTTTAGCCTATTGGCGTTTATATTTCCAGATAAAAAGAATAACAGCGAAATGTGATGAGTTTCTGTTTTGATTAATAGAATTTGTTATATACCAACCTTCCCAATTAACACATGTTGTTGCTTATAATTATTACTAGTAGTGACATCTGTAGAGGCATGTATTACCAGTAGCTATTTCTTCATCAAAATGCATGAGTACTTTTACTTTTACTTTTAAAGTCAATTTAAAAGGAAGTACTTTAAACTTTACGAAGTAGGATTGTTGATGAGGTACTTTTACTTTTACTTTTATATTCCTGGGTACTTGTACTTTTACTTAAGTACTAAACTTCAGTACTTCCTCCACCACTGGTTCTTTACGCCTATGTTGCCTATTTCTTGCATAATTGGGTCTAGATTTTATCTTTACCAACTGCCTATTCATTCACTAATCCCTTTGCTACCATATCATTTATTTGGACTTCTGAATTCCTTTGGAGTCCACTTCCCTGCCTGCCACCTTCCCTGCCTGACCTCTAATCCTCACATTATTTATCTGGACCACTTTGCAACAGGGGACAGTTTAAATTCATATTTGCAATATTGGACACTGCCACAAAGAAGTTAACCTAGATCTAAGTTGATAAAGTAGCTATGTAAATACATATTTGCAAATCTATTACTACACTAGGTATGAAGAAACTGATTTGATCTCACAAAAATAATGCAGAAAAGTACAACGTTGGGATGTATTTCTACACTTACTTAAGATTCTCCAGTTTACAGACAGGATCCTCCAGTATAACAGATAACAGCTTCAGTCCTGATTCTCCTGGATGATTGTAGCTCAGATCCAGCTCTTTTAGGTGGGAGGGGTTTGAAGAAAGAGCTGAAGCCAGACAAATACAACCCTTTTCTGAGATGAGACAATCAGAAAGCCTAAGAGAGAGATATACATAAAGAAAGAGAGAGAGTTGTAAAATGTCTAAATAATCTAAAAACTATTCAGGGACAGGTGTAAAATGGAGATATCCAGTAGAAGAGTACACTACAAAATTCTCCAAGTTAAACTGAAAAAGCTCCCTATCAGCATAATATCTCTTCAGTACCTTAATTACTTAATTGAAATATAGGTACATAAGATATATAATGCTGATGAGGAGCTTTTTGCTTTTGCATTGTACTTCATTTTGTCATTACTGACAAAAACATTTGTATCAAAAATAATAAAACACCTGATTGAACTACATAACCACTTTTAACTGTGACTAATGTTTCAAAGGAAATGCTTGAAAAATACTGGTTCTCAACCAGGGCCTGAGGGACCTTCAAGGTGGGCCTTGAGATGGTAGGACATTATTTAAAATAATGAACCTAATGTATCATGTTCTGAAAATAAAATGTATTTACATAGCTTTTTAAATATATAAACTCATTTATATTCTTAATTAGTTTAGAATGAGTCAGGAAACATTTCAATAACGCAGATTGCCCGCTGCTGGGAGGGTATAAGGGGAAGTGGGTGTTCATCCGCCATATTCCACCATATGACTGACTGGTTTAAGGCGAGACACTACAGGTGAATAGGGTAATTTTTTTAAATAATAAATATCACCATGAAACTTCTTCAGTTGATTACTTACACATGTATGAACAAAAAATGTATTACAAGTTTCTGAAATTATTATGTTTGATTATGCAAATTAGGCCGTATCTAATTAAATATGCGCACATTTGCATATATTTCCGGTAGATATATCTGGACATACGATAAAGCCAGGTGATTTTTTTTATTTTCATTTTGTTAACACACAAGATGCAAACACATTTACAGAGGGATTTCAGGATATCTGCTTTCATTACCTAGAACATCAAAATATACTGTCTATAGCCTTAAAAAAAAAATCGATTTTTGCCACCTTTTTTTGATCAAAATGTCACATAAATCAGGCCAGGAATGATTTATTAACAAATCCCTCTGTAAATATCTTCAGAATACTGCTAAGTGTATAACTGGAAAGTTTAGTGTACATAGGTGCTACATAGGCTGAGAAGTATCTACCGGAGAATGACAAAAAAACTAATTTTGAGAAAATCGCATTTAAAGATTTAAGGAAGTGTCAAGCCATACCACGTGATGCGTCTGAACGAATCACGTTTTCAGAAACCACTAGGAGAATACTGATGCCGCGAATAGACAAAATGTGAATAAATATACACATTAATGTATAATTGGATATTTTCTTTACGCTAGTATGAAAGATTACATGTTTAGGGAGTGAACTAGCTCAATCTCAAAATTGTTTTTGCCTTAAATGGCAGCACCTTCTTACTGTTGAGCAGGCCATTCTCTGAGCAACAAAGTTAGATCGTGTCTCCACGCTGACAACGCCAACCTAACTGTCTGCAGTTTGTAGTTATGACTAGACAGTCCTTTACAGAGAAGCTGAACAAAAGCACCTCCCACCTCTATCAATCCTATGAAAGGGGTAAGACATCTACTCTCTCCTTCTCACCATGCTGGACTTTAGTAGGTTTACTTGATAATGCCACAGATGGGGACATACATGAATATACTGACACTGTTTCCAGCTACATCCAACACTGCATCGATGATGTCGTTCCCAATAAGGCTGGCTGGTCTTTCCCCAATCAGAAGCCCTGGGTTGATGCCGGGGTCCGGGCCACCCTGAGAGCCCGGTCTGTGGCCTTTAACTCCAGGGGTCCTGATCAGTACACGAAGGCCAGATATGACCTTTTGGCTGCTTGATCAGGTGTTTTCTCAGGTCTTCTTCGTAACTCATGACCCAATAGTGATTGCAGATTTACCATGCATTTATCATATGAATAGTCCTCATTTTCTAATGGGTGGATCGTTGGCAGCGTTTTTTTGTCTCTCAGACACTGAAATGTGCAAGATTTAAGTTCTATTCTCCAAACCAAGTGCTTATTCATTTTTTGTTTTGTCCCAGTGGGCCGTGCTGCTGTTCTCTGCGCGCTTGCAGTGTTCCACCTGGGCACTAGGTGTCCCTCATCATTTTGTGTTCTGAGTCGTAGGTTGCCGCGGATCAGATGGATAGGCTGCACCTGGGCCAGGTGTGATCTACTCCTTAAAACATCGGAGCAGTTGTTCTCGCGGACTCCCTCACTCGTGCCTGCATGCTGGTGTTCTGTGGGTCTGCGTGGTTGCTGACCAGATGCCAGCCGAGGCCTTGTTTGATTAATTTAAGCATTTTCTTTACTTTACATATTCTCTATTTTTGTAATAAAGTGTCATTTACCACGAACCGCTCGTGTCCGTCCCAGACTTTTGTCACGGTTGTGAGCCGAACTGTGACAGTTTATGAATTAAAATTATTAAAAGTAAAAGATTCAAGGTTTCTGGGGAAGAGGAAAAACGTGCAGAGCTTGAAAGGCATATTGAAAACAAGAACGACATTTCCTACAAGTGGGGAATTGTCCCTGAAGGGTTAAGGGCTTCATAAATTATCAGATAATTCATGACAATAAGGATATGTATAACACCAACCTTAATGCCTGCAGTTTGCAGTGGGGACTGGACAGTCCGTTAGAGAGAAGCTGAACTCCAGAATATCCCAGGTCATTGTTACTCAGGTCCATCTCTGTCAGGGAGTTTGGTGACTGTAGAAGAGTAGCCACAATTCCACAGGACTTATCTGTGAGTGTGCATTCAGCAAGTCTGCAAAGCAGCATAACATAAAATTGCTTAGATAAAAAAAAAAATGTACTTCTAAATTTAACAGACATACTGTAAATCCTCAAATAAAGGCCAGGATTCAATTAGAAGGCCGGGCTTCAGTTAGTAGACGGGGTCGTGGTCCATACGGACAAATAAAGGCCGGGCCCCGAATACAAGCCGGGGTTCAAATAAAGTAGCCTATATAACTGTAGCCTACCAGCATCAGTCCGTCGGCTCAAAGTAGACATCACAATTCATTTGAATGCATTTCAAAAATACATGTTCTCCTTATGTTTAATATTATATTATATAATATTGTTGGCTAATTTCATGGGCTGTTTGCAATAAAAAAAAGACATTTCCCCACGTAGGAAGTTGTTATTGTTTAGCCTAAATGCACGTATGGTATAGCCTACTGTTGTTTATCTGTAACGTTTTAGCTGGCTAGGTTACTTTTTCCAGAAGGGATCATAAAGCAGTAGTAGACTTACGTTACTTTGATATTAAATTCAAAGAGATGGTGTATGCTGATTGCTGAAGAACATTCGGGAGAAAAAGCAGCAAAGAAGTTTGACATTGACCCGAGACGAACGCGATAGGCTACGACTAGCAGGTGGAGGTAGAAAGAAAGTTAGGCTGGATATCAAACCAGCTCGTTGAATAATTTTTTTCAGTCCGCGATAAGCATAATAGAGTGTCTAGAAAAATGATTAAAATCAAGGCTTTGGAAATGTTTTCCTCCGTGACTGACAGTGGAGACCATAACTCGATGTTTATTTTTACGTTGACACCGCATATAAACCGCTACGCGATGTGCAGAAAGTGTTGAACGCATATGCAATGAATTATATTAGCCTACTGCAATTATGCCCATTATTTAAATAATACAATTCTATAACAGAAGATAATTAAGAAATAAAGGCCTGCCCCTAATACAAGCCTGACCCAAATAAAGGCAAGTAAATACAAGCCCCGGCCACAATTGGAGGATTTACGGTACATGACAAATACTGTTCCATTAAAAGCTTCAACCCCTGTCATGCCAGTACATAGTGAATTCATGTGCACAATACAGCTCCACACTGGTGTTGTAGAGGTACGTCGTTATTTGCATCTGTTCAGCCAACAACATTATCTGTCTCTGTATCCGTATTCAGATAAAACAGCGTGGTTTATTCCTGAAGTTATGTAGAATTGAGCAAATATTGTGCGTTATATGCTAATGTTTATTCACAATCCAATTGTTGTTCTTTCAAAACAACAGCTTAATTTATTATTGACAAATAAGAAACAACAACAAAAAGTTTGGCATCCCACCATGAAAAACTTGATTTGGTGTTATTGGAACCTAAGTCAGAATTCCATTTCATTCTATTTAAGAGCTCCATCATGACTGTTGGCTACATATAGAAAATGATATTTGTATCCATTGCATTATTTTTCCTTTCCTCAATAACGTATTGAGATATATCCCTACTACACACACACACACACACACACACACACACACACACACACACACACACACACACACACACACACACACACACACACACACACACACACACACACAAATACATATAAATGCAAAAAGCCCTGTTTCCTTCAGGGCTAGTTACCATGACACAACACTTTTCACTACATACTGTAGATACACTTCACCAGATACTCACACCAAAATACTTTATTACAGTAGGCTTCACTGAGAGACAGGCTACAGGCTTCTTTGTAGATGCGGTAAGATCAAATCAATATAATCAAAACACCTATCAAGGGTTAGCGCTCTTGCATAAACTTCTGAGTACTTACAGCATTCTTAATGGCTGTAGGACTAAATAAACCCATTTATTCCCTTTCTGCAGTGGAAACAAAAAGGGGTCCAAGATTTTGTTGAAATCTTGTTGATAATTTAGATCGACTTCTAATCATAGTACACTTCCTCCTTTCATGCTTCTGAAGCAATGTGTTGATTGGCTGGAATAGTGGACTCAGGTTCAGTCAGATGCATTCCTTTTGTTTCACATTTACAGAGCCAGGACTGCATACAAACACTGGAGTATATTTTGAGCTCATACAAATATCAGACTGCTAAAGGGCATTAAGGAGCAATTCACTAAATTAGATTCATGCATTCATTCAATATTATATAGCGCTCCTCTAAATACCCAAAGTCGCTTTACAGAGTCCAGAGTCCAGTAGTCATTCATACACATTGTCATACCAGTGGTGATAGCCAAAGTTGCCCTGGGGCAGACTGACAGAAGCATGGCTGCCAATCAGCCTCTATGGCCCCTCCGACCACCACCAAACTCCATTCATTTTTATGCAATGAGATTTAATAAAAAAGCCTGGCATCAGATATTTAATCAGCAAGAACGATAAGTCAATTATGTGGCACAGATTTGACCAATCTATAGAACATTTAATTTCAGACCCCAGTACAGTGATGTAGGCAGGGTAAGATGTTCACTGGTATAGAAAATGTGATGTTAAGTTATTCAACTGTTATGTTGTTTGGGTAATTATAAGCTTAACTGTAGTACTTGATAATTATTTCTTTTCTAATATTTTTCATAATTGTTTTGTAATGGTTTTCAAATATGTCCCATTAATCATTCATCCTCATTTTAAGGTGTTAGAAGGATAGGTAAAAACAGCAGAAACTCTAAGAGGGATGAGATACACAAAAGGAACACATTAAATTGAGTTAGAATCTGATGTGAAGGGAAGCAGACAAAATTATACACTGTAAGCAGTCTGCAATGTTAGTGAAGTCTGGTTATCACTACATTTATATAACAAAATATTTCATAGTTAACGGCTACATAAATAATCAGACAATTCATGACAATAAGGACATGGAAAACACCAACCTTAATGTTTGCAGTTTGCAGTTGGGACTAGACAGTCCATTAGCGAGAAGCTGAACTCCGGAATCTCCAAGGTCATTGTAACACAGGTCCAGCTCTGTCAGGGAGTTTGGTGACTGTAGAACAGTAGTCACAATGCCACACGACTTATCTTTGATTGTGCATTTAGCAAGTCTGCAAAACATAGTGACAAAATACAAAATATTACTCTGAAATATTAAAAAAGCAATGCATTTCTGAAGGTGTCCTGAAAAATCAATATAATGAAAGGTTAGAGGGAAAATAATTGTAGCTGAAGTGGGGCTGAGTTTTCTCTTAGATTTTAAATTCAATGGAATATTACTCTTGTATGTCATGACTATACATTTATGCTTCTGCTGGTATATTTAGATGTTTCATGCTGCACAACAGCAGTAGGTATCATCATCATTAGACATCGACACATTTTGTCAAAAATATCAATGAAAAAAGATGTTTATCCATCTACATCATAAACTCACCGTGCCTTTCTGCAGCATCTCACAGCAGGGAGCAGTCTCCTGCGTCCCTCATCTGATGTGTTGTATTTCTTAAGGTCAAACTCATCCAGCACCTCCTCAGACATCAGAAGCATCTGGGCAAGTGCCGAACAATGAGCAGGAGACAATTTCTGTTTAATGTTCTTTGGTGACTCCAGATATTTCTTTATTTCGTTGTGCATGGAATGATCGTTCATTTCAAATAAGCAATGGAAAAGATTGATGCATCGTTCAGGAGAGAGATCTTTCCTGTTGAGCTTCTTTATGTATTGACATGTTTCCTTGGTGCTCTTTGAGCTGCTGTGTTTGTGGTTCAGTAGACCTTTCAAAAGTCTCTGATTGCTCTCCAGAGAGATGCCCATAAGGAAGCGAAGGAAAAGATCCAGATGTCCAGTCCTGCTCTTCAAAGCCTCATCCACTGCACTCTTAAGTAAAACATGTAGATGAACTTGAGATTGTAAGCCCAGCACTGACTGAAGAGATGATATAAAAGGACTGGGTTCATGTTCTTCACTGAGGAGGGATTTCAGGGCATCATGGTTCTCAGTCACATAAGAGTGAAACACAAACACAGCTGCCAGAAACTCCTGGATGCTCAGGTGCACGAAGCAGTAGACCTTCCTCTGGTGAAACACAGATTCTTCCTTGAAGATTTCATTGCACATGCCAGAGAACACTGAGGCTTCACTGACATCAATGCCACACTTTCTCAGATCTTCCTCGTAAAACATCAGATTGCCATTCTCTAGATTATTAAAAGCCAGTTCTCCGAGCGTCAGTAACATTTCTTTCTGAGTTTTAAGAAATGTCACTTCAACTGTCTCAGTTCCACTCTCATACTTTTGATCCTTCCATCTGGTCTGGATGAGCAAGTAGTGTATGAACATGTCAGTCAGAGTTTTGGGAATGTCTTCAGTCTTGTCCAGCATCTGCTGGAGTACAGTTGCTGCTATCCAACAGAAGACTGGTATGTGGCACATGATATAGAGACTCCTGGATGCCTTAATGTGTGAGATGATTCTGCTGGCCTGATTCTCATCACTGATTCTCTTCCTGAAGTACTCTTCCTTCTGTGGGTCATTGAACCCTCGTACTTCTGTCACCTGATCGATGCACTGAGCAGGAATCTGACTGACTGCTGCTGGTCGTGAGGTTATCCAGATGTGTGCGAGGTGAAGCAGAGTTCCCTGAATGAGGCTCGTCATCAGAACATCCACTGATGATGTTTGATTTAAATCAGATATCATGTTATGTTGGAAATTCAGAGGTAAACGACTCTCATCCAAACCATCAAAGATGAACATAACCTGACAGTCTTTGTATTCTTCACCATCCTTCAGCTCTTTCAGTTCAGGATGGAAGTCAAGCAGAAGCTTGTGAAGACTATAATGATCACTCCTGACCAAATTCAGCTCACGGAAAGGAAGGGGAAAGATAAAGTCTAGATTTTGATTGGCTACCCCACCTATCCAATCAAGAATGAACTTCTGCACTGAGACTGTTTTTCCAATGCCAGCCACACCTTTGGTCATCACAGTTCTGATGTTCTTCTCCTGTCCAGGTAAGGGCTTGAAGATGTCATTGCAGTTGATTGGTGTGTCTTCTGTGGTTTGTGCTCTGGATGCTGATTCTATCTGCCAAACCTCATGTTCCTTATTCACCCCTTCACTCTCTCCTTCTGTGATGTAGAGCTCTGTGTAGATCTTATTGAGGGGTGTCTCAATTCCTGCTTTGATGATGCCTTCAGATATATTCTCAAACTTCCTCTTCAGGCTGGCTTTATACTTCTTTATAACACTACTCAGGACTTCATCAGCTGTATATCAGTATATCATAATCAAAAATTAACAAAAACATGATTAGTATCATATGTATGCTAAATCACATTGGATTTAATTTAGTTTAATTTGTGATCACTTCAACCAACTTATCATTGACATTCCAGACACAAATATCCATTAGTTTTTTTCTCTTCTATTGCTTCTCATATATTAAAATGGTAATTTTCTGATCTGCTGTAGAGCTGCAGAGATGGGGAATCCTTATCCTACCAAGAGCCATGTGAGTATTTACAGAGTATTGTTTTTATGTAAACTATTATGATTAATTTACTAATTATTGAATTGAATATAATTTTATTCTCCAATTGCCACCATCAACATAGTTTTCTCTACTCACCCTTGTAATAGTAATCTATTAGCAAACTGTATGCCCACTAAGCTGTTCTAGAATAGTTGAATGCTCCCGAAAAAAGTAAAAAAAAACATCAGGAAACCCTCACCTGGTTTGCTCCTTCTGTCAATGTGCAGGTGTCTGCGGTTTTCTACCATGTCTCTGTGTTCATCCAGAAGAGGCTGTAGAGAAGGTTGGGTTCTGCATGTCTTTACACACTGGGGACAGGCTTGGTCTTCTTGTTGTCCAGGCTGCTCCCAGTAGCTGCTGATGCACTGCCTGCAGAAACTGTGTCCACAGGTGGTGATGACTGGGTCCCTCAGTACCCTCTCACACACTCCACACCTGGACTGATCCTGGGTCAGATCAGACCTCAACTCACTGCATACAAGATGAAGAACACTCAATTAATGTAGGTTCATGGCAATTATGTTGAAACCTAAATGATGACAACATTATTGAAAAAAATAAACTTTGATGACCTCAGACTAAAATGCAAAACACACCAGGCCCCATTCAAGCAAGAATGTGAACATACTGAATCAGATGAGAATAAGATGCAGAATTAGGAAACACAGAATAAAGGAAATGATAGGAATTACATTCATCCCATATATTGGAGACTCAGTCTAAGGTATGAACAACCAAAATTCAGGTTTATTCTTGCAATGACGTACACCAGAGGAGGATAGACATAGATATCACCGGATGGATTCACCTAAATCTCTTTCTGTCAGCTTTCGGAATAATACAGATTTTATCCTATTGGCAAAGCAAGGGGGGTCACCCCATAGCTCCATCCCTTAAAATGCTAATTATTAAATGGTAGTAGTTTGGGGCCCATTTGCTTCACAGAAAGCACAGGGGTGTCAGATCTCCAGTTATGATCAAAGAACTCAAAATCTATGCATGAGGCTGAGGACCCTAAAAGACTATGCCCTGGCCGAGGAGGAAGTTTAGAGCTTTCTCACACCTCATGTAGGCCAGGTCCAGAATACACATCTCCAAATAACACTAACCATTACCACTAGGAATGAAATACATTGACTTTGGCTTATACGTATTAACTCTAAATCTTAAATCCTGGTTCCTTCAGAAACAGTCTGGCAGTGATAATTAAATTAAATGGATAGTGTTTTGTTGTGGTTCAAACAAAAGGGGAAAACCTGTCATCAAAAACTCTCTGAATATGAACTGTACCGGAATGCATTGGTGTCTGTGTGTGTGTGTGTGTGTGTGTGTGTGTGTTTGTGTGTGTGACTGGCTGTGTATGCATGTGTGTGCATGTGTGCATGTGTGTGTTTGTGTGCATATATATTATTTCTCTGCTCCTTTTCTTCGTAATTATGATTGTGTGCCTTCAAGTTATTGAATCAAATGATCTGAAAATTAGCATAGATGTGTGTGTGTGTGTGTATGTGTATTTACAATTTTTGTAAAATCATTTTTACTCTTGTATCAATAGCATGTGAACTTTTCCCAAACACTTTACCCAGTGGACTTTACAGACCCACACCTCAGCATATCAGTTAAACTTTTGGTGCAGAAGCGCAATACCACCAAAACACTTCATACTTCACCAAAAAGTGAGTCTTGCTACCGCAAATGTTTTCTCTCATTGAAAAAAAACACTAACAACACTAAAACACTAACAACTTAAAGCACTAACAACTTTATACCATTTAGCTGTATCCAGTTTGGCATAGAGTACTGTAGTGTTGCATTGCAAAAAAAGAGAAAAAACACAAACAGACAAACACTTATTTTGACTACAGTATATATTGTAATATTAAAGTCAACAAATAATTCTACAATGCTGCAATAAGCAATATGCTAAAATTGCTTTACGACTCCCAGGTTATAGTAAGATACATATTCATTAAGGGATGAAGCTATGGGATGACACCCCCTGCTTTACTAATAGGATAAAGGCCTGTATTGTCCCAAAGGCTGACAGAAATATAGTTAGGTGAATCCCTCTAGTTGATAGAGGGGGTCAGGGGGGAGGTGTAACATCCCCACCATAAATGTAATAGTTAACACAAATAAACAATTTTGTATCATAAACTTATGTTAAATAAAAGCACCACAACATAAGTGGTGCTAATTATTCACGTCTAATAAAAAAATCATGATCCCCATATTCCTCAAAGTGGTTTGGTTCGTTCACATGCTGTTTCCAACGAGCGGGGCAGCTCCGTGTTTCTGTCAATCAGCCCAGTACACGGTCAAATTGTGAGGTAACCAGCCTAACTAGTAAATCTTCTACAAGTAAAGGCCAGTAAGTCATTTATCACATCACTTGTTCAACATGCACAGGCATGTAACATGAAAAGGGACTTGAGCTTGTTGACAATCATTTTCTAGTGGCTTAACCAACGTGCTGATTAAAAAGAGGCTGATTTTGGACAAAGCACACACACTGCTCTTTTTCCTCCTTTCTTCCCTGTCACTGCCGCTATGCTACACGATATGGAAAGTGGTTGACAGACATTGGAACTCATTCTCAAACGCAGTTAAGAACATGTCAAAGTTCCGGGAAAATTCTGGCATTCATAAAAGTTTAATAGCAGTCGTAAATCGTCCAGATTAGAGTGCGCCCACAACACTGCGCCCACAACACTGCAAATTGCATTGAATAAATAAATAAGCACTATAACTCAAGCGGGTGGATATAGCTATGGTGGAATATAATGGAGAAGACGTTCATTTACCTGCAGCTAAATTCCTCTTTGAAGGGCGATCATTTATGTTTGAAATTTTGACATTATTTGTCTGTGAGTAGATATTTTGTAAAAGTACATTTAATGATGTTTAGAGCAGAGTTTCCCAACCCATGGGAGCACTATCCATTGGGCCGTGAAAATGTTTCAGATTTTTTTTTCCCCCTATTGGTGGGCCACGGAGCGAGTAACTGATTTCAAATTGAGAACAATATTAATTAAGAACGTCAAAGTTAACACGTACATTTATGATATTATTTTGGCCGAGATTAATGTGATACAAATATTTAAATGCAGTTACTAAATGCAGCAACTTTCTTTACTTCCGGTGTGCGTTGCACTGACACGAAACCAGCACGTGCCTGCAGTTAGGCAGGAGTGACCGAGACGGTAGTGAAAGATGGAGAGCTGAGGATTGTTTGACGGAAAATTTCTGTTTAAGAGGCAAAATGACGGAACAATCGACAAATCTAAAGTTGTGTGTAGCATTTGTCAAGCTGAATTTAGCTGTCACAGAAGCAACTCGTCTTTAAGTTATCACCTTAATGCAAAACACCCGACAGAAAGCAGCCCCAGGTTAGATGATTGCCAACCCACACTCCACGACGTTTCTAGGTAAATAACTAGACCAGTCCGTGAAAAGGTTACCAACTATCAGTTTGGGTTGGTGGTGACTGTCGGCTCTTCAACATAGTTGAAGACGGTGTGAAAAGACTCACTGGAACCTGGGTTATTTTTCTGTTAATTTCTTAGATTGTGGTGAATCTGCCAAACTGAATTTCTTTGACTCTGGTGAATCTGCTGAGCCGAATCCAACTCCACCTGCTGGCTAGGCAGGTGGAGTCTATAAATTGTTTTTTCACCTGGCAGTTCAGTCTTTTTGCACTCCCCGCCAGTACTCCAGCAGATTCCTGTTTCCTTCACCTGTATCCATTACCCTAAAGTGTGCGTCTTCGAGTTAACTTGAGTGTTCAATTCCTCATTCTGAATGTTTAATTTGTATGCCTTTTGTGTTGACTTTTGGACATGTGCTCTGTTGCCCTAAGCCCTTTGTTCCCAGACATGTGCCAGGAGCCATGAGGGATTGTTCGATGCATATTTGTTACCTTTGCTGCTTAATTGGGGATTGAGTATTCTCACATGATTGTTGCTTGTTTGATGCTTTGCTGTTTCATGGATGGTGTATTTGCACATGATTGATGTTTTATTGTTTGATTGACCACTCCATTATGGTAATCATATTGCTTCTTTGTTTATGTCTTTTAATGCAGCACACAGAAAACAATTACCAAGAACAAAGGAAAATAAACTGCTTTTGCACCAAACCTGCCTTCTCCCTTGCCTCATTTCCTAAGTCCACTCCTTGCCGTTTGAGTCTTCTGACCGAGACTCTGTCTGCTCACCTAAACACTCACTCTCCCCGAACCACATCACCCTACAGTTCCTTCACGGTGGGCTGACTGAGGTGTTCCCGAATTGCTTCAGGGGATAATTGTTACGATTTACCGTCGAGTGGCAGCATTGTGTTTCGCATATATTCCTTGCTTGACGGCGAGAGAGCACGAAAAAAATACCATTAAACAACAGTGTCTAAAATCCATGCTGTCTGAAGTGATTACTCGTAAATGTATAGGATTCGACAGATGTCAGTAAAGTTGCATTAGTGCTGTTTTTGTGCGTTATGCGTTGGAGTGGTTATGCTTTTCTGTGGACAGCTACCAACTCCAGCAGCCACAGATTTAATTCATTATTTAAATTATTCTGATCATTATATTGACCTGTTTGAACCTATTTGTTGGCATGTCTGAAGCATCACCTATTTTAATTAGGCCTAGCTGAGTGGTCTTGTTTGCATGTTCCATCACTTGTTTTGAGTGCATGCTATCTTTTGGGGCTTTTCTGGTTTGATTTCCTTGCTTGTTTGCTGTGCCTAGGCCTACTGCAATTAAGTTCTCTGTGTGTATTTTTGTTTTTTGTTTTCTGGTGCACAATACAATTTTGATGCAATATCTAGAGTTAGATTTTCTTTTATTTATTTATAGGCTTACACCTGTGGCAGGTGCTGATGTTGCTTTTTCTCACACATAACAATTGCTTATTAATTAGAATGAATTCAATTAGCCTAATGGAATATAGTTTCGCTTAAATAAGCGGGGTGTCTGTTGGGCCCCGACCTGTTACAAATACGAAAAGTTGGGCCTCGGAGTCGAAAAGGTTGGGAACCCCTGGTTCAGAGAATTTAAAAATGAAGTTGAAATGTTCTGTTTGTAAATGTTTTAAGAGAATTTGTTATTTAGCAGCTAAGTTATGCTAGCTCTCATGGTATCATGCTACCTTTATGCCACATTACTTGACGTGAAATGTATTTCTGTCTTGTTTTACAAAATCAAACGTCCTGTTTGAATAATTGCATGCTGAAAACATCAGTAAACTTAAGCAAAACAAGACTTGTCGATTCATTTGAAATGTACCATCTTTATTCTGCAAAGAAAAATGTTATCTGGCTGTCTAGTCCTGCAAGGTAGAAAACACAGTACGAAGACAGCATTGAAAGGGAGGGCGATAGGGGTGGACTGCACATTTTTTCAGTGTGTCCGCCCAAGGAATTACTCTCTGAAATGTTACCATGTATTGTCCCCCCCTACAAAAAAATTGGATCTCCGCCCCTGTCTGGTGTACATCATTGCAAGATTAAACCTGAATATTGGTTGAACAAAACCTCAGACTGAGTCTCCAATATATTGGATAAAATGAATTCCTATCATTCCAATAATGTGTGAAAATGATTGAAAAAAAAAAACTTTATATTACTGTGTGCTTGTATGTGCATTTGCAATCAGAAATGATGCCCTGAATTTCTAGAGTGTACATATATCTTGTAAATAAGTACATACTTTTAAATCACACCTCAAAACCCAGATATTTATATCTGCCTTCACCTAAAGTCCTGGTTTCTGTTATTATTTCTTTTCTGTATTGTTTTTAGAATGCACTGTTTTAATTGCTATTTTTGCACTCCTATTACCTTGTATTATTGTTGTTGCGACCTGGTTAAGCACCTTGAGACATCTTTGTATGTTAAAGTGTGCTATAAAAATAAAATCCATTGTTATTATTTATAATGCAATACAAGGTTGTAACTCACGATGTGTCTGAGTGTGGTGGTTCACTGCTGAAGTTCTGAGGTTCAGTCGGGGACTGATCACTCTTCATTGACATACAGCTGGGCACTGGAGATGGAGGTATGTGCTTCTGTGACCTGTTAGTGTTGAAAAGAATAAAACAAATACAAGAATTTCTCACCAAAACATTTATGTTGTTACAGTTTTTTCTCTTTTGCTTAAACACGATTTTGACTGCTTTGTTTTGTTTTTCAATACAACTCACACAATTAGCACAACCACACACCCAATGAGCAAAACACCTCAGATCCATTGCAAAATGAAACACTCTTGTTAAAACTATACACTAATTTAAGAAAAAACATATTTTGCTACCATATGAACGACTAGTGTTGGGAGTAACGCATTACAAAGTAACTAATTACTGTAATTCCACTACTTTTAGCGGTAATGAGCATGTAAAAAAGTATTTTTTTAAATCAAGTAATGCAGTTACAATTACTGAAATTTAAATTAGTTTGTTACCCACACTATTCTCTTTTGTGTAAAAACACTTGCAGACAAGAAGACAAGAAAGGCCTACTTTAGCTTCTTCTGATCTGACGTCGCAGGACCTTGGTGGCGCAATGAATGAGCATTAAACCCAGAGGTTCCACTAGAAAAAAAAATTGCCATCAAAGTGACCGGCAGAGTTTTCAGTTTCCAATCATTTTAATTATAAGCCGGTCAATATCTAATACTGCTTCTAGATTAGCCTATTGAAGAAAACTGACGACAGGCTATGTATCTTGTTACGACCACATGTGTTGTGTTCTTTGTTTGTCACTTCCCCTCCCTTTTCTGTAGCTCCGCCCATGTTGTGTTCCCCTGATGGCCAGATGAGATGCACCTGGCAAGGTGATCAAGCAGCACTTAAAGACTCCAGTTTCCTGCTGCAGAGGAGAGGCTTTTTGCGTGGGGACTGCTGGTCTTGCTGCCTCTCAACCTGGGATTTTGTCATGTCATGTTGTGTACTTGTTGTTAATAAATCCCATGGATTTGGTACTTTTAAAAGGTGTTTTAGTTGTTACTTGGGTCAGTGGTGGAATGTTTGTTCGCCCCATAGGGCCACTAAAGTTGGAGCGTAACAATCTTAAAGAATGATATAATCAGCTTGTATAGAATGCAACATGTTTATTTAAGTTTACAATGGCAAAACAGTACATGCAGCTGCTTGCAACTAGCTATCTAACCAACGAACTAAGCTATTTCTAGGTATGATAGCTAACTATCTAGTTGAGAGAACATCCCCAAACAGTAATGGTTCATGGCAACTAGTATTATTACAAATTTGTAAGTTATTAGCTAGCCTCAACTATTATATACAGCTCCTACCTAGTGGAAATGACATGACTAGTCAACAATGTTGTGCTGGTTGCATTTAATCATTTTTTGATTGTATGCTTTTGCTTCGATTATTGTTGCGTCCCCTTCGTTGTTGATCTTAATATTTTGGATAAATCCTTCCACTGCATTTTGCAGTCCCTTTTGCCTTGATCTAGAGGATATGCTTTTGCTTCCATTATTGTTGTGTCCCCTTCGTTGTTAATCTTAATATTTTGGATACATTCTTCCACTGCATTTTTCAGTCCCTTTTGCCTTGATCAAGAGGATATAGCAGAGATATTACTCCAAAAAGAACCACTGACAGATATAGCACTTGTCCCCATCCTCGCTATGCTATTGGGTTGACAGTCCTGGGAGTTTTGTCGGCCGTAGCAACTGTAACTTAGGGGGCAGGGCCCTGCGAACTGTTGAATTGGACAGTTGAGATCTAATGTTTTCGGACATTTCATTTTTTGAAACCATTACACCATTTTGTTAACCTTTTGTTAAATCACATATTAAATGATATGCTGCACCTCAAGACACCTTTGTTTTCTATTTTAATTAGTGTTAATACTGCAGGCCAATTACTTTTATTTTATTGGGCCTAATGCGGTAAAAGAAAACTGTAAAATGACTGAGACAGTTATTTTGTATTAAGTTAAGTGTTAAAAAGGACTTTTGTACTACTGCTTGATTTGAAGGCCTGTTGCCCTGTTGATTAAAATAAATAGGTCAAAACATAGGTTTATTGTGTTTGACTGTTCAGTACTGTTTATATTCATTACACTTAAAAATCAGACATAAAAGTAACTTGCTTTTGATATACAGTAACTGGTGAAGTAATTCAATCACCTTTAAAAGGAGTAACTAGTACCTGTAACTAATTATTAATTGTAGTAGTTTACATGTTCTACGGTAGGTTGGCCATAGTATGAAGGTAATTATGGTATCTGTATGAGCCACTCCAATAACTGTATACCGGCATTCGAGTTCTAAGTAAACGGCAAATAGACGTACTTTCTTCCTGTCTCCATGTATCCTTTCTTCACCTACAAATACTACACTAATTTTCATTAACTTGCCCAACACTGTGAAACACACATGTTGCATATGACTGAATTCTGTTTGTACCACTAACACACTGCTGTTATAAACCTAAAATACCTTTGGCAATTCTTCTTCTCAGTGATTAGAGTAGTGTAAGTGAAGTAGGCCTACACAGAGAAAGGGCACATACTATATATAACAAACACTACACAAGACCAATGCTGCAGACTGATGAAATTATTATTTAATTTTTTCCATATACCCAAATCAGTCAACATGTCAACATGGAGAATCGCAACAAAACATGTCCAAGTTTTCATGCTACTTCAGTAGTTTTGATAATTGTGTAATACTGTAAAAAAACTGTAATGTGTTTTGGGAAAGTGATTGTGTGTATTAATTAGTACATCACCTATGTGAGGTTTGTGTGTGTTTGTGTGTGTGTGTGTGTGTACACGTGGATATCTTTGAAGGATTCTGTGCTTCCTTCCTTAATGATTATTTATTTGTTTGTGTATGTGTGTTTGTGTGTGTGTGTGTGTGTGTGTGTGTGTGTGTGTGTGTGTGTGTGTGTGTGTGTGTGTGTGTGTGTGTGTGTGTGTGTGTGTGTGTGTGTGTGTGTGTGTGTGTGTGTGTGTGTGCAGGTCTGCATTTATATAACTGTGTGCTTGCACGCATATTTGCAATCTGTGATAATGTCCTTCAATTTTATTTCTAGAGTGTACATAGATCTTGTAAATAAGGAAATCTGTAACAATGTAAAAGTTTGTAACTCACAATAGGTCTGAGTGTGCTGGTTCACTGCTGAAGTTCCGAGGTTCAGGCATGGACTGATCACTCTTCATAGACACAGAGCTGGGCATTGGAGATGGAGCTCTGTGCTTCTGTGACCTGTTGGTGTTGAGAAGCATTAAAGAGAGACTTTCATTTTTCACTAACACAATCATACTGTTGATGTGTTTTGCGAACGTGATAGTGTGTATTAATATGTGTATCACCTATGTCAGTTGTGTGTGTGTGTGTGTGTGTGTGTGTGTGTGTGTGTGTGTGTGTGTGTGTGTGTGTGTGTGTGTGTGTGTGTGTGCGGGTGGGTGAACGATAAAAGTTTGTAACTCACAATAGGTCTGAATGTGCTGATTCACTGCTGAAGTTCCGAGGTTCAGGCATGGACTGATCACTCTTCAAAGACACACAGCTGGGCACTGGAGATGGAGGTCTGTGCTTTTGTGACCTGTTAGTGTTGAGAAGAATTAAACAGAAACTTAAATTTCTTACCAACACATGTATGTTGTTAATGTAGGTTTTTTGCATTTCCTTGGATCTCAGCAACTTCAAGTTGTATTTAGTGAAATAAAATATGTATGGGGTGTCATTCCATGTTTAACAGGAATCCATGTCCTCAGACTGGACTTTGTCCTTGTCCAATGAAATACCCCAAATCCTGATGTAAAGTTTGCACATGAAATATTTTTGCCTATATAATTACTTAATTAACGACAACCTAATGCAGTGGGAATTGTTTAGCATTCGCAAACTATTCCTTAACATACATCTAGGCCTCGATCAGGGTTATCATTGTGTTGTTTTGCCATAATCACCAAAGGGATGCTTGGAGAAAAGCATTTGATGTAAATAACTCCCTGACAACTGTTGGTGACAATATGCGAGTGGACCGCTTCTGTTTTTGGTTTTCCAGCAGACAGGAGACACTGTATGAAAAAGGGAAGAAAGAAGTCCACTAAACACCAGCATAATTCAGGATCAAATTACATCTAGTCAGTAAAAAAAAACAATGATTCAAAGTAAACCTCACGTTACACCATGAGGTATTACATTAAAAGTAAACATTAGCTTGCGGATGCCCTGCAGTTGCAAATATTAAACTAAAATATTAAGATTGAGAGTTTTTCCCGAGTCTAACTTCTGTGTGTCGTGTTTATTTAAGAGTTTCTCTGAGGGTTATAGTTTTGGTGCATTAGAATCTCCTGTGTGTTATATAACTATTAATATTCTGAGCGTTCTCCCATTTTGTGTTTCGTTTTCTACCTGTTTTGCTTCCCTGTTCCCTGGCTGATTCTGAAGAAGTACTGTGAAACTTCCATTTTAGAGTCCTGATGTCCCTGACACTTGTAAATAACAAAATCCATAATAAAAGTTTGTAACTCACAATAGGCCTGAGTGTGCTGGTTCACTGCTGAAGTTCCGAGGTTCAGGCATAGACTGATCACTCTTCATAGACACACAGCTGGGCACTGGGGATGGAGGTCTGCGCTTCTGTGACCTGTTGGTGTTGAGAAGAATTAAACAGAGACTTTAATTTCTCACCAACACAATCATGTTGTTAATGTATTTTGAGAAAGTGATAGTGTATATGTGTATCAGCTATATCAGGTTTGTGTGTATGTGTTACAGGTTGTGTTACAGGTTGGATACCCAACCGGGGCCTTGCTTGACACATTAACTAACCCTAACCATAACTCGAGGAGAAAAACACAACAAACAAACAAATACACAAACAAAACACACACACACCATAGGAGAATATGAACACAACACACGCACACCATGAGAGGAGATAAACACAACAAACAAACACGCACACCATTGGAGGAGATGAACACAACACACTCACACCATGACAGGTAATAAACACAACAGACACTGACACACACACACACACACACACACACACACACACACACACACACACACCATGAGAGGAGAAAAGCACAGCACACACACTCACACCATGAGAGGAACACAACAGACACAGACACAGACACACGCACACACACAAATACCATAGGAGGATATAACTACATCCAACACACACACACACACACACACACACACACACACACACACACACACATACACACACACAAACACCATTAGAGGAGACAAACACAACACAGTCACACACACACACAAACACACACACACACACACACACACACACACACACACACCATATGAACAGGTTAACACACACATACACTATTGGAAAATATAAACACAACACACACACAAACACACACGCAAACACACAAACACACAAACACACACACACCATAGGAGGAGATAAACACAACTGTGAAGAAAATATGCTTTATAATTTTATCATGTTGTGTTTTAGTTGTTAAATAGATTTTCCATGTGTGTCTTTATTCTGTTGAGAGAAATGCAGAGTCTGCTTGCCTGGTATGAGAAAGAGGCCCTGTGTGGATGTAACTTAGAGATGTCATGAATGTTTATAGTAGCCTAATTTATTGCCTTAGAGCCGGGTACAGAGAGAAGCAAGAGACCCTTTCTGGAGCTAAAAGTATGAACAAAGGAACTGGGAGGGGTTTCATGTTAAACTTGAATATGTGAATATGTGAATATTAATTTCAATAAAGAGCAGACATTTTGTAGGAGAGGTTAGTGCCTGGCGTGAAGACAATCATGCAGGTCACTCCTCTGGGGCCCAGAGTAAATGTCTGTATTTTAATAATATTCTCGGGTGTGTGTCTCAATTCTGAGGTAAAGAATACAGTCCTAGGTTAAGGGTTATTTCCTTGACATTTTGGTCCATCGTAGCCGGATCTCAAGATGGGTAAGAAACGCCGGGGGATCAGAACTTCAGAAGCCGAAGACGATGCGCATCGCCTGCTCAATAGGCTTGGGCAGAAAAAGTCCCCACGAGTTGAATTCTTCGTGTGGCCGGTGACCTGACTTCTCCCCCCCGTCGAAGCTGCCCTGACGAGATCCGAATCCAGAGGGGACGCACAACAGAATATTAAGTAAGTAACCGGGTTACCGAATACACAGACTATAGCTATGAAGACATCTGGGATGTCATCAGATCGGGGATCTGATAAGAACATTTTCTTCATAAGTCGGGGACTTATTTTTTGTTTGAGTGAAGGCCTATGTATGTATGTATGGATGTATGTATAAATGGAGTAGTGATGACTCAGAATTAACACAGTGAAAAGCCTCTGAGTCCACAGAGATTTTACTGACCAATTGTGTGGTATTCTGAAGTAATCAAGAAAGCTCACCATAATGGTTAGAAAGGTTGTATTGGCGATAAAAAGAAACATACTGATAGCTTTACAAGGTAGGCTACGTAGAAGGTTAGATAGAAACGTTAGATAGAACGTCGTTGAGCGGAGAAAAACTCTGTCTCGGTTTAGTTTCAAGGCGCAGTCCAACAAGCATGACGTCACCACTAACAAACAATTTAAATGGACCACGGTCCCAGAAGTCATACTTATGTATAACTTAAACAACTGTTTGCAGAACTAACAAAGGTGAATTATGCACGTCACATTCACTATAATATATTCATATAATATATGCAAGTTCGTTTTACGTTTGCAGCTCGTCATAATTATGATTAAATAAGAAAAGAGTGCAAGGCAAGCTGAACAGATTAAAGATTGGTAGAAGGAAACTCAGAGCAAAGAAAGAAACGTGCATGTTAAATAGAAAGCATGAGAGAAGACAAAGAAAGTAGTTTTAAAAGCTCTGAAAGAAGGATGAAGAGAAGAGACTCGAAATAGGATAGTAAGAAAAATACTAATAGTCCGCCTCCTTTAGGGACGCAGACGAGAGAACATTATCGTCACAGCTTTATAGAGATAGAAATATAATGCGGGTATTAAGATAATGCTGAGGGATACTGCTAAAATAAATAATACAATGCAAATCGATTTGAGGATAAAGGAATTTCGGTTTGGCCACCCGGAAGTACTTTATCCAACAATTGATTGCTTAATATAGTGCAGAAATACACTCAGGAATTTAGAATATTAGCGCAAAGTTATTCATTAAACTTAGTCGGAGTTGAAAGAGCAACGAGATCCTGTAAGTCAAAGGGAATAAAATAGTTCGCCTGAGTCGGATTTTCAAACCAGAAACGACATAATGGTATAGCCTACACAAAGAAAGTTACAAGGACAACTATAAGGATACATTCCATTGCTTGAGCTAACAAAGCATTAAAATAAACATCAAATAATGAGACGATATTAGTATAGTATGCAGAAGAAGGTTCTTAACGTTTATCAAAAAAGTAACTTCGGAGAACTAAAGCCTATGCGTTAACATGGCTGGGTTGTGTGGTGCTACACTCACACGGACTTATCATTTGAATGATCTGTCTTAAAACTCAGCGAAAGTAACTTCTGTTGTTATCTATTTGGTTAAAAATAGCATTAATAGTGTAACCAAGCGTTGGCACTTAGAGCTTAATATCACAAGAATGCTATAGGTGTTGAAGAGAAAACAGTCTCGTTAGTTTACTTCGTAGCCTACTGAAAAGACGTGAATCAGTCACAGCGTACGCTGGAATACCTATTTCCAAGTACGGAAACCCCGAAGGGATAAAATACATTAACTCTTCACCACACTATATAGTCTGATACAATAGTTGTTAAGTTATCTGTCTTGCACAGGCATAACTTGGCGTAAAAGGTATAAGCGGAACGTCAGAGTAATAAGTATTTATTCAATATTATTCAATGTGCACCGACTATCTTCATCCGTCTCTATACAGCATTCAACATTCAACTAAAATTAACGACACACCATACACGCAGGTATGAGAAACCGTAACACATCTAATATAATAGCAATGCTATTACGGTAACATAAGAGCGTCATTCATAATGACAGTTTAACAATAGTAATACAAAGTATGTGGTGTTTATCTCCTTAATGGTAAAGCTATGGTGTAAACACTGGAAATGCCTCCTTGTCCGTGCGAATTAGAATGAGTGAAGTAATAGTAAAATTAACTTTCCGAATGAAATAAAAAGCCTTGATATAGGCATAGTCGGAAAATTCTTAAAACAAAGAAAATTACTAGACGGTTCACCACGTTAAAATTAGATTCTTACATGTGTAACTTTTGTTTATCCGTAGAGGCAGCGCATGATCAAAAAGCATTGTCTGACCTCACAAGCAGCCTAAGGTCCAGTAAGGACCACAGTGGCTGGAGTGGCATTTAACTGCAATGAGCCTACATGATTATTTTTCCGAGAAACGAGCAGTGTATGTTGTTACAATTACGAGTAATTGTTAGCATATTTTTATGGAACAAAGTATTCGTCCTGTGTGTATGTTTACATACATAACGGGGACATTGACTGAGCCCATAGCCTACTGTTTGTTAGAGTGACTGGCTGTTTAATAGCCTAGTCAAAATACACCATTGAATATTACAGCATAAGGCTGTGTTGTTGTTGTTTTGTCTTAAATGAGATGGAAATAATTCGATGCTGGCTACTATAGCTGAGTATGCGTGAATATGAGGATGTGCGTAATTTGGAAATTACGTGTTGCGGTTTGTTCCATATGTTACATGCTTTTTCAGCTTTTATGATAAATGCTAAATGGTTTTGGGTTCTGATCTGCCTTGGTTATTTCATGTATTCAGCTAATGCAATGTTTCTGACCGTTTTTGGTTGTCTAGTTGTCTCGTCTTGTTCATGAGCTGATCATGAGGATCAGGATCATGAGGATCAATGGCATTGAGATGAAATCGCGTTTTTCATTCTCTCTGTGATTTTTAGGAGTGATTGAATAGTAAAAGAGCATTGCACTTGATTAAGAAAACTATGACTGACTGTGATTATTTTCAGCTAACTCAGAGGTATAGGCTAATACACGCACCCACACGGGGGGATTCACACTTAGCTCAGAGATTCTAGCTTCAGTAGCTTGTCAATGGACTTGATTGATGACCGTCTAGCTTGTCTGATAGTTACATTGACCAGGGCGTGTCTGTTATAAAAAAGTCAGGAATTGATTGTACGGACAGCCAATATGATTTTGCTGCTGTGGGATATTTTTTATGTTCAGATGAACATGGATTATTTCATCTGTATGAAAGTCTCACTTAGGGAAGGAGTAAACTTAGCCATAGACATGATTCACTGATGTTAAAGTCAGCAATGGAGTTACGACGTAGGCGCATTCCAAGAGAATCCCTGATGGGAGGGAGTGTCCGGGGGTCTCGCAGCAGGAACCACGGGGAGACACACACACACACACACACACCACAATTTACAGGCCTTAAAATGGCTTCCAGAACATTCATACAATGAGACTGATCTAATCTAATTATTGTAGCTTATTGATTACAATAATGAACCTCCAGATTTCTACATCATGTCTCTGGTCTTATGATTGAAAGAAGAGGTGTAGTGAGATCCTATTCTTCACAACACTGCTTCACACATTTTCTGTTAGATATAAAAAGTTACTACAAGATCTACTTGAAGCAATGTAATTGCCTTACAAGCGAGATCTTTATGGACAGTGATTTTGATTCATGGGCAGGGCCATGGATCAATAGGGGGAATATGTAGATAAAGGTATACATAAACAATATGTATACATGGATTAATAAACTATACACATTTTTTTTTTAGTCTTTTAGTCAGCAAATGTGAAATTATAATGTCTGAAAATGGATTACATTTTGTGAATGAGATGCTGGACAGAGTGGGACAACAATTCAAAATTGACTTGAAAAGGCATTGTGCATGCCACACCCAGATTGCTGGATTTGTGGAATGATCGAATGGTAAGGTTAAATCTAAACTTTGAAAGACTATGACAGAAACAGGTAGACAATGGCCTGTTTGTTTAGATTTAGTATCTTTAAGCATGCACATTACCCCTGCTCAAGGTCAATCGTTGTCAACTTTTGAAATGCTGTATGGTAGACCATACAGAATACCAGATTTCACTCCAACTGTAAAAGCCAACCCAGATGACTTTTCCACACTAGCAGATTATATGAAAAGAACTTTACTGACTAGGAAATGTACAAAGACCGCATACTGTTCGAGTTTTTCTGTGTCTCCACAGGTACAAGGACAGGTGAAGGTGGGAGACTGGGGTTTTCATCAAAGTCATCAAACGAAAGACTTTGTCCGACGACAGAGGGGAGTGACCATACCAAGGGCTACTGGCCACACCAACAGCCGTCAACGCTCCACCTGTATTCATCTGTATTCATCTGTATTCATCTGTATTCATCTGTATTCATCTGTATTAATCTGTATTCATCTGTCTTCATCTGTATTCATCTGTCACACTGTAAAATTTGTTTATTTGTTTAGGATGCACCACTTACGTTGAATAGAGTCTAGTGGCTCCCTCGAGGGGGTTGAGAAATATAGCTCTTGATCGTCTGATTAGTCACCCAATTCGGGAGTGCCTGAATTGGTGATACTGCTCAACATAGAAGCTTGGTGTATCTGTGTTAATTATTTTATTGTTTATTGTGTTTTTATTGTTTGGTTTTATTGGTTTTCTGTATAAATCATATCACTCCCTTATAACAATGTTTAAGCTGTTGCTATTAGTGATTACTTCAGGAGTAATGTTAGGTTTCTGGTCCTCTACAAATTTGATTGAGAGAATCCATTAGAGGCTGATTTCACATGGGGAACATGAGGCCATGGGGAACGTTACTCATCTGTATTCTACTAATTCATGGTATAGATATGCATCTGTGCAAGCTAATAGATGTAATAAGACCAATTGTATGTTCTTTAATGTCAACTTCTTCCTCACACCCTAGACTTGAAGCTAGACCACTTTCATACCAAGCCACTATCTGTGTTGGAGAGAAGTGTGGCCCAGACTGCTGGGGCTACAATACTCCATCTCATGACACAAATGGTACCCAGGTACAGGATGCGTGTAACACCACCCACCCCCTAGTAGAGTTAAATACTACATCTTTGCTGTCACCTTATGTGATAGTCCATTCTGTATTGCCATTATGTTTTGCAAATAATGGATCAACTCTCTGAGACGGCGACAGTGTAACAAAACTGTAATTCCTACTAAGAATACTGAGTCCACAAGCACCACTTCCTCATCCAACGTCAGAAAATGGGTATATATTGTGCCATGTCCATGCATGGGGAAATCTTTTCCTTATGTTGAAGTTGGAATGAAAAGCAATGCCCCTCTGACAAGGGTACCCGTACGCTGGGATAGGTAATGTGGGTGTGTGGTATTGTATGGTACAGTCATCTCTCTCCACATTGGGAAGGCCTTTGCGCCCCCGCTCAGGTCATGGACCATATTTATGTTGGTAGTGTTACCTTACAGCCAGAGTTATCTCTAAGAAGAGATTTTCTGTGAAGGATCACGACAGCGTGTGGGGGACTGACGTGCCTGATGAAAAAAAAAAAAGGTTTGGACTAAGAGTATCAAAGTAATTTTCCGTCTCTAGGATTAGGTAGAGTCATGTTAATAATGGAAAGACTTAACTATAGGTTAGGATCATTTGTTAATGTCACTTTAGTCAGCGTGGAAGGCCTTTGGCTGATGGGGGTGTAAAATAGGTACTGCTAGATTTATCTACTTCCGCTAGGGGAGGGGTTTGTGTTATGCTGAATGATACCTGGATATCTGATGATGTCCATGTGGTTTTGAAGCCTTACAGCAAATGAGGGCTGATTGTGATGCTATAAAACGTGATAAGGTGGTGGATGTTCCGTGGGTTAATCCGTTTGCTTGGCTCACTTCTGGTACATGGTTGCAAATTGTGTTGAAAGGTCTGTTAACTAGTGTTGCAATCTTTATACTTTATACTTTCTTGTATTTCTACATGTATTAAAGTTCTCATTTCTAGCCTAGTACGTGATTCTATGCAGAATGTAATGTTGTCACAGGAATTGATGCCCTGCTGTCTCTTCAAGAATATGATTCTTTAGTGTAATGATGTCTATGCAGAAAGCTGAAGGAGATGTGTGAGTTGATGTCTCAACTAGTATATTTACATGATAAACAGGAGGGAAATGTGAAGAAAATATGCTTTATAATTTTATCATGTTGTGTTTTAGTTGTTAAATAGATTTTCCATGTGTGTCTTTGTTCTGTTGAGAGAAATGCAGAGTCTGCTTGCCTGGTATGAGAAAGAGGCCCTGTGTGGATGTAACTTAGAGATGTCATGAATGTTTATAGTAGCCTAATTTATTGCCTTAGAGCCGGGTACAGAGAGAAGCAAGAGACCCTTTCTGGAGCTAAAAGTATGAACAAAGGAACTGGGAGGGGTTTCATGTTAAACTTGAATATGTGAATATGTGAATATTAATTTCAATAAAGAGCAGACATTTTGTAGGAGAGGTTAGTGCCTGGCGTGAAGACAATCATGCAGGTCACTCCTCTGGGGCCCAGAGTAAATGTCTGTATTTTAATAATATTCTCGGGTGTGTGTCTCAATTCTGAGGTAAAGAATACAGTCCTAGGTTAAGGGTTATTTCCTTGACAACAACACACACACACACACACACACACACACACACACACACACACACACACACACACACACACACACACACACACACACACACACACACACCATGAGAGAAAATAAATTCAGCACAGCACACAAACTCACAACATAAGAGGATATGAACAAAACAGACACCCACACCCACACCCACTCACAACCACACACACACCATAGGAGGAGATAAACACAACACACACACACACCACACACACACGAACACCATGAGAGGAGATACAACACGAACACCACAGGAGGAGATAAACAAGTTTTTGAATATTTTTCTCTTTTGACACAAATGTAATCTTAATATCTTGGCAGATATACCTCCCCAACTTACTAATGCCAATCTCCCTTTAAAACAACAACAAACATGACGAAGAAGAGAAGGTATACATGGATTTGTTTTTAGTAAAAACATAAAAACATGGTAATAAATGTCAGTCGACTACTCACTTTAGAGGGGCTGGAACTGGTTCACTGCTGAAAAGCGGTGGAGTACCCATGGACTTATCACTCTTCATGGACACAAAGCTTGGCACTGGAGATCGAGGTCTGTGTGTGTGTCGTCTAGGAACACAAGTAGACACAAGAAACCAATCAACATAGACCAGTTTATTTGTGGAATGAATGAATGTGAGGGAGCGGTAGATGGGTGAATGTGTCTTTAAGCAAGTTTGTGTTTGAGTGAGTGAACTCATGTTTTCTGTACTCACCCTGCTTTGGTCTGTGTTGATGTGCTGCTCATGTTTACAGGATCATCCATGTCCTGGTCATTCTTCATGGTCACACAGCTGTGTAGTGCAGATTCTGGGCTGAGTGTCTTACTCTGACCTGCATCTTCCTCTACGTCTTGATTCATTTCAGTTGTCTCACTAGGCCGGAACAGCCAAATGCTGAATTCTAAAGTTCCTGACCAGTTGTAAAAAGAAAATTAAATAGTAATATCTATAGGGAAATAACCATTAGCATTATGGAATCAATAGGCTGGTCACAGGAAAAAACGACAATCTGTTACCATTTGCAGATGGTATTTCACTGCCTAGACAAATTAGCAGTTTTAATTTATAATTTGTTTCAGTTTTATAAGCTACTTTATAGATGCAGTAAGTTGTATAAATATATTCAGTTTCAACATTTGTTCAGTAAGTTATACAGACAAGGTGTTGTTTCATAGCCTGCTTTTTGGACTTCATGCCATTTAACATTAATGCAAAACGTCCAGGAGGTATCACTGTTTCATTGGTTTTCAAACATGGAATTTTTCAAGCGCAATTGCTTCGGATGTTTCAGTGTTCCACAAAGCATTGCTTTTTCCATCACTACATACTGTACTAAACAAGTGCTTAACCCTTGTATGGTATTCGGGTCTGTGGGACCCGTTTTCACTTTTGATCAAAACAAAAATAATACTTCTAATCATTCTTTCAAACTGAAACTCATTGGCTTTGGCTCATTTTATGCGAAGAACGGATATCAGTCTACATTTTCATTGAGCGCACACCCTAACCCCCCCCTAACCCCCCCCTACACATTTGTGTTACATAGAGGGTATTCGGGTCCACTGGACCCGGGGCAAATAAAAGTGTGGAAATTGTGGGTCCTGTGTACCTAAAGTCAGTTTTCCTCCTGTCTGGGTCTGCTGTAAGTGTAAGTGTGTGTGTGTGTGTGTGTGTGTGTGTTTGTGTGTATTTGTGTGTGTATGTGTTTGCCCCGCGTGTGTATGTGAGTGTGCCTGCAAGTGTGAGTGTGTGTGTGTGTGTTTGTGTGTGTGTGTGTGTGTGTGTGTGTGTTTGTTTGTGTGTGTGCACGCACACTTGTGTGTGTTTGTGTGTATGTGGACCTTGTTTGCATGAAGGCTAAGTATGTGTGTGTGATTGAGTGAGTATGTGAGTAAGTTAGAGTAAGAGTTTTGTGTTTCTGCCGCTGATGCCATTTAGGGGCCCCTGCCCCTTTGGACATTATATACCATCTAAACTTG
>NC_137920.1:12925473-12987973 GCF_963457725.1 Sprattus sprattus
TGCTAGAAGCTCCAACCACGGCCCATTTTAAGCTAACTGGAGGGGGCTGTTATTTGTTTTGGTCCCATCTGACCATATAATTCGTCCCATTGAAAGTCTGACTTACATTTGGCAAACTGTAGGCACTTTAGTTTGTTGTTGATTGACAGCAGAGGCTTTTTTCTGGCAACGCTCCGAAACAACCTGTGGTGATGTGGGTGGCGTCTGATGGTAGTTTTGGAGACTTTCTGACCCCAAGACTCAACTAATGTCTGCAATTCTCCAGCTGTGATCCTTGGAGATTATTTTGCCAGTCGAACCATCCTCCTCACAGTGCGTGGGGTCAATGTACAGACAGATCCTTTTCCAGTCTGATTCCTTACATCTCCTGTCGCTTTAGACTTCTTTATTATTTCCATGATAGTGTAAATGGGTATTTTCAACTGTTTAGAGATTTGTTTGTGTCCATTTCTTGATTTGTGCACGTCAACAACTTTTCATGGCACATTTTCACTGTGTTATTGGGTCTTTCCCATAGTGATGAATGACTAATGGAATATGGCCTGTGTCACCTCATATTTGTATGCCAGTGGAACAGGAAGTCATGGTTGACCTCTTAAGAGTTCCTAATCAAACAGGTGAACTTAAAAATGCAAAACATGACTGGAAATATATTTAATTTAGATTTAATTATAAGATTTTTCTAGGGGTGCCAATAATTGTGGCACACATTTTTTGGGGAAAAATATTTATTTAAATGTCAACAGTTTTTCTTTTCGTTCAAAAATGTTACTTCAATGAAAAGGTAAGATTTTTGTGAATATTTTGAGTGAAAGACCAAGAGGATAAACAGCTTAGACATATTTTTCATAGCCTGTTTGCTCATATTCACTAGGGGTGCCAATAATTGTGGGCGGGACTGTAGATGTGTTTTTCAGTCCATTCTCAGAAAAGCCATCTTTACACAAATACAGCCTTGGTGTGTCCACAATCCTACTCCAATATACTTTCTGTCAAATTGCTCTTCACAGACTCCAACAGTCAGTTGGTGCGCCCCCAAATAATCATGCTTGTTAACAGTCCTGACTCAGGGAAACAAGCATAGTGGCATACATAATATGTAAATCGGGAGCACGGAAAGGAAGAGGTGTAGCTTGACTGGCTGTTGAATTCAAATATCAACAACCTTTCACCATAATTGCAGGCCCACCTTCACCCATTTGTTTACCCGCTGGTAGCTGCTGTCTTTGCTAGAGTGAAGCTGATTCCTTTCTTTCAGACTGCAGGGTGAGATTTGACTGAGTGTTTGCTGCAAATAATGCTGGGCTGTTTTTTTCTGTGTATGTCGGAGTGTGCGTGTGTGTGCGCGTGCGCGTGTGTGTGCGTATGTGTGCATGTGCGCACTTTCATAATAGAGCCTTGGGTGGTAATGAGTGAGGCACAGCAAGCAACAACACAGCAAGAGCGAGAAGTGAGCCACATGGCAGGAATGAGAGGGAGTGGTGTGGCGGCCTTTCTATGGTTTCTAATTTTCCATATTCCAATATCCAGTCAAGGCCGTGGGTCGTCAGCAGGTAGTGGATTACGCACTCTCGGTAGTTTCCAGTTAAAAGAATAATCCATTTATTGTGGCTTCAAAAGGGTGAACACAAACGAGTAGGGTTGGGTACCGAGAACCGGTACCAATATGGCACCGGGACTATACAACCGATACCTACCCGGACCGAAATGTCACGCAGATTTCGGTGCTTCCTTTCGGTGCCTGAGCCGATTGAAATGAATAACATCAACAATTCATGCAGCTAAATGAACAAACCGGACCGAAATGTCACGCAGATTTCGATGCTTCCTTTCAATGCCTGAGCTGATTGGAATGAGGAACCGCAACAAATCATGCAGTTAAATGAACATAACGTACGTAAAATGTTGTCTTATAAACAGGAATTATTTCAGGCTGCAACATGAAACACGGAGGCTGGTTCCAAAACAGTAGAAAACTAGCTAGCAGTAACATGAGTGGCGTATGTATGATCTGTATGAATTATCTTTTATTTTGTTGCCATGCATATTTCGTGGGTCACATTTAAAACTGCCCCATCTCCCAATGTTAACTTTGTCCTGTGGCGCTCACGCTTGGTGTTTTCATAGCAACAGTCTTATGACAGTGAAGCAGGCAGCATTTAACAGCGCAAGCACAAACAGAGCTCGCCATCAACCTTTTAACAGAGAAAATATCGAAAGGTAAACGGTCAAAAGTGTGGCTGTATTTCGCACAAAAAGATTCAAACACCGCGACTTGCAGTAAATGCAACAAAACAATTGCGTGTAAAGAGTGGAGAGAAGGCAAGAGTCCTGGGCAGATCTGCAACCGCAAACTTAAACTGTAGGTAGGCTACCGGAGCTATAGTCTCTTAAAGGGGCAGTACACTTTCACGCAATCGGTGTGTTCAAGTAAACAAGATAGAAAAGATAACTAGGTATAAACAAATCAGAAAATTGTGAAATTTCATTAAATAAATGCAAACTAAATAATACATGTTTGACTACATAGGCAAATATGCTCATACGTCTGAAGCTGTAGTCTGTGTGTGTGTGTTTTGTATTTATTTATATTTATTTAAGCATACTATAAACTGTTGTTAACAGTTAATATAATATTCATAGTTTGAAGCTGTAGTTTGAAGCAAAGTTTTTGTATGTATTTATATTCATAGTATACTTTAAACAGTTAATATATTGTTCAATTTGAAGAAAAAAATTGGCCTCTGCAATAAAAAAAGCCTTTCTTTAATGTCGTCAATCCTCGTTTTGTGCTTTTTTTTTTTTAAAGTATCGGTTCAGGCACCGTTTAGGCACCGGTATCGTTTTAAAAGTATCGGTTATGTACCGGTATCGGAAAAAACCCAAACGATACCCACCCATCGGCTCAGGCACCGAAAGGAAGCACCGAAATCTGCGTGACATTTCGGTCCGGGTAGGTATCGGTTGTATAGTCCCGGTGCCATATTGGTACCGGTTCTCGGTACCCAACCCTATCTGTGAGCGGGTCACTGTCTTCAATCTGACAGAAAAATTTCAATTCCCAAATTAGTCAACTTCTATCTTTTGAATCTATTATGACTGTCACACTTATGTAATTTGCCTCATCAAAATTACCTGCTGTAGGTGTAATGGGTACCATTCTCATTTGGGAGTACCAGATTATGTAGGTATCTTACCCAGTGAGCCGGCGCCGGATGAATGTGGGTGCAATTGTGTATGAATTGTGATATTGACTTCACGAGGGCCACCAAGACACACTGGTGCTGTCCTTGCAACAGCAACAATATGTTGGTAATCTCACCCGATTGGACAGGGATCAACCATTCAACACAAAGGCAGATCAATTAAGTTGATAATCCACAAATCAGTCTCATTAAATATATCAGTCTCATAAAATATATTATACTATCAATTTGGAACTCTGATTAATAATTAAATTAATAACTACAAACTAAGTTACCTTATCAATAGTATGGTTGAAGGTCATTGGAGTTCTGAATAGAAGAGGTGGACAACGTCCATTCTTGTGTAACATTAAATAAACCAGCGTATATAAATCAAAGTATTTATTTGCATAATGATAAGAGAATAACACACAATTTGTAATCTAGCTATATGTATCTAACTAATGAATTGAAGAAGTATATGTATGTGTAAGGGAGAGGGAGTGTGTGTGTGCGCGAGCTTGTACGCTCTGAGTTGCGCTGTTAGGAGCGCGCCTGAAAATATGTGTGTGTGTGCCTTTGTCTGACCACCGCAGGTCCGCGTGCATTTGTGTGCACGTTCGTGACTATGTGGTGTGTAAGAGAACGAGCCTAAGCACCGCGAATTTCGAGTTTGTGCTTCGCGTGTGTGGCTATATGAAGGCCAATGTATTTGTAATCGTATGTGATTTAAGATGCCATGTTAGAAGAGGGAAATGGTAAGTAACGCATGCAAGTCCCGATGTATATGAGAAGCAATCATAACGTTAACCCTTAGATGGTGTGGCGAAGCCAACTGCCAACTAACAATGAAAGTATATAACAGTCATGTTCGGTAAACAAAACAGATACAATACATGAACAATGGCATATGTAAACAGTCCTATGCTTAGCCAGGTTGTGAATAGCTAACTAGCTAGCTGCCCAGTCGATGTTACCAGTCCTTTGGAAAAGTGTTGGCGCATCCGATGTTCCTGAGGCAAAGAAGTCCGTAGGTGGGAAGTTGTCCTTGCTGTGATGTCGTCGGTATTACACTGCAGTTTAGATCGGAGGATTTGATCGCTCGGAATGTTGCAGGATCGTGACTTCTGTAGTGTTTCGTTCCCGTTGCAGTGGTAGCTGGCAGGTCTAATTGTTAGCTGCTTTGCTAAACTTACTTTGTCTCAGTTAGCGGGCAGTGTTTGGCTAACGAGAGATTGTCTTTGTTGAAAACAAAAGAGTAGGCCTTCACCAGTTGATGATGGAAGGACGAAGACGCTCCTTGGCCGACGCCAGGAGGTAGAGAGATGAGTGCCTGGCAAAGCCAGTGTTGAGAAGAGAGTTCGCAAAGAGATAGAATGTATGTTTAACGCAGCTTATAAGGGAAAAGGTGCGTCACGATTTTAACACCTTGTTTTCAGCCAATACTGTCTCTGTGAAATGTCAGATAAGAAAGTCAGAGTGATAAGTGAATTGTGGGTAATGAAGTCTTTTGTTGGACTCCACCTACACTGCTCAATACCTACGGTGGCCGAGAAGGGCAAACCAATGTACACAATCTGAAACACTTTTACAAAGCTTGAGACAAATTTACATTTTGGAAAAAAAATGTACATATCATAAAACAAAATTACTTTACCATAACACATTTACAAGTCCCGATACAAATTTACATTTCAGAAAACAAATAAGCAAAGGCGCAAAACACTTTTACAAGCCCGGAAACAAATTTCCAAATGGTGAAACATCTTTACAAATGAAATTTACCGGAAAGGGAGTGTACCAACTCCGTGATTGACGTGGAAGTGATAACGGAAGTGCTCAAGTTGAGCTTACATCTTTATCATGTATTTTCCCTTGTCAAGTCGCCACTGACCCTCTCTGGCTTTTCTAGTGTGTGCTTCCATGCTGAACTAAGCACCCTGTCTAATGTAAGTTGTTTGCAGTTGTGTGGTGCTGTTTCACTACTTTGAGTTGTGTTCTTTTTCCGTGCCCATGGTCAGGTGGTGAACTCACTCGTAGAGATGGTAGTATCTCCCTCGTAGTGTGCTGTGCTAATTAACCTGATTCTTGCAGGCAAGGCTGTGCCCGAAGGTGGGCGGCCATCGGCAGGTTCACTGCTCCACGCCCCGGCAAGTCTTGTCTCTACTGTGGTTTTGTTTGTTATGGTGCGTCTCCTGTGTTTGTCCCGCTCAAAGGTGCATTGTTTGCTTCCCCCCAAATTTATATTACCTGCAGATATGTTTTTTTTCTTAACTGCTGTCCCCTGCTCTGTGTGTATGCTGTGTTAATAACTGCTGTCCCCTGCTCTGTGTGTACGCTGTGTTAATAACTGCTGTCCCCTGCCCTGTGTGTACGCTGTGTTAATAACTGCTGTATCCTGCCCTGTGTGTACGCTCTGTTAATAACTGCTGTCCCCTGCTTTGTGTGTACGCTGTGTTAATAACTGCTGTCCCCTGCCCTGTGTGTACGCTGTGTTAATAACTGCTGTCCCCTGCTCTGTGTGTACGCTGTGTTAATAACTGCTGTCCCCTGCTCTGTGTGTACGCTGTGTTAATAACTGCTGTATCCTGCCCTGTGTGTACGCTGTGTTAATAACTGCTGTATCCTGCTCTGTGTGTATGCTGTGTTAATAACTGCTGTCCCCTGCTCTGTGTGTACGCTGTGTTAATAACTGCTGTCCCCTGCTCTGTGTGTACGTTGTGTTAATAACTGCTGTCCCCTGCTCTGTGTGTACGCTGTGTTAATAGCTGCTGTCCCCTGCCCTGTGTGTACGCTGTGTTAATAACTGCTGTCCCCTGCTCTGTGTGTACGCTGTGTTAATAACTGCTGTCCCCTGCCCTGTGTGTACGCTGTGTTAATAACTGCTGTCCCCTGCTCTGTGTGTACGCTGTGTTAATAACTGCTGTCCCCTGCTCTGTGTGTACGCTGTGTTAATAACTGCTGTCCCCTGCCCTGTGTGTACGCTGTGTTAATAACTGCTGTATCCTGCCCTGTGTGTACGCTGTGTTAATAACTGCTGTCCCCTGCTCTGTGTGTACGCTGTGTTAATAACTGCTGTCCCCTGCCCTGTGTGTACGCTGTGTTAATAACTGCTGTCCCCTGCTCTGTGTGTACGCTGTGTTAATAACTGCTGTCCCCTGCTCTGTGTGTACGCTGTGTTAATAACTGCTGTCCCCTGCTCTGTGTGTACGCTGTGTTAATAACTGCTGTCCCCTGCTCTGTGTGTACGCTGTGTTAATAACTGCTGTCCCCTGCTCTGTGTTTACGCTGTGTTAATAACTGCTGTCCCCTGCTCTGTGTGTACGCTGTGTTAATAACTGCTGTCCCCTGCTCTGTGTGTACGCTGTGTTAATAACTGCTGTATCCTGCCCTGTGTGTACGCTGTGTTAATAACTGCTGTCCCGTGCCCTGTATGTACGCTGTGTTAATAACTGCTGTCCCGTGCCCTGTGTGTACACTGTGTTAATAACTGCTGTCCCCTGCTCTGTGTGTACGCTGTGTTAATAACTGCTGTATCCTGCCCTGTGTGTACGCTGTGTTAATAACTGCTGTCCCCTGCTCTGTGTGTACGCTGTGTTAATAACTGCTGTCCCGTGCCCTGTGTGTACGCTGTGTTAATAACTGCTGTCCCCTGCTCTGTGTGTACGCTGTGTTAATAACTGCTGTATCCTGCCCTGTGTGTACGCTGTGTTAATAACTGCTGTCCCGTGCCCTGTGTGTACGCTGTGTTAATAACTGCTTTTGTTTGCTTCCCCGCTGTACACAGTAATAATTAATGACATATTTTTTTATATACAGTATATTTTTTTGTATTGAAAAATATATTTTCAGACAGTAATTTATCCACATATACATGAGGTTTTATATATATATACACTGTATATATAGAAGAAACCCATTACATCTTTCAGCCATTGCATTGCATTGGGTGGGATGACTGATTTCCAATGGAGTAAGATATGCCGCCGTGCCAGCAAAGATACAAATACTATGATGTTGAGCTGATCTTTAGTCATGCTTGTTTCCTCATTTGGTACACCAAATATAGCAATCAACGCACAAGGTGGTATAGTTTTTCCGAGAATTTCAGACAACACATCAAAAATAATAGACCAATATCCTGCTAGCTTTAGACATGACCTGAAACCTTAAGGAGAGCAGAATATATCATATTGTTGCTGAACAATTCTTATAACCCACATATTCAATTCAGAAAATGTACAAAATATGCAAAAATGGAATATCATCATAGTATCATCAGATCAGTTGTGTATGAACAGAATACACATATCACTATTTCCATAGCATCACAGCATCACACATGTGTTTGAGTAGGAGTGTGTGACTCCTGTGTTCCTGCAGCATGGGGAGGTCATGTGATCTGGCACAGGGACACTGACGAGTTATGCCAAACCCCAAACCCTGGGTAGAGGGGCTCAGTGAATGTGGAGTGGAACGTGTGCTGGTGGGTGAGTGTGTCAGAGGAGACGCTGTAGAAGGACAGAGTGCCGGCCGGCCAGTCCAGGTACACTCCTACTCTTCTGGATGCGGAGGTGGGGGGAGGTATGTCAGTGTCTTCATTATTGTGTCTGGCCAAGTAACTGCCAGAGTATGTGTGAGGAGAGCACTCCAGACTCCAGGACTTGTCATTATGTCCCAGCAGGCAGTCATCACCCATTCCCCCTTTCCTCTGGATGCTTTTATACGCCACAGCTATATAAGCCCCCCTCCCACTCCACTCAGCCTCCCAGTAGCAGCGTCCAGACACACCCTCTCTACACAACACCTGATCCCACAAGACAAATCTCTCTGGGTGGTCAGGATATGGATGCTCCTCTTTCACATGTGTCACCTTTCTATTCCCCTCAGAGAGAGAGAGATTTCTCCCTGCTGTGTTTGGGTCCAGTGTGAGCTCACAGGCATCTGCAGACAAGAAGAGGAGAGAATAACATCATCAGAAAAGACAGCTGCTGCCGACACACACACACACACACACACACACAGATGTACACACACAAGCATACAGATGTACAGATGAACACACACACACACACACACACACACACACACACTCTATTTCACATTCCAGACACAGCACAACAATACAAATACACACATCTTCATATTCTTATTACAAAACACACCTACATATTTAAAACACAACTCAACAGTTCATACAAACACACACACACTACTTCAGACTCCAAACCGAGCAAACCAATAAACACACACACACACACACACACACACACACACACACACATACTTCACACTCCAAACAGAGCACACACACACACACACACACACACACACACACACCACTTCACACTCCAAACAGAGCACACGCACACACCCATCCATTGGTGTGCATCATTGTGCAGTGTGCAGTGGTACAACAGGCATACCACTGTCTGTGAATGATCCCAATTCATACAGTTGCTGAATTAACCATTAAGACTTACATCCCAGCAAACGTGGTCGAGCTCTGCTTACTGAAGCATGGGCAGTTCTGTAACAGAAACACACGGTCACATATAAACTCTTCTAAAGTCAGATACGATCTGCCATTTTTTACTTGAATAGTTCATTGTTGCTACATGAACTAAATGATAATTTAAAGAAACATGAATATGTATAAATGTAAGAGGGATGTTATATCTGATAAATCTGATTAAAATGGCTATAAGAGCAAAGGGGATTCTCTTAGTTTAAGTATGTGAAGGAAGGCAGTCGGGTTAAGATGGACCTTGACCTTTGACACCAGAGAAACAAGGACAAAGGAACAAAGGAATCAGGAAGATGTAGAGTATAGTTCTTTATGCCTATTTTGCCTATGCCTTCCCTAATTGGGACTAGTTTTTACCTTTACCAACTGCCTATGTATTAAGTGATCTACATCTAAGTTGATAAAGTAGCTATTTAAATACATATTTGAAAAAATATCACTATACTAGGTATGAAGAAACTGATTTGATCTCACATGAATGATGCAGAAAAGTACAACATTGGGATTCCTTTTTATGCATACTTAATCTTCTCAAATTTGTTTTGGTCTTAGTGTGTTTGTGTGTCGGTGTGTGAGAGAGAGAGCGAGTGTGAGGTCTGTGTGTGTGTCGTCAACAAACGACAGAGATAAAAAAACAATCAACATGTGTTCACACTTAATAGTAAAAAACAATATCTGCACCAAGGCAACTTCAAGTTCCAGAGGGTATAGTTCTAGGGCTGGGCACTTAATCTAATTAAAATGTATGTTATCATTTTGGCTTCTAACAATTACGAAAAACAACATAATAGAGTATTTTGCAACATCATGTGTCTTTGAGCACGAATGTGTTTGAGTGAGTGAATTCAAGCTTTTTCTACTCACCCTGCATTTGCCTGTGTTGATGTACTGCTCATGTTTCCAGGATCATCCATGTCCAGGTCATTCTTCAAGGTCACATAGCTGTGTAGTGCAGACTCTGGTCTGAGTATCTTACTCTTACCTGCAGCTTCCTCCACCTCTTGATTCATTTCAGTTGTCACACTAGGCCAGAACAGCAGAAAACATGAAATATTGAATTAGTTAATAAACTGAAATTACATAAAAGCACGGTATAATCCACACATATATTGTGTTAATTTACTAGAGGGGTGTTTTCACTAGTTTAAAGCAAGTAAAGCAATATATTACAAATGGCTAAATATCGCTTTATACTCTACGCTACTCTCCTCTTTTTAAAATGGGATTCGAAAAAGTAGGGCTTACTGTTAGTACATAACTGACTTCAGCAAATGCCTACACAGAGAAACGCTGTGGTGATTCCTGGTCCTATTTTCATTAATAACCCCTATATGCCTACATAAACGATTTGGTGAATAATAATGTTTTCCTTCGACTAGGATACACTTGCAAGTTACATTAAGCTTAATCCATTGTTCAGTGCTGACAAGCTGTTGTTTCATGGCCTTCTTGTTGGGCTTCATTATGATCTTCAACACTAATGCAAAATAGCCAAGAGGTGTTGCTGTTGCATTGATTTACCACCATAAAATTATAATTCTGTGGTTTCATATGTTTTGCCTTATTATTATTAGAAGGAAAAATGGACATCCATGTATGAAAGATTGGAAAGAGTGTAGATTAATATTTAACTCTGGACATTCCTACACTACACAAACATAAAAAGATTAGCTGGTAAAACACAGTGTTCCATCCATACTAGACCTGGATTCTGTCAGGGTTTGAAGGAGCCGTCTGCCTGACTTGACTTGACCGTTGAACCTTAGTTCACCAGAACGAGTCACACATTCAAAGACACCTAAATGTCAACCAGGATTGATAAAGAGCTCTTAGTTGTATCATTACTTAAGACAGCAGGAGGTAATACCATGTTCAGGAGACTGTCAGTTTAGCCTAACCAAACCTTTTTAAGAAAACTCATCAAATTATTGCTAGAAGAACTATTCTATTGCTAGTCTTTTTGCAAAACAGAATTGAAAAATCATTCATTGCAATAGATTCATCTCCAGCTGAAACAATTTTGACATGCAGCAATGCAATTTTCAGGTACTTGTCATTGTGGTCCAGTAGAACGAATACACAAATAATACATATGACTTCTGTCTAATCACCAAAGGTGTTTTGGAACCAACAATCATGCCCACTGCCAGAGCATGAGAATGAGTCATGTGACCAGATAGCCCACAGTAATTGGATAACTGTTCTGCTTGCATTTATAGTCTGAGTGGATTTACATACATTGGGCCGTTATTTCGTAGGGCCTCAGTGAACAGTTTTCATGCAGCACTGACTGCCCAGTGAGAACAGGCAGGGAGGGTTAGCACCACATGACCTTTGAACTCACTGGCAGGATATGCTGATAAGAGAGACTACATGAGTCACCATGGTGATCTGGAGTCAGGCACTATTCTCCGGCACTACCAGATGTAAGATTCTCTCTATATTTAGTCTAATACTCTTAACTGCAAAAGATGGTTCTCGTTGGTTGTAGAGTGGAGTTTCAATCAAGGACCTTGAAGCAGTTCGGATCAGAGCCAAAGATATTTATTGTAGCAGACAAGAAATATCACTAAGTACTTTTCTGAGTCTAAGTATCTAAAGTACCGGTGGAGCAGAGTTCTTTCAGGGCACACGCAGCCTGCGTGGATCCGTCCTGGAGAGGAGATGGTGTCGTCTCTCGTGATTCTTGCTCTGATCGACCTGAGTCTAGCGCGCAGCCCAATTTAACCAGTATAATTACGTAAGCCAAGTAGAATGTATAACATCTCTACCAAAGGATTACACACACACACATATGAACACGTAAACAGTCTCATGAGCTCATCGATGCCCTTGCCCTTGGGCCTGATAGAATGGGCGCCTTTGAGGAATGCTACATGGTACTTACACAGAGGGGCCTAGTCAGATACAGAGTGAAACTGTCTTCAACAGGCACCAGCTGCCTTTGGTATACGTTATGGTGACATGTTAACCTTACATGGGTCTGGGCCTACCTGGTCCCTCAGGGAGCCTGACAGACATGGAGGCACCTACACTAGAGATTTGTACATGAGAAATACACCAGAATCTAACAGTCCTCCCTCTTGATCGTTCTTAAACATAGTTTAAAACATCAACAACAACAGTGTATTTCTTGGAAACCTAAACAATAAACATCTTTCATGACTCTGACATTTGGTATGCTTATGGAAAGAAAATACAAACAGGGGAGAGGGGTGAGGATTGGAAAAGAAAAGGACAGGAAATAATAAAACAAGCATACTTGTCATACACTGGGAAATCCAGTATAGGTTCTGGGGTCACTCGGGGGAAACCCTACTGAAAGTGGGGGGAGATGGGAAGGGAATGGGGGGGGTTCCCTTCTCAGGTATGGCCTTTAGAGCGGCCACCTTGGGAAAAGGGGGCATCTATGGACGATGTACCATAGGCAGCGATGTACTCAGGGAATGTGAAGGGGACAGCAATGTAAGGTGGTACCTGTGAGGAGGTTTGCATTAACCCACAAACCCAACAAGCTTGCACTCCTTTAGCTTTGGCTAAACCGTGCGCAGCCAGCAAGAAGGTGTTATCTCTGTGGACCTCATAATGACTGTCAATGTCACAATTTCCTTTTATACACAAATAACATATCAACAGGGCATACAACACATGACATTTCATTTTGGGAACAGTCGTTTCAAGAGTCTTGTCCTGGGACGGCTGTTGAAGAGGATAACAGTTCGTGGTGTGGAAAGTTCAGAAGATGGCAACACAGTTCAGATGGTGCAGATAGCCAAACTATCTCGGGATCTCCGTCGTGATGACGATCTCCAGGATTCCAGCCACATGGTACATAGGATTTAAAGAACAAGAGCAGTATCAGTTGGGGGGAAGGCAATTGCTAGCCTTCAATCAATTTGTTAATCTAACACAGTTATGTTATGCTTTAATGCTTAGCAGCTAAACATTCATCTTGATTACAGTAAACACATTTATAGCAATAAGCAAGTGTGATCCTAATCTAGCCAATCTAAGAAGTTGTACCACCAAAAACCTATACCAACATCTCACCTGGACTGGTTCGAGAGGACAGAGGAGAAACCTACACTTTCATTTCCTAACTTCCTTGTGCAACTAAGCCCTCCGTTAAAATAAAAAATCCATCCAAGAAATGAAAGTCTTCCCGCACTCTTACCTCCCTCTTCTCACCTACTCTGTAACACAGACGTGAAATTTTGCCAGTCCAGTGAATGTCAATCTCAGTCAGTTGGTGCATCAACTAATTTACAATGGCTTGCATGTATCCATTTTGTCTTGTTAGCTACCCTAATGGCAGATGGAGTAACTAACAGTATCTGAAACGGCCCTTCGTATTTGGCCTCTAGCGGAACTCTTTGTGGTTTGTGAATCATGACCCACTGTCCAGGCACCAGAGAGTGTCCTCCCTCTGGCGGCTCAACCCAAGCCTCTTTGACTTGTTCGGACGTCAGCTGGAGGGTCTCTAAGAGCTTGATGCAGTAGTTCATCAATGCGTCTGAGGTGAGGTGCACATCGGCTGTGCGCAGGTCAATTGAGCCTGGGAAGCTGAAGAACCGGCCAAACACCACTTCGTAAGGGGACAGGCCCACATCTTTGTTGTGCGTAGCTCTCATGCTACTCAACGCAATGGGGAGTGCGTCCACCCAAGGTGTTCCTTCTTGATGCATCTTTGCCAGTCTTTCCTTCAGTGTTCTGTTTGCTCGTTCCACCTGTCCTGACGATTGCGGGTGGTAAGGACAGTGAAAAGACCATTCGATGTTCAGCATTCGGCATACCTCTGCACAGACTGCTCCAGTGAAGTGACTTCCGTTATCCGAGCAGATCTGATCTGGTAGGCCATAACGAGGAATGAAATCTTTGACCAACACTTTGGCTGTGTGGGCAGCTGTTCCTCGGCGGGCAGGGTAAGCTTCAATCCAACGAGAAAATTTGTCGATGACCACGAGGACGTCTCTGTATCCTTTACACGCCGGCAGTGTGATATAATCCACTTGAAGGCAACGAAAAGGACCAGGTGGAGCAGGGACCTTCAGCATGGGAAGTTTTACTTTCCGATCATGGTTGTTTTTCATACAGGTGACACATCTCTTCACGACATCTCTTGCCACACCGGTGAATTTTGGATTCCACCAGACTTGACTAAACCTGTTGCGCATCTTTTCCACACCCACATGTCCTAGTGAGTGAAGTTGCGTGGCTAGGGATGGCAGTAAGTTCTGGGGGGCCACCGTTCTCGTTCCGTGTCGCCACACCTTGTCATCGTGTAGTTTTGCGCTGTTTCCCATCCATTCCCATTTCTCCTCTTGGCTCGCGGCGTTTTGCATTTCCATTATGCTGGCCAAGCTTTCCTTCCGCCATTCTTTGTTTTCAGATTCCTTTTTTAATCGTAGGCATTTTACGTAGTCGTTTTCCGTTCCGAGGTCAGTTTCCGTTTCAACGTTTCCATTTCTCCTCCCCTCTTTTTGTCTTGCTGCTCTTCTGGATGCGTCATCAGCAAGCGCGTTACCACGGGCTTCTGGGGTGTCCAAGTTCGTGTGAGCTTTCACCTTGACCACCGCCAGTTCTTTGGGAAGTAGCATTGCGTCCAAGAGATCTGCTACCGCGTTAACGGCGTCAAGCACTGTGAAGATCTTGAGGAACTGGTCACCAGAGGCCACAACAGGACTCAGGTGGGCGAGGCCTTGATTGGCCAGACGGTAGTCCACCGTCAGTCTCCAGGATCCATTCGGTTTCTTCACAGGCCACACCGGGGCGTTGGAGGCAGATCGAGTCTTGTGGATGATTCCTTGGTCACACAAATCTTTGGTGATTGGCTTCAGTCCATCGACAGCAGCTCGGTTGAGCGGGTATTGTTTCACACTTGGAGGAACTTTTCCAGTCAACATCACAGGTTCCATTTTCAGCAGGCCGCAGTCAGCTTTTCCCTTGGTCCTCATGGGGTGGTCTTGTTGCAAGTACAAGGCCTTCAGAGGTGTCTCTTTGGATGAGGGCAGTGGTTGATGACTGGCCTGTGGCTGAAGCAGAGGAGAGACTGATTGAGGTTGGGGTGACAGGTAGCCCTGTTGAGGGGTGAGTGGCAGTGGAGGCAGGTGGGCTCCCATAGGTGACTGAATCACGTGCATCGGTTGGTAGGGCCCGTGGATTGCTCCTGCATAGCTTTCATCTGTTCCAAACACGCTTGCGTGAGATTCCACCCCATGGCCAACAGATGGTGCTGTCCCAATTTCGTGATCGGGAGGGGCTGGGAGATCTGGGTACTGCCCTGTGGCCCACCCCTGTTGGTCCCGCCCCCCTGGATGACCCTGCCACGCAGCTCTTTCAAACACCAGTGTCTGTCTGGCCACCTCGTCAGCAGCTTCAAATTTGTGTTCCAGCTCCGCTAAAAAAGACTGGAACAACTGGTCTTTGCGCTGGCACTCCTCTCGTCCCTTTATAAATGCATGTTTCACAAACAGTCGTTTAAATTGAGACATCACCATTTCAAAGTGCTCTTGTAGCAAACACACTTCAAATCAAATTCAATTCAACTTTCCAAAATATGTTGGCTGTAACTTTAACCACAATATGTCTTAGCGACACACTACAAATGAAATCCCATTAAACTTTTCAAATTCAGTAGCTGTAATTTTAACCACAATGTGTTTCTCACACACTATAAAACAAATCAAAATGCAACTTCCAAGTTCAGTAGCTGTATTTTAACCCCAATGTGTGTTCTCTGTGTCTCACACACTGCGAGTGAAAAATTCCACCCTTATCTCTACAGCTGGCTTCAGCTGCTCCTTTCAACCACTCGCACGTTGGCCCCCACCCTCGCCCTCCTTCTCTGTCTCAGAGAGGGGAGAATAGTGCACGCTGCGAGTAATTCTAAAAAATTCTAATTCTAATTCTAATTTAGTTCTAAAACCACCCGCGGCCAGCACTAAGGATTTTCCCGCTAACCCAGAGCGTGGCTGTGTGACAGCAAAGAGCAGAGCCTCCTTCTCCTCTCCACGGCTATTGACTAACAAATAAAACCAATGGAAGGTGTCCGCGAAGCGTGATACTCCACCTCTGATTAGACTGGTCCGATTAGACAAGCTCCCTGTGTCTCAGCACAAAGGCTTATTTATCTGCCACGGCGTCTTTTAGAACCCAGGTGTCCAAGCTGTCCGGAAAGCTTATTAACGACACCACACTTATACAGATACGGCGATCCTGTATACCTCGACTGTAAATCTATCCAAGCTTTCAGAAAACAATTGTCACAAACGGTTTCCAGTCTTAGAACCAGCTAATCATAGAAACAGCCTTCACACAACCTGGCCAAGTTTAGTTCAGGACACGTAAGCAACCGCTGTAGTCTAAACACAAGAATAAATTATACATCGACTTTCGAAGCAAAACTCCGAGCCTGACGTCCAACCCCTCTACAGAATACGGCGAGACTGATAGAGTTTCGTGTACACACAACCAAATAGCTATATCAAACAAACATTTATAACAAACAAAGCATGTATCCAATGACCCCAGCGCTAGAATAACTGATACAGGTTAATCATCCTTGATGGTACAACATTCCCACTCTTTTTTTGTTTTAACTGAGTAGCAGATTAAAAAAGAGACAATGCCAACAGACTTTAATCTAAACTAGTTCAATGACATCGTATGGAGCAAACGTGTGGGCATGTAAACGTCACCTTGTTCCCAGGGGCCACGCCTCGGCAGTCAGCAGTCGGGCAGTGCAGAGTCCTCCGTGGTGTTGGTATTGGAGCGATCTGGCTTCCGTCCGGATGCGGCCTTCTTAGGAGTGCGATGATCCTCAGGTCAGGCAAGGGTTCACAGGCGTCACGTCGCGACCAGTAGAAGCCGGGTTTCCGGCACCAACTGTAAGATTCTCTCTATATTTAGTCTAATACTCTTAACTTCAAAAGATGGTTCTCGTTGGTTGTAGAGTGGAGTTTCAATCAAGGACCTTGAAGCAGTTCGGATCAGAGCCAAAGATATTTATTGTAGCAGACAAGAAATATCACTAAGTACTTTTCTGAGTCTAAGTATCTAAAGTACCGGTGGAGCAGAGTTATTTCAGGGCACACGCAGCCTGCGTGGATCCGTCCTGGAGAGGAGATGGTGTCGTCTCTCGTGATTCTTGCTCTGATCGACCTGAGTCTAGCGCGCAGCCCAATTTAACCAGTATAATTACGTAAGCCAAATAGAATGTATAACATCTCTACCAAAGGATTACACACACACACATATGAACACGTAAACAGTCTCATGAGCTCATCGATGCCCTTGCCCTTGGGCCTGATAGAATGGGCGCCTTTGAGGAATGCTACATGGTACTTACACAGAGGGGCCTAGTCAGATACAGAGTGAAACTGTCTTCAACAGGCACCAGCTGCCTTTGGTATACGTTATGGTGACATGTTAACCTTACATGGGTCTGGGCCTACCTGGTCCCTCAGGGAGCCTGACAGACATGGAGGCACCTACACTAGAGATTTGTACATGAGAAATACACCAGAATCTAACACAGATAAACACCCACAGACACAGAGCACTGACCTCAGCACATTATGTGGCCCCTAAACAGCCCTGCTTTAGCTATTTGGACAGGTTTAACCATTAGGGTCTCTTTGACCACAGGATAAACCTCAATTCTCTTCTCTACCTCTGTAATATCTTACTTTGTAAAACAAGCAATTTTAATCTGATAGATCCCAGACAACATGTTTAGAGTCGCTGAAGCATGAGGACAGACACAATACAGTGGGGGGGCACAAGACACGGGACAGGCAGGACATCAGCACAATGACTATTCATAATGAAGCCTAGTCTACTTTAAATCCAAGAGACCTTCAGATTCCGTGCATGTCTACCTTGTCAGCCATCTAGCCAACAGGCCTGTAACATTTTAATTAGAAAATTAGTTCATATGCCAAGTATCGATTCAAATGTAGATAAACTTTTTCATTTTTCACCCTCAAATCATATACATATATATATCAATTGAACACCAAACAAAATAAATGCACTTGCCTTGAGATCAGTGTAACCACCTAAGACCTGTTCCACCTGTACTGGTTGTTACATGTTTCAGAGTGAACTTTGTGTTTCTGCACAAAAGGATTTTATTGCTTAGATAACACAGTTTCTATCGGAACACCCTCCTTCAGCCTCAAGTTAATTTCCTTAAAGAAACAGTAACATGGTGTAGGTGCTGTGCTTGTGACTGAACCTTTGGGTTATGTGTGTCAGCTCAGTGTGCAGACATTGTTCAGGGTGTTAATTTATTATGTATTTATTATAAACATTCACAGTAACACACTCACAGTAACAACAAACCCAGCAATCCACACAGGCACCTTTGATCACTCTCTGAAAAGGCCATCAGAGGGTGAATGTCACCCAGGCTGATCTGTAGTCAGTCTATCACCTCTATTGTCATCAGATTAAGTCCTACAGGCTGATCTGGAGTCAGTCCTTCACCTCTAGTGTCATCAGACTAATTCACACAGGCTGATCGGGGGACATTCTCTCACGTCTAGTGTCATCAGATGAAGTCCTATAGGCTGATCTGGAGTCAGTCTTTCACCTAAAATGTCAATTCCCATCCTGTTCAAAAGTTTATGTTTCCCCTGTGTTGTCATTATTTATGTACTGTGTTGTGTTGTCTACTCGTCTCTCCTCTCGTTTCACACGTCATACCCTACCTGTGTGTGTGTGTCCCGCCTTGTTGATTGTCTGCCCCGCCTTGATTGTTTTCACCTGTCTCTCATCACCTTGTGTATATAGTCTTTGTGTTTCTGTCTACTCGTTGCCAGTTCATCTTAGTTTCTCTCTATGTCTCTAGCGTTCCAGCGATTCTCCGTGTTGATGGATCTGTTGTTGGCGACCTCTGCCTGTTTTACGGATTACGCCTCTGCCTCTTCCCTTTCTGGATACCCTGCTCCATCATCAACAGCCTGCCTGTGTACCAACCTTGGACCAAACCGACTACAAACTTTGCCTTTGTCTGTTCCTACTAGGATCTGTTTACTTGTATGCACATTCACAGTAACACACTCACAGTAACACCAAACCCAGCAATCCACACAGGCACCATTGATCACTGACTGAAAAGGCCATCAGAGGGTGAATGTCACCCAGGCTGATCTGGAGTCAGTCCCTCACCTCTAGTGTCATCAGATTAACTCCTACATGCTGATATGGAATCAGTCTCTCACCTCTAGTGTCATCAGATTAAGTCCTACAGGCTGATCTGGAGTCAGTCCCTTACCTCTTGTGTCATCAGAGTAACTCACACAGGCTGATCTGGAGTCAGTCCATCACGTTTAGTGTCATCAGATTAACATCACATTAACTCCTGCAGGCACTCCTGGGCACTGATCTCAGACCTTCAGGGTGTATTCTGCAGGTGAAACCCCAAGTCTGACACGTTCCTGCAACATCACTGCACGAAAAGCAAGATTATCGGGCCCGTAAACGCTGTGATACTGCCGCAGTAATAAGCATTCCTGGTTGATATCGGACATTCCCCCGAAATTTCACGGAATTTCCCGCATAAAGGCTCTTATTAGCATATTGACTGTAGCCTCACACACAATGCAGGCATTGGTTGAAAATGACCATGATTTAAAATGTAACTGTCTTGTGATTGGGGAAAGAGATTATTCCCTATTGGTCAACTTTCAACTGACAAAATCGTAGCCCCTCCCATTAACAGCTATTGCCTCATAAAAACGAAATCAATAATTTATGTATAATAATATTATGATAATGGTTATATATGAAATTAATGAATTTCTTATTAATCCTTTAAATAATCATTATCATAGTAGGCCTAACCCTCTATGGGCCTTGTGGAGATTATTAATGGAAAAAATGTACAGACCTTTGATTTTAAGTGTGTTTAGGTCTAGAATAAATATTTGGAGCTCACTTTCCACATTTGACCTTTGACCTTTATTTTGGGGTACTGTCATTTATAAATGACTACAGCCCATTAGGGTAAAAAAAAAATAACATTTTCCTAATGTAAAATACCATTGATAAAAACACAGAGGCATATATATATTTTTAATACATTTTAATGAAAAACACTTAAGTTCATATCATAAATCATCTCAAAATTCATCATTTAAAATCAATTATGAGATGACTTTTTCCTTTATATGGAATGATCTGCTCATCAACACAGAGATGTTCACTAGGTGGGATGCATTGCAATCTCTCAAGTGTATAGGTAAGAAAAGGTCTGACCTCAAAAAGTGGGTAATGGCCCCAGCAAGCAAGCCTCCACGGGACCCATGCAGGCAGGCTGTGGGCACTGTGGGCTAGGGCCAGCCCACACCAATCCTACACAGGCCCGGTGTGGGCACTGTGGGCTAGGGCCAGCCCACACCAGTCCTACACAGGCCCGGTGTGGGCTTGCCCAAGCGGGGCCCGCAGCTTTGGGTTCACTGCGGGCTGTCACCGGATAGCCCAACAAAAGATTCTAGAGTTTAAGCTGCCCAGAAAACCCATGCTGGGCCTGTGCGGGCTGCCACATATGGGCCCCCTTAGGGCTGGCACAAGGGCCCTTTGAGGGCTGCCCACGCAGGGCCCCTGAGCTTTTGCTCATTGGCAAAGTGCTGGCCCCTCAGTGCTGGCCCTGTTTGGGCAGCTCTAACATAGCCCACAGGAGCCCTCACTAGGCCCACAGCAAGAAAGCCTCCACAGGGCTGGCACAAGGGCCCTTTGAGGGCTGCCCACGCAGGGTCCCTGAGCTTTTGCTCATTGGCAAAATGCTGGCCCCTCAGTGATGGCCCTGCGTGGGCAGCCCTAACATAGCCCACAGGAGCCCTCACTAGGCCCACACAGAGCCTGCACTCATTTTTTGCTCATTTATTTATTATATCATCCTCATCCTGTTCTTCCTCACCACTCTCAGCATCACTGCTTCTGTCATTTTGTACTCTAACTACCTCATCCTCATCACAGCTTGACTGACTTTCTTCACTTCCCTCAGGAATTGGCAATGCTGTCCCTCTCACCTTTCCATAAAACTTATACTTAAAACTTCCATAAAAGACATACAGTATGTGTAAATGTGTGTATACTGTCTGATAGTGTATCTCAACAATTGGAAACTATACTGAGCAATTGCATACATTTCTATCCCCTTATAGGACTTTGTTAGTTATACATGACATGAACTTTTTCAAGGTTTTACACAAATATTTCAATATATCTCTACATAAAATTGCAAAAACAATAAGAAAACAGTTTAGGCTACCAAGAAATATTTTTTTGGTTGGTGTGTTTTATGTCATATTGCTTAAAAACTGAACTTACCACGTGCTCTTCCGGCATGTGACTCACATGTGCTCTCCTCTGCTATACTTCCTTATAGCAACATATATCACCAAGATATGTAACAACTTTTGATTTTATTGGTTGAAGGGGATGTCATGTGACACATTTTTAGGTTAATATTATTAGTCAAAGGTTTAGGTGTTTTTTTTTAAAGCAGTTTTTCTTAGCGTCATTTATAAATGACAAGTCCCATAGAAGAAAGGCAGTTGATTTAGACAAAATCGAGCATTGACGACCTTAAGTCAGGAATTGAAAACCAAAGCTTTATTTAAACAGAAAAACAGACATTACATCAGAGAGAAAAAAAAACAGCAGCAGCAATAACAGCAACACAGCACTGAAATCTGGGACAATAACATTTTGGAACGGCTTCATAGTGGCGGAAATGTGGTAGTCTTTCCGATGGTGTGCCGACACGAAGCCTTCTGTGGTCCCGCCCGGTCGAGTCTTCCTTGCAGAGCCGCACAAAGGTCAGAGAGCTCGTTACTTCTGAAAACTGGCAGCCGCACAATCCAGCCAGTTTCCCCCTTTTCTGCAATCCTCGTCATCGGACATCAGGTCCAGGGTAACGTTCTTCCAGAGGTCCATTTCTTCCCTTGCCAAGACGGTCATCCTCGCCTCCATCAGCTGTAAACATAAACCAAATAAGTGCCGCTGTGCTGACACAACGATAACGCATATTTCTATAGTTCGTCCATCAAATGTGTTTAACGACTGCAATGTACATTTGTTTATAAAGGACATCGTTTCTGATGCAAAACATCACTTTTTATTAACACAAATAATCTCACCCTTGCATTGGGTCGTATGACATGGCGCTTCGCTCGCTGTTGTGTAAACGCCGCACAGTCTCCTTTAAAGTGCAATAAACATTTCCAGAGTTAAGCAGCAGGCATTTGGGAAGTCTGGTAGCCTACGTTTCACAATGATTTCCCTGAATAATTTACATTGCTTGCGAGCAAAATTCTGAGGCCTTGTATAACTGTAAGAGGAAATCACCTAAACATAAATAGACTTACGGCGATTTTTGAATTAAGCGCCCTTCGCACACCTCAGCGGTTCTGGACAGCTGTAGCTCGACGCACCGGACACCGACATGGCTTCTTCTATCGTCTTAGAACCGCACAGAAACGGTGCCATTCAGGCACAAAGTAGCCATCGATACACAATACACTTAATACACGGTACATGGACATTCAAATGCCAACACATTTTAACGGATATACGGCAGACATACAAGAGACTTACCGGCAGCATTCGTGATTGAGCTGAAGTCTGATTGTATAAGTCGGTCCCTGAGAAAAGGTTGCCGCCGGGAGACGCGGAATCTTTATTTGGTTTCGGGGGAATAATTGGGCAGGTTTAGTTTTGAAGTATAGTCCGTGAGCCAGAGGTGTTGGTCGTTAACGAAAAAGTCTGAAAGCCTGGAATCTCAGCTTTTCAATGATGAAGTCCAAATTATGAGACAATTTCAACAGAGTCAGCAGCTTAGCATGCCATGGATGTGCAAATATGAAGCTGAATTTTCTAGCATTTTGGGCCGTGAAATGTTTGGGACTTTGTCACATGATGATGTCACTGATGTGCTTTATGTGAAGCACAATATTTAGCTGTCAGCAGAAAGACTTGTCTTAGAAAACTGTAACATGCTGCCAATCTCTCCATTCCATAAGATTATCTTAGATGAGCATGACAGATGTGCTTTGCGAACAATGTATCACCAGATGTACCCTGACAACTGTATAATGACTGTTAACTGCATAGTGACTGTTTTAGCATGACATGCAAAAGTGTTTCATATCTCAATGTAAATTACTCCATAGAAGGATCTAGAGCAGAGAGATCAGCGTATGTACATGCTAAGTGGTGTACCAACACTAACAGTTTTGAGGTGCCCATCATTGACCCTCTATCTGAACCAAGACCAGCCGTTATAAAGCAGTTCTTGGTTGTTAATGTCATGACAAAAAGTACTACATGCAAACATGTTCTAGCTAAAGTTTCTAGGCTTAATCCCCATCCTGACAGACATTTTTATGGAAAGCCAGTAGAAGTTTGGAGTTTGCAGGGAGCAGACACCACCCACCCAGCATCTGTCCTCCCTATAGAACGCATTGCTGGAAGATGTGTTGTACACACATCCACTGTGCAGTTGAGCAAGACAAGGGAAAAGGTTACTTTCACACCAATGTGGGCTTCTACGGCAATTCACAGGGTCGAAGACTGTCGTAAATCCCACATTTCATGCAGTGATGATGTCACATTATCTCTTGCTGCAGAATGACGGACATTCGCCCCATTTCAAATCCTAAAGTCTTTATAGACTAATGTCTGACTGTTTTTACTGTGTAACAACCTGGAAATAATGTCTGTTTTACCTCCCTGTCTGCTCCTTAGTGAGCTAAGGTCCGGGACGCGATCTGGCACTCCGAGAGTGGGCGAGACTCGGCACTTGCGCTTCACGCGATCTGGCACTCGCGAGTGGGCGAGACTCAGCACTTTTTGAATGAAGCACGCCTCATTGCATAGAGACGGGCGCACATGAGACTCTTATTAAAGATCTTAGCCTACTATATACGTTGTTGAGACTCTTATTAAAGATCTTACTCATTCTCACAAAGACAAAACAAATAGCTACACTGTACACGTAGCCTATAAACGTTGATGAGATCTTACTCATTCTCGTAGTTGAAAGTCGGTAACAAAACAGAGACAAATAGCTACACAGTCAAGCAATGTCATTTATTACGTTTTACGAATCCTGTGGCCGGTGTCACATTGGGCCTCATTTATAAAACGTACTTACGCACAGAACTGATCTTAGACTGTGCGTGCGATCAAATCCACGTCTAAGTACAGATTTATAAAAACCGTCTTAGACGTAGAAAAGGACGTATATCTACGTCTGGTTTCAGTTCATGTAAGTACATTTCCTTGTGGCAATACTGGAGTACTGCAGGAATTCAGGACTCTCCGAGCGCCAACAGCCGACACGCATTTTCATCATCATCTTCGTCAGCACCACCGTCACCATTTGGGCTTATGGTGAAGGCCAAATAAATGTTTCGCTCAATAAAATCAAATAAACTATTAGAATAATTCATACATGATTGAGATTCACGTCTTATGGGTATCCGTTTTAATTTCACAAGTGTGAAACATTTCGCTCAAACGTATAGCCTATAAAAAGTCTAATAGTGGCTTAGTTTTCAGTAGGAGATATGGCTGCATTGACGTTGTTAGAGGATATTGCCAACTGTGCAATAAGGAGAGAGAGGGTTTTTTTGTGATCGTGCAGACTTTTTGACACAGGATGATGTATGTTTGATAAGAACCGCTTGCCGAGAGTGTTGTGCCCAAATGGCCTCTCGTCTACAGAGGCGCACCAGATGCAACCAGGCCATACACGTTCAAGATTTGTTCGTTCTTGGATTCCTGGCTACAGGAACGTTCCGATGAGAAATTGGAGACCAGTCGAGCAATCCCCGTCATCATTAAGCAGAATGTTCTTCGCAGTAGGCTACTATCCCTCTATATGCTCGCAATTTATTAGATTTCCATACAGTGCCCAGCAAAATGTGTAAGAGGATTTCCTGCGTAAAACAGGGTACCCAATGTATTCTCATCGTGATTTCGCAAACTCAGACAGCCTAGGAAGCCCACTTCAGTACAGCAAATGCGGCTTCTGGTGCTGTTCGTGCCGCAGGTGCTGGTGCTTCGGAGACGTGTCTACTACATGTCAAATACTTTGCTTTTGCCATTACGCCACCAGACAGGCTTTCTAACGATGTTTTGGCCCGCATCTGCTCTTCCATCAGCAGAACGTCGATGTCAGCCTCACTTTAATTCTTCTGTTTACATGTTTCTTTCTTGCTTGCCACTGTCACAGAGAGTTTGTGCATTGAGGATGCGCTCTGTTTGTGCATTGATAATATGCTGATTAGATTAAATAGGGGCGTTTTGAGGGCGGAGATTCAGTTGCGCACAACTCCACGATCATTTGTGTGTAAAAATGAGGCCCATTGTTGTGTAAATGTGCTCATAGCAATTCATGCTCCCTAAAAGGTTGCCCGTGTAGCAAAGCAATTCACGTCCAGAACCATAGGTGGAGTAAAGTTAAATTCACGTTAATGTTTTTGTTTATGAGCATGTCATTTGCTCGGCAGATAGAAAACTGTTTCCCTCGGCAGATAGAAAACTGTTTCCCTAACAGAAAGTCTGAAGCTTGAAGTTATTTTCAAACCTTTACTTGGGTAGCACTGTAAAACTGAGCAGACAGGCAGAATACATTTTAGTAATCTCATCTCTCAAAAGCGGTACTAATTGCGATGCAACATTCTACCCCGGTAATTTAAAGCGGCGCACCCAATCACTGTTGTTTGCCATGTGTGGTGCTTGATGGAGAGAGGAGCTACAATTGGAATGTTTGGCTCGCTTTCTTTCATTAATGGATCTAATCTCTCTATTTGTCTTTTCTTTGATCTTTAATAAGAGTCTCAACAACATATAAGTGGCGAGTCTCGCCCACTCGCAGAGTGCCAGATCACGTGAAGCGCGCCTCATTCACAAAGTGGCGAGTCTCGCCCACTCGCAGAGTGCCAGATCGCGTCCTAGGCCTTACCTGCCTTAGTAGGTTATCTCTCTATCAGTATTTTGAAGCCATTGTTAGAATGTTTCACCAAATATTGCGTCAATGTGTTTTTGAATATGTAATTTCATCTTTATTGCAAGTTTTTTGCTAAATTTTAATAATTAATTTAAAATAAATAAAGAAAGTAACGTACATTTTATCAGACAAATATAAAGTAAATTTAAAGTAAAGTGACAAAATCCTCAATATATGTGATGGCTAAGTCATTCATGCAATCAAGTTGAAAATATGAAGACATCCATCACTGTAAAGCCACCCCATGTTATTTTCTCAAAACATACTTATTTACATATATTTTATTTCAGGAAAAAAGCATGTTTTTATTGTCCAGTGTGCAGAACATCATGTGATTTACTCGACTCTTCAGTGAGTCCAGAACATCACTCTACACTGCTGTGAGGCTCTGCCTTACCTCTCTTCATTTTCACCAGTCTGCATGTGCAGAACAACAGATACACAGAGGATAGGAACCATACACACATTACACAATAACTATGCACACACACACAGAAACACACACAGATACACAGACACACACAGTAACACACACACACAACACAATAACTATGTATCTCTCTCTCACACACACACACACACACACACAAACACACACACATATAACACAATAACTAAGGCTCTCTCTCGCACACACACACACACACACACACACACACACACACATTACCCAATAACTATGCCTAACACACACACATACACACACATACAATAATTATAAGAATTACACACACACTGTGAAAGGGTTAAATGTTGAGGTCTTTATGCACAAAAAGGTAGCATAGAGACACAAATTCAGTGGCTTGCAATTTATTCACCCACTACCAGGGGGATAAGTGTAGCCTGACTTTGTCATATTCATAATTCTAGTCAGAATATGAGTATGATACTGCTCCATTGGGCAGTGATTATGAGCGTGTTTCAACTGAACCAGTACAAAAAAATGCCTCTTCGCTCAATTGGATAGACCTCCAATGTAGCTCTCTAGCGGCAGCCATGTTTGTTGAAAGCAAATTCAACCCAAGCGCTCTCTTGTGACGTGGTTGATTACCTTACTGTTGATCATCTGTCCATCATCGTATAAAGCCTGCCCTGACAATTTGATTGGTTTGAACAGCTTCTGTTAGGGCATAGTTTCGCCCCAACGGAGCAATGCCAGACCAAACTTCCCGACCTCAAATGTTGTGGGCGGGGCTAAGTTCGGCTGGCACCCAGGCTAGGTTTAGTGTATCCATGTGCAAAAACAAAAGAGAAAGAAAAGAAACAAACAGAATCATAATTTGACTTGAAAAAACAGCTGAATATGAACAGCCACTCCAACATCTTGCACAGATGTCCCTAAGTACAGGCAGCCAAAATATAACAGGCCTCAAGGGCGACACTGGTACAGGAGGTAGAGAAGCCGTTTAGTAATCAGAAGGTTGCTAGTTTAATTCCTCACTGTCGAAGCGCCCTTAAGCAAAACACTGAACCTCTTATTGCTCCTGATGTGCAGTGTGTCATCAGTGTAAATGCAAAATGTGTATACATTGTAAGTCGTTAGGATAAAAGTGTCTGCTAAATGACAAAATGCAAATGTAATACCTCACACATCTTAGGATTCTGGAGAAGATAAAGCTTCCTTCTACCATCTCACCACAATATGTGTGCACCCATCTGCTTCTACACATGTCAGCCAGGTTAAACCAGATCAGAATGTCATTTGGTGATGTACAATAATGAATGTAGAAGTCAAAAATATCAGGCAGCCAAAAATATTACAGGCCTCTCACATCTGAAGATGCTGGAGAAGACAAAGCTTCCTTCTCACCATCTCACTACAATATGTGTGCACCCATCTGCTTCTACACACGCCAGCCAAATTAAACCAGTTCACAATATTATGTGGTGATGGACAATAAAACACACTAATACACAATACCTATGCCTAAAACACAATAACTATGCCTAAAACACACAAAGACATACATACACAGACCCCAGATCAGTGCATCATTTTTATACTAATGCAGCACATAACTAAACCTTAAGGAGAGCATAATACATCATATTGCTGTCTTATAACCCACATATTCAATTCAGGAAATGAACAAAATATAAAAAAAATGATCATCATTTGCATACTATCATCAAAACAGTTGGCGACTCCTGTGTTCCTGCAGCACGAGGCACAGGGACACTGAGGAGTCATCATCAACCCTAAACCCAGGATAGAGGGGCTCGATGAATGTGGAGTGGAACGTGTGCAGGTGGGTAAGTGTGTCAGAGGAGACGCTGTAGAAGGACAGAGTGCCGGCCGGCCAGTCCAGGTACACTCCTACTCTTCTGGAACGGGTGCGGGCAGGTATGTCAGTGTGTTCATTATTGTGCCTAGCAGAGAAGCTGTCAGGAGAGCAGTACAGACTCCATGATTTATCATTACCACCCAGCAGACTGTCACTCCACTCTTTCCTCTGCATGCTTTTATACGCCACAGCTGTAGTAACCTGATTCCCACTCCACTCAGCCTCCCAGTAGCAGCGTCCAGACAGACCCTCTCTACACAACACCTGAAACCTGAAGTCAAATCTCTCTCGGTGTCCAGAATATGGCTGCTCCTCATCCATCCATGTGACCTTTTTGTTGCCCTCAGAGATAGAGAGAAAGCAGTGTGCTGTGTTTGGGTCCAGTGCGAGCTCACAGGCATCTGTAGTCAACAGGAAAGGAGAGAACAACATTCTCAGAATATGGGGAGTGACAGATGCTGCTGACTAACATACAAACACACACACACACACACACACACACACACACACACACACACACACACACACACACACACACACACACACACACACACACACACACACACACACACACACACACACACACACACACACACACACACACACACACTCAACTACACATTCCTTACCCAGCACAACAATACACACTGGCTCCCCATCTCTCCTCATCCTCCTGGACCTAACAGCTGCTTTCGACACAGTGGATCACAACATCCTCCTCCACCGCCTACAATACACCATTGGGCTCTCAGGCAATGTGCTAAACTGGTTCACCTCCTACCTAACCAACAGAACTGAGCACGTCGCCTTGGGCAAAAACAAATCTTACACCCACAACGTCACCTGCGGCGTCCCTCAAGGCTCTGTGCTAGGCCCCACCCTCTTCTCCCTCTACCTGCTCCCCCTGGGTAATGTCATCAGCAAGCATGGGATTTCCTACCATTGCTATGCTGATGACACACAGCTCTACATTAGGACAACACCCACTTCTGCTGCACCTCTGCCAACATCTACTCTGACCACCTGCTTGGAGGAGATTGAGGCGTGGATGAAGGTAAACTTTCTACAGCTGAACAGTTCGAAAACGGAAGCAATACTAGTCGGCACACCACATCAGCTCCGCTCTTCCTCCATCACTAACATTACCTTCTCTGGCCAAAACATCTCTCTTTCCAAATCAATTACCAACCTGGGTGTAAAAATGGATGCTGAATTGACTTATGACACCCACATCAAATACCTCTGCAAGGTTTCATTTCATCACCTCAGGAACATTGCCAAACTCCGTCCATCACTCACCCTGGCAGATGCAGAGAAGCTTGTCCACGCCTTTGTCTCCTCCAGACTTGATTACTGTAACGCACTCCTCATTGGGATCCCTGGCAAGAGCATACAGAGACTGCAATACATCCAGAACAGCGCTGCCAGGATCCTGATGAGGGTGCGTAAACACGACCACATCACCCCCACCCTGAAAGCACTTCACTGGCTCCCAGTCCCACTCAGAATTGAGTTCAAGGTCTCCCTCCTCACCCACAAATGCCTATACGGACATGCTCCCCCCTACCTCAGGGAACTCCTCTCCCCCCAGACCTCCTCACGCTCCCTCCGTTCTGCATCTGCAAACACCCTTCAAGCCACCAGAACTAAGCTCTGCACCATGGGTGACCGGGCTTTCTCCTCTGCTGCCCCAAGGCTGTGGAATGCCCTCCCTGACCATCTCAGGGCCCCACAGTCTACTGACGTTTTTAAAAAAGGCCTAAAAACCTATCTTTTTTCAAAAGCTTTCTGCTAATTATGTTCTTTGTTGTTGTTGTTTTTGTGTTGTGAATATGTAGCACTTTGAGATCTGTATGATGTAAAGTGCAATACAAATAAAATGTATTATTATTATTATTATTACACAGACACACTACATTCCAAATACATTACACCAAAACACACACAAACTGCTAAACATTCCAAGCACATCACAGCATTATACACCCACACTACCTTGCATTCCAAACACACCACCCCACACATACAACAATATACAAACACACAAGGGGTAGCCAGTTTGAAGGGTGTTAAAACATCTGTAAGGGCAGGGGTTGGAGCCTTAGTTTTAGACATGAGCTCTTGCACTTGAAGTCTTGTCAAACACAACATATATGTAGAGCTGACTTTTTTTTTTACACCAATGAACAAGTAGAAGGTAGAAGTAACTTACTTACATCATATTATCTGTTCTTTCCCACAAAATGCATTTGGATTCATCCCCACCCCTTACTGTCCTCTGAGGCATGTTAAAGATGCTTTTAAAACATCTTTATATTACTTTATAGATTTATTAGGAGCTGAACATTTCCCAAATTATTTGATATTGGAACTGAAAGCCTTTGGCTCATACATTTCTGTGACCCTGACAAACACACAGACACACTAGCACACACAAACACAGCCACAGTGCATCATTGTGAAGTGTGCAGTGGTAACATCTACAACAGGCATGCTACTCAGTGAAGACAGACTACAGACTGAATACACAGAACAGATGTCTGTGAATGATCCCAGTTCATACAGTTACTGAATAAACCATTAAGACTTACATCTCAGCAAACGTGGTCGAGCTCTGCTTAGTGAAGCATGGTCAGTTCTGTAACAGAAACAAACAGTCACACATATACTCTTCTAAAACAGATAGGATCTGCCATTTTTTTCATCTGAATAGATAATAGTAACTAGTTACTAGTTACATAATGTAAGGAAAGGTACATATATATTAGTGTAGGAGGAATGTTATTTCTGATAAATCTAATTAAAATGGCTATAGGAGCAATGGTGAATTGTATTGCGAAGTTTTATGTGAGAATGATGCTGTTTTTTCGGACGCTGTTTTGTCTGAGAATGACAGAGATTTTTTTTGAGACTGAAGCCGATTCGCCTGAGTCTGACGACTTTTGGTCTGAACCCTGACGCCTTTTCTTTTGAGTCTGACACTTAAATCTGGGATCTGAGGATGTCCTAAAATGAACACTGTACACCAGAGAAACAAGGACAAAGGAATAAAGGAATCAGGAGGATTAAGAGTAAATATAGTGCTTTATGCCTATTTTGCCTATTTCTTGCCTAATTGGGACTAATTATTTCCTTTACAAACTGCCTATTCATTGACTAATCCCTTTGCTACCATAAAATGTATTGGGACTTCTGGATTCCTTTGGAGTCCACCTTCCCTGCCAGACCTTTAATCCTCAGAAGGGAAAACTTACAAAAGGGAAAGTTTAAATTCATATTTTCAATATTGGACGCTGTATCAAAGAAGTGACCTATATCTAAGTTGATAAAGTAACTATTTAAATTAGTGCTGTCATACGATTAAAATATTTAATCGCGATTAATCGCATTTTTGTCATAGTTAACTCAAAATTAATAGCGATTAATTGCAAATGTATTAATCACAAATTTGTATCTATTCTAAATGTCCCTTCAATCATTTTTTTTTTATGCTCTTATCAACATGGAAAAGTGGATTGGCTTGCTTTATGCAATGGTTTATTGTATTGAAAAACAACCTTGCCAAACCGGGCGGTACAAAATAAAATTAGAAAGTGCACATTTCAGATAAACAAGGACTCAGCCTATAGTGCAGTTAAACCATGGCTTAATATTTTCTTTTTTTCAAGTTTCCTGTGAACATAGAAGTAAGGCCTCTTATTTAAAAAACAATGAACCGTAACAGTTAGGTTACCAATAAAAGGTAAGCCTACCACTGCTGTGCTTTCAGCCAGCTGCCTGTTGACATTTTCAGACAACAGTGAAGCTCGCTTTTTTTGCACTGCACAACTTTTAAAGGTATACTTTCTATTCAGAAGCTTTTTATCATCCATTTCGCCGTATCGCGCTCACCATACACTGAAACGTAACGTTAGCCTACTACACAGTTTGGGAGAGCAAAAGGAACGTTTTTTTTTTATTTTTTACAACGCGTTAATCGCACGATAAAAAAAATTACGGCGTTAAAATGGGCTTGCGTTAACGCCGTTAATAACGCGTTAAACTGACAGCACTAATTTAAATACATCTTTGAAAATACATCACTACACTAGGTATGAAGAAACTGATTTGATCTCACACGAATAATGCAGAAAAGTACAACTTTGGGATATCTTTCTACGCTTACTTAAGCATCTCCAGTTTGCAGACAGGATCCTCCAGTCTAACAGATAACAGCTTCAGTCCTGATTTTCCGGGATAATTGTAGCTCAGATCCAGCTCTTTTAGGTGGGAGGGGTTTGAAGACAGAGCTGAAGCCAGACACATACAACCCTTTTTTGAGATGAGACAATCAGAGAGCCTAAGAGAGAGAGAGAGAGAGAGAGAGAGAGAGAGAGAGAGAGAGAGAGAGAGAGAGATGGTTGTAAAATGTGATATGCTCCAAAAACTAGTCAGGGACAGGTGTAAAATGGAGACAGAGATGAAGATAAAATAGGACACACTACTTTGTTCTCCAAGTTAAACTGAAACATCTCCTTATCAGCATAATATCTCTTCAGTACCTACATTACTTCATTGTAGGGCAGTCATTATTGAAAAAAAGATTTTTGTCAAAAATGATATGAATGGGCTACAGAAACACTTCTAACTTTAGTACTGATATTTTCAAAGGAAATGCTCTGGTGCCCTTAGTGGTGTTTCTCAACAGGGAGACCAGGGCCGGAAAGGGCAACTCAGGGAGCTGTAAGAGCGGCCTTAAGATGATAGGAAATTATGTAAAACAACGAAATACATGAACATTTCAATACATAGCTTTTAAAAATATACATAGCTGTTACGACCTATAAACATAGGGAAGTACTACTCCCCTATAAACATCTGAAGACGCACCATAGTGCTAAGTTCACAAAGTTCACTAATGCTAGTGGCGCAAGACCACAGCAACCAATTTTCCTGACGTTTTGCAAAAGAAAAAAAACGTGCACGCACACAGACAGAGAGAGAGGTAGAGAGAAAGACTTATAGTGCCACATAGGTTAAGTGATTGTTTGTACACTTGAGCAGGAGACTATTTTGATCCATTTGTAACTGAAATGTGCTCATGTGCTAATCTAATAGTTCTGTTCACTTTCACAAAATATATCTATATATCCCGGACAAAGGACATCTACTGACGACCGTTAACAATAAAAAAAGCCTTCAAAGAGTCAATTCCATCACATGACAAAATGCAAATATAACCAGATAAAGGTAATTCAATTAACTGCATAGTTAACAACACAATCTGCTTAACATAAAGTGAACAGAACTATTACTAGATTAGCACATTATTAGTATACACCGGAAAAAACATTTCCCCACGGGCCAAGGTCTCTCGTATGACAGTGTCATGTCACTGATTGACAAACCGTATTTGGGGTCTGGATATCATGTGTATATGGACAATTTCTATACGAGCCCAAGGCTTCTCAAGGACTTGTTTGCTGCTAAGTTTGGTGCGTGTGGCACATACCAAGACTTCCGAAAGGAGTGCCCACGCAGTGCTATCAATGCACTGAACAAGAAGTCCCCCAGAGGAACACAACGCTGGATAAGGCAAGGTCCTCTGGTGTTTGTGAAATGGACGGATACACGAGAGGTGTCTGTCTGTATCTCTCTGACCAGTTAATCCAATATTACACTACACAACACAGAGCTATGAAGTGGTAGAAGAAGCTCTTGTATCACTTCCTAGACATAGCCGCAACAAATGCATACATGCTCCACAGAGAACTCATGCAAAGCTTGAACAAGGACAGCTTGTCCCACAAGCGTTTCATTGAGGAGTTGACTGCACAGCTGTTTGGTGTTCCACAAAAAACTCAGCCACAAACAGACCCTATACTGAATGCCAGCAATGTTTGCATGCCAGGGTTGCTACTCATGATAATCGCAAGACCTGTGCATATTGCAGGAAGCATAGGGGAAAGCAAACAAAAACCATCTGGAAGTGCAAAGCATGTCGTATCTACCTTTGCCTGATCCCAGAGAGGAATTGTTTTGAGGCTTGGCATGCAGGGGGGAACTGAAAATACTTTGTTCTTATGTATATCCACTTACTTGCTTAGTTTACTTTATTATATACACTCTTTTTTATATATATCCACTTACTTGCTTAGTTGACTTTTTTATATACACTCTTTTTTATATATCTGTATCCTTACTGTGGTTTCCTTAATTTCCGTCTGGATAAATAAAGTATCCATCTATCTATCTATCTATCTATCTATCTATCTATCTATCTATCTATCTATCTATCTATCGATCTATCTATCTATCTATCTATCTATCTATCTATCTATCTGTAGTACTTATGTTGTGTGTAGTACTTAGTGTGTTTCTATGTCTTATGTTATGTGTAGTACTTATTGTGTTGTGTTTGTTTTTATGTTTACTGTACCCACAGCATTTTCTTGGTGTAAGCCTGCTTGACAATAAATCTGTTACTGATCCTGATTCTGATTCTGATTCTGATTATATCCACTTACTTACTTACTTAGTTATATCCACTTACTTGCGTGCACTTACTAATTATGCACTTTATTTCTAATATTCACTTACTTACTTACTTACTTAGTTATATCCACTTACTAATATGCACTTAGTAATAATGCACTTTCAAAACTGGGAGACATTTCAGGGTTGTTATCTATTGTCCATTGTCTTTGACAGGTGACAGTGACAGGGGGGAGGGGCAATCACCGGTCTGTCAAATCTAACTCATCAATATTCATTGGGTAGGGAAAGAATTCTTGGGCAGGGAAAGGTCACTCTGAAATTATAAATACGTAGAAGAGAAACCACACACACTTTCTAAGCCTAACTAACATATGCATAGCTAACACATATGTTTTCAAGGTTCAGAAATAAAAAGCCTTGTGAATACATTTGTACAATGTGTTTTTTTGCAAAATCTGAGCACCTCTGAAATAAGGTTTTTCTAAGGGTATGTCTACATTGGATTTAAAAAAAAAAAAAAAAATGACTACATTCATTTTAGTCACATGTTATTATTGCTGATGTCTTCTAGAATATAATCATGTTCCATTTGTTCCATTTGTGAATCAATGTTTTTAGTTAAGGGAAATGTACAAAAACATCAAGGCATGTCAGACAACTTAGAAAAGTCTAAAAGGCAGCGGACATTAGAGTGTTAAAAACAGAAATCTCAGTTCAGTTTATTTAGTTTATTTTGGATTGGGATAGCCTTCTGTTAATTTTGTACTATAGGCTTGACATAATATGCAGAGGATAAAATAAAATCTGCCTCCAAATCAATTGCACTTTCACGGAAACCAAATCTAAGAAGTATCGATATCGGTACTCGGCATCGGCAAGTACAATTGTATACTATAGTCGTACTCGAATCAGTTTGTAAAAAAGTGGTATCGGTGCATACCTAGTACAGAGTTTTGAGCCACCTCTGACTACAACTACACACTAGAGGTTTTCAAAATGTCAATAGCTCCATATGTATCTGCTGGACACACAATAGTATCTTTCTTTGACTCTAGTCAGATAGAAAACTGGGAGTGAGCATGGTTTATACCAGAAGTTACGTTAAATGTAACTAATTTTGTGTTCTAAATCCATCATTTCCCATCTATCAATCATCTTCTATTTGAGGTGTTTGGAGAGATGGGAAAAAATAGCAGATATCTAAGAGGGATTAGAGACACAGAATGAAGGTGGAAATTGAAGTAGAATCTTATATGAAGGGAAGCAGAAACAAATATATACTGTTAAAAGTCAGCCACATTAACAGAGTCTGGTAATGAATACATTTTACATTAACATTTAGTCATTTAGCAGACGCTTTTATACAAAGCGACGTACTACGCTTATATTACAATATAAATCATAGTTAAGGGCTACATAAATAATAAGAAAATGTATGACAATAAGGACATCTATGACACCAACTGTCACGACTCAACACACAGCGTGCCCCCAGGACAGCAGAGGGCACTAAGGAGTCGGAGCAAGGCCGGCTCAGCCAAGCGGCCATACTTGAAAGGAACCCTGAATTGTTTGTCAGTGCTCATTCATGGTTTGCATGCTGCTGGCACTACTTCGCTGGCAAACTTCTCGTGGAATTTCTTGGAAACTCTTTTGGATACTCTTTGTCTGTGCTGACCCTGCTTGCCTCAACTTTGGATTTTGGATTACGCTTTGGACTGTTTGCTTGGACTCTCTGTGATTCACGGTATTGAACCCCACTTGTCTTTAAACTCCCCTTTGTCTTGCCCTATCTGGATACCTCGACTTTGCTGGCTACTCTGTGTTCTTTGACATTGGACTGTGCCTTGACCTTGATTTTGGATTACCCTTGAACAAACTGTTTTGATGAACTTTAAGTTTGCCTTTGTTTCACAAGTGTGACGTGATCCAATGTGTGGTCGTGATTTAATATCCTGCTTTGCCTTATTCCTCTGTTGACCACTTCCTAAGTTATTTAAGTTACTCAGCCCAATAATAGCTCTAAACTGCATCTGTGACTGTGCTCTTCATTCCAGCCTGACACCAACCTTAAAGTCTGCAATTCACAGTGGGGACTAGACAGACCGATAGAGAGAAGCTGAATTCCAGAATCTCCCAGGACATTGTTACTAAGGTCCAGCTCTGTCAGGGAGTTTGGTGACTGTAGACCAGTAGCCAAAATTCCACAGGACTTATCTGTGAGTGTGCATTTAGCAAGTCTGTAAAAAAAGAATAACAAAATATTACTCTGAAATGGAAAATAAGCAATGCCTTTCTGAATGTAACCTGATGGATTAATATAATGATAGGGGGGAGGCAACAATTTCCAATACCCCTGCTCACTCGGGGAGAAGCACATTCTACTAAACGGTGAGCTGCCTTTTACTGTGCCAAGATGAGAGTGGTCCTGACTAAACATAAAATGCATAATTTCCAATACATCTATCATCCTCCATTTGAGGAGTTGGAGGGATGGGGGAAAACAATGGAAACTTAAAAAGGGGCTATAAACAAGGAATTAACAAATGTAATTATAATCTCATGTGAAGGAAACATTAAATGGATACTGGTGAAATTTGCCATATTAGCAAAGTCAGATTATCACTACACTTATATTGCAGTATAAATCATAATTAGGGCTACATAACTAATCAGAAAATTCATAATGATAAAGACATGTATAACACGAACCTTAATGTCTGCAGTTTGCAGTGGGGACTAGACAGTCCGTTAGAGAGAAGTTGAATTCCAGAGTCTCCCAGGTCAATGTTACACAGGTCCAGCTCTGTCAGGGAGTTTGGTGACTGTAGAATAGTTGCCAAAATTTCACATACAGAAGCCACCATTCCAGAGGATTTATTTGTGAGATTGAATTCAGCAAGTCTGTAAAAAAACATAACAAAAGTCAAAATCTTACTCTGACATGAAAAATGACATGCCATTAATAGTATACATACTGTTATATAAAGAGCTTCAACCCATTTCTTGCCACTCTGCAGTTAATTCATGTGGACACTATACATACACACTAGAGATATATAAAGACATCATTGTCTGTATCTTAATCTTTATCTGTTTAACCAACAACATTATCTGTCTCTGTATCTGAGACCGGGACAGTGCTTGATTTATACCGGAAGTTTCATCAAATTGATACCATTATTGCCACATAATTTATTATGAAATATATATACTCTCTCTCTTAACTTTTATTTTCAACAAAATTAAGTTTCATGAGCCGATGTAAGATTTGTTTCTGTCCCAAGAAAGCATTCCCCTTCTCTTTTCCTCTAAATGAGTAACTTTATGATAACAGACTATGTTTAATCTAAAGGGAACCTTAACATCTGCATTTTGCAGTGAGTACTAAATATTACTGCAGAGAGTGGCAACAGCAACAGGTCATATCATTGTTAAAAAACGCCACAGTTGCAAATGTATATTTATTCCTGGATCTCCCCTATTCAGATGAAAACAAATGATAATTAGTGTGGTTTTCTTTTCAGTATCTGCCAACCAAACTCACTATTAAGTCTGGAGAAAATAACAGCTAGCGTAATTAATGTAATTTAATCTGTACTCTCTGATGTGAATACAACTTTCTCAGTTAAACTTAAGAAAAAAGAAAACCTCAGATGTAAAACCAGGAACAGAGTGTTCTGTATTGATGGAGTACATACTGAAGTGCTTCAACTTTACGGTGAGGATCCTTCAGTGTAGCAGACAACAGATTCTGTGCTGAATATCCAGGATTATTGTTGCAGACATCCAGTTCTTTCACACAGGAGGGGTTTAACATCAGTGTGAGAGCCAGAAAAACATAACCTTCATTTGAGATCCGACAATTAGAGAGCCTGAGAGAAAAACACACACACACACACACATACACAAACACACACACACCACACACACACACACACACACACACACACACACACACACCACACACACACACACACTCACACTCACACTCACACTCACACACACACACACACACACACACACACACACACACACACACACACACACACACACACACACACACACACACACACACACACACACACACACACACACACACACACACACACGCAAACACACGCAAACACACGCACACACACACAGATTAGTCATCCAAAAAATAAACAACATTCAATCCTAACTATTTAGCCTGTAATATGGATTGCATTGTATTGACACTAGTCTCTCTCCAGGATTCACTCAGCATTGCATCAAAGTCTAAAAGGAATTTTACTCATATGTAGCATAATGTAGGCTTCAAGCTATTTTACAATAACTTCTGATTAATTACAACATTCTTAATAGTTGAATGTCTAAACAAACCCATTCATTCCCTTTCCCTACTCAAAATGAAAAGAAGGGTCCACAATTCTGGTAAAAGGTTGTTGATAACTGAGATCAACATCCAATCATCCAGTTTTTTCCGTGCTCCTAAAGCAATGTGTTGGTTGGCTGAATAGTCCCTGGTCCATTTGAAGTGTTGGAGGGATGGGGGAAAACAATGGAAACTTAAAGAGGGATTATAAACAAGGAATTAACAGGTACAAATGTAACTAGAATGCGTTTCGTGAACAAACTGCAAGAGTGTGCTTGCTCTGTTGCGGCCATGACAGAGAGAACAAGTGCCTTGGAATTGGGGCAGGTTTCAGTGAAGCACAGCGGCAAGCCAGTTTAAAGACACCATTATGATGTCACAAAGCCACAGAGTTCTGCCATGCAAGTCTATGGGGAAAAAAGGTAATGAAAAAGAGGAATAAAAAAAGAGTGGCAAGGACTACGAAAAGATATAGCAGGTTGCACCGGTTCGGGCCGGACGTTTCGGTCCCTATGGTTTAGCACACTAATAAGAAGCCTAGGAATAACAATACAGGGCATTTCATGCACTGTAATAAGATGAAGAACTAGAAAATATATTTCCTGAAGGAAATACCAGTGCACGAAATGCAAAAGTTAAGAAAGGAAGAAGAAAAAAAAAGAAGAGTGAAAGAAGGAAAGAAGAAAGGAAAGAAGAGTAAAAGAAGGAAAGAAGAGTGGAAGAAGGAAGCAAGAGTGGAAGAAGGAAAGAAGAAAGGAAAGAAGAGTGGAAGAAGGAAATGAGGGTGGAAGAAGGAAAGAAGAGAGGAGAGAAGAATACACACACACACACACACACACACACACACACACACACACAAACGCACACACACAGAGATTAGTCACCCAAAAAATAAACAACATTCAATCCTAGCTGTTTATACTGTAATTGCATTGACACTAGACTGACTGCATAATTTAGGCTACAAGCTATTTTACATTAACTTTTGAATACTTCTATGTTTATATGTTATATCTTGTTATGTTATGGTAGTGTGGTATGGTTTCCTGTCCTAAGAATTTCAGTGCCCAGTCCAAGTCTGTTGTTCTGTGTACCTGACAAAAAAAAGACTTGACTTGACTTGACTTGACTTGACTTGAATAGTTACAACTTTCTGAATATATGACGGTATAAACAAACCCATTCATTACCTTTCACTATTCAAAATGTAAAGAAGGGTTTAAAATTCTGGTGAAAGGTTGTCGATAACTGAGATCAACATCCAATCATATTAGAATACTTTTTTTCTGTGATCCTAAAGCAACATGTTGGTTGGCTGAAAAAGTCCCTGGCTCGATCTGATCCATTATGAGTGATTGACATTTACAGAGCCAAGACAAAGTACAAAAACTGAAGTCAATTTTCATGTCAAACTAAGAACGAGATGCTGGGGGACGGTAAGGAGCAGTTTGCTGAATTTTACAAGCAATGTTTGAGATCAGACATTATATTGTTTAAAAGGATTACTAATTGAAGAAGAGCACATTTTACCAGTCTACAGAAAATGGAAGTTCACACCTCAATACAGTAATGTTGGCAGAGTAGGGTGTTCACTGTTACTTTCACTGTTATATTTTTCAAATCAAATATTTTATTATGTTTTTAAATGAAATTTCATCTCAACTTAAAATGTCCTATACATCTTTTATCCATCATTTGAGGAGTTGAAGGGATGGGAAAACAGCGCAAGCTCTAAGAGGGTTGAGAGACAGAATTAACAGGTGGAAATTGAGTTAGAATCTTTTGTGAAGAAAAGCAGACACAAAGAGATACTATTGAAATCTGCAATATCAGCAAAGTCAGTTTATCACTTTGCTAACATAACAGTATAAATCATAGTTAGGGACTACAAAACTTATCAGGAAATTCACGACAATAAAGACATATACAGTATAAGACTAACCTTAATGTCTGTAGTTGGCAGTGAGGACTAGACAGTCCGTAAGAGAGAAGTTGAATTCCAGAATCTCCCAGTTTATTGTAGCTCAGGTCCAGTGTTGTCAGGGAGTTTGGTGACTGAAGAACAGTAGCCACAATTCCACAGGACTTATCTGTGATTGTGCATTCAGCAAGTCTGCAAAAAAGCATAAAAATGTTTTACTCTTAAATGAAAACTAAGCAATGCCTTTCTATATGTAACCTGATGAATTAACCCTCTGGGCGCCACAGTCGACTGTTGTCGACAAGATGCCGCACTGAATAAAACGGTTGTTTTTTTCAAATAGGGTGTCAAGATCCGTTTCTACTCCCATCCACTAGTGGCAGAACATGTTGTACTTCAGTCTACACAGGGAATTAAGTCATGTTTATATATAAAACTGAGGCGAAAAGACGGGGTGAATCAGTGCGACGAGTTTCAGTGAACCAGAGAGGTAGTGGGCGTTTTTCATGTAAGCCAGTGTTGAATCATTAGCGCCTGTACATTAGATTTGCATCTGATGACGGGCAAAAAACGTACCTGCAATGAAGTGTTGGGGCTTCTTTTCGCTCATCCTGATTCGGAATAGGAATATAATCCTTTTGAAGATGACGGTGATTCGTTTAGTGACCACGCTTCTGATGATGCCCGGCCTTGCGGTAGTGCTGCCGGGGAAAGTGCGAGTGTCCACCAAGCACAACAAACAACTTCTTGCCAGGTTCCCCATACAGTAGATAGTGGTGTATCCGATGTCAGTGGGGGTGGCGATGTTTCACGGGGTCGGGGTGTTAGTGTGGAAGGTGTCGGTGAAGGTAATGAGCCTGGGGCAGCTGTTGAGGTCCGGTCATTTTACCGCGTTAGCCACCTAGATAACCATGCTGCTACCTATAATTCAGGTTGCGTTCCTCTCCGTAATGTTGGGGACACAAATGTGGTTCAGTCTTTGCCTAAATGAGTAACTATATGATAACAGACTATGTAAGTCTAAAGGGAACCTTAAAATCGGCATTTTGTAGTGAGGACTTATTTTTGCTGAATTTGACAAAAAATGTATGAGATTAGACATTAAGGCTGAATCCCATTACACCCCTTAGCCCTACGCCTTTCCCCTTCCCCTCCGTTTTGCGCGTTCACGTGTAGGGGTAGGGCTATCCCAATTCACGTTAAGACAGAAAGGTAGGGGTGGGGGAAGGGCTTTCCACCCCTCCAAACGGAGATTTTCCGAGGGCACACTTCAAACGGAGGGGTGAGACCGATTTCCCCCAATGCATTGCTAACCCGTGATCATTAAAGAAGAAACATTGCGCGAGTCCCTTTAAAAATGTCGGAAACAGCAGGAAAAGCATCACACAAATGAAAGTATTTTCTTTGTAATTCATGGTTTTATGTTTGATGAAATGTTGCATTGTGTAAATAACAGCTGCAGGCGCCATGTTTGTTTATGTCTGGTGAGTGACAGCTCTCGGGTTATGTAACAGCTGACGCAGCGTACTGATGACGTACGTAATTGTTGAAGGGATATCCCAATTCATAGGGCTAGCGTTTCAAGCCCTTCGCCTTTACCTTCGTTATTGCTCCGTTTGAAAAGGCAAGGGACAAGGGGTAGGGGTAAGGGTAGGGGTTGAGATTAGAAATGGGATTGGGCCTAAATTCAGTTAGAACGATTACTTATTTAAGGGGAACACATTTTACCAGTCTACTGAAAATTGAAGTTCACACCTCAATACACTGTTGGCAGAGTAGGGTGTTCACTGTTACTTTTATAGGAAAATTTGATGTGAAGAGTCATTCTACTGTTATGTTGTCATGGTTATTGTAAGGTTAACTGTAGCATTAAAAAAAAAAAGAAATGCCCCATATTTTTTAAATATTTTACTATGTTTTTTAAATGTTATTTCATCTCAACTTAAAAAACATAATTTCCCATACATCTATCATCCACCATCTGAAGGGTTGAAGGGATGGGAAAAACAGCACATGCTCTAGAGCCTCAGTTCCCAAACCCCAGGGGTACGCAAAGTGGTTCAGGGGGTACGCAGGGAGAACAGTGAAAGTGAAAAAGCCCATTACATCTTGAGACTGAAAAATACATAGACATGAAATATTAAAAAGTCTGAATAGCCAAGTCGCAGTACCAAAAATAATAATGTATACCCATGTTCAGCAAAATAATTATACTTGCCTGATCTGATCTGCTATCTAGACGTTTTTTTTTATCAGTAGTGTATTCATTAAAAATATTTTTTAAATATCAGACTAATCAACAAGTGGTTCTTTGTCAACCGTGTGACGTCATTGCACCTAGGCTGGTGCGTGCTCTTTTGTAGCAATGATAACGTTGTGGCACTTAGTTACCAGCCAGTCTCACGTGAATTTGTCATCACCTCGCCCAACAGTTGATGATTGTCAGCGACTATTTAATTTCCTCACATGGATTCAACAAAGGGTAAGTGACCTTATAATGTATTTCTTTATGATATCCAGAAAACATCAGATTTGTAAGTTAGGCTATAAAAATCGATCTCAAACCGTGTGTAGGTCAATAGAGCTAGTTAGCTGGATATGTCCACGCCTTTATCTCCTCAAGACTGGACTATTGTAATTCACTCTTCTATGGGATCACTGGCAAGAACATCCAGAAGCTGCAATACATCCAAAACAGCGCTGCCAGGATTCTGATGAAGGTCCGGAAATATGAGCACATAACACCAATATTACACTCACTACACTGGCTCCCTGTCTCTTTCCAGATAGACTACAAAGTCCTTATAATCACCCATACATGCATTAATGGACATGCACCTCCCTACCTGCAAGAATTAATTAATCACCAAACCTCCACCTGCACCCTCAGGTCTTCAAACAGCTCGCTCCTCCGCGTCCCCAAAACCAAGCGTCGCACCATGGGCGACCGGGCCTTTTGCTCGGCAGCGGCCACATCTATGGAACAGCCTCCCTGACCACCTAAGGGCAACGCAGACGCTGGATTCCTTTAAAGCTGGACTTAAGACTTTTTTATTCAGGAAGGCCTTGTGTTGAATCTTTTCTGTTATGCTTATGTTAATATTTAAATTTGTTTTTAATTTTATTGTATTATAATAGTTATTTTCTAATATGTAGGCACTCTGAGATTCCTTTGAATGAAAAGTGCGTTAAAAATAAAATTAATTATTATTATTTATTATTATGACACATGTGAATGCTAGCTAGCTGAATGAAAATAATGTGGAAATATACTCCAGAAAGTGAACTTCTCATTCAGTCCATTCAACAACACTAGCCAATTATTTTTTGCGCAAATCCAGAGCTAGTCAGATGAGGCGAATGAGAAGTTAAGGTGAAATTGCCTTAAAAGTGCACAGATACCACATACCACAGATACAAATTACTTTGTGGAGTTATTGTAGTCAATATCAAAACGAAGGCAGTTTAGTGTAGATTTGGGGAACATGATAAATGTCAAACATTGATTTTGAGTAAAAGTTAGGCTAAATGACAAAAAGTGTACAACTCCATAGCAAACTATTTGAATATTTCAAGAAACCAGAAACATTTATTTTTAAAAGAGGCCAATTACATTTATGTGCTCAAGGACACACACACTCAAACAAACACAAGCACACATGGACACACATTCACTCATGAACAATGACAGTTTTCATGTGATTACTTTGAGTTGAGACATCAACTTATCTATGCTTTGCAATGAACAGTGTTTGTACCGTATGTTGCATGTATGTGTCTTTACAGTTTGGCCATTACACTAACAGACTGGTATTTCTGTGTGTTTCAGCTGCTGCCTCGGGCCTGTACACAGACGCTGCCTTCAGAGCAGCAGTAGTGGGCTGGGCTGGGCCGGGCCGGGCTCTGTTCAGGAGTTTTGGGGGCAAGCTTATGGGCGCTGATATTTATAAGCTTGTCCGGAAGGAATGGTACTTCATGGACGCGGAGCGCCTGGAGTACTCCAGTTCCTGTCACAAGAAGGTCACAGGGCATCTTGGCATTGGCCAACATTTGTCCATTATTAAAATGCTCCAGGTCACCCTTGGACATCTTTTCCCTGAACTTTGGCATCCCTTTCCTGTATGATCTAACCAGTCACTGAGGCACCAGTTTTGTGTGTCAGTAAATGATGAAAAAGGGTGGGACTGCTGTACCAGTGGTCCACATACAAAACATACCCTGTTATTTTGTTTGCATAAATGAAGGGGAACATAAGTATATGGCCCACTTTTTACTGTATTAACTGTACTTACAATCCATCTTTGCTTTGTCCAGAAATATGTTGTGTAATTGTATGTGAGGTAATTGTAATAGATCAAAATAGGAATTGAAGAGCAGAATATTTCTGCCTGGTTTAGCATGATTCACATTTGCCAGCTTGATGCCAAAACTTCGAGGGGATAAAGTGTTTGAAGGACAGCCTTCCCTTCCAATTCATCAAGGACTAGTCAATGTGATGTCAATGGGGTAAAAAATCTGATAAAAAGAGTTCATTATTGGGGTGGAAAAGGTCCCCTCAGTTGAGGTGGTGTTTGAGGGGAGTGAAGTCTGTCCTCCAGCTCCATTTCCTCATCCAAGGCTGCCAAATTATCTGACATCTCCTGACGAGTTGTCAGATTCAGGCTCGTCATTTTAGTCAGCATCAACATAAGCATATTCAAGATCGACGGTGAAGATGTCCCGAATTTTATCATCAGTGAGCTGACGCCTCCTTTCAAAATGTCTTGTCATGTTTATTAGTTTTGTGAGTTTACGTTTACGGTACTTGTTTTTCTGTAATAAATGAATGAGATGCCGGAATCGGTGTGTCGTTATTTTTTTTCTAACTGTTGCATGTTGTGGATGCGCTGATTGTCCGCAAATATGATTTGTGAGTGATAAGTGATTGTAATACGAAAAGGTGTCTGCGCAGTTTGTGTGCATCAATGATGAGACTACAATTATGTGTATCCTGAAAAGCGTATGCATCTAAACTAGTCAGCTCTCGTGAAGCATTTCATGTATGGTATATTCCTGCTGCAATGTTGGTTTTCATATCGAGCTGTCATTGGCCATGATATTTGACTGAATGTTGTAACTTTGTCATGTACAATTGGACGTGGACCACACATATCATAAGACTACATATAGTGAACAAAATGATAGTGACAAGACGATTTTAAGAGGCATAACCGATGAAGGTGGCTGAATGTACAATGCTAGCGAAGTTAGTAGTAACCCACACACAGGCTAATTGTTACGCTGCTATTGGAACACTTGTGTCGCCAGATTCTAAGTCACACCCGTGTGACAATATGCTTTAGCGGAAAGTTAGCTGCTGTCACACCGGTGTGACAATACGTTCTGAAAGGTTAAGGGCTACATAACTAATCAGGAAATGAATGACAATAAAGCCATGTATAACACCAACCTTAATGTCTGTAGTTTGCAGTGAGGACTTGAAAGTCCATTAGAGAGAAGCTGAATTCCAGAATCTTCCAGGTAATTGTAACTCAGGTCCAGTTCTGCCAGGGAGTTTGGTGACTGTAGAACAGTAGCCACAAGTCTACAGTACTTATATGTGAGTTTGCATCCAGCAAGTCTGCAAAATAGCATAACCAAATATTACTCTTAAATAAAAACCTTTCTTAAGGTGACCTGATGAATGAATATAATGAAAGGGTGAAGGCAATCATTTCTAATACCTCTGCTCACTCTGGGAGAATCACATTCTACTAAATGGTGAGCTGCCTTTTGCTGTGCCAAGATGAGAGTGGTCCTGACTAAACTTAAAATGCATAATTTCCCATAAATCTATCATCCTCCATTTGAGGAGTTGGAGGGACCAAAGACAAAATATTACTTTGAAATTATAAATAGTTTATGCTGTTGACAAAGTGTATAAAGAAATCAATGGAAGGTGTGGAGGCAACTCAAATTTCCAGTTGAAGTGCTGTTGAGTTTCCCCTTATAATTCTAAAGGCACTTCTCTATTTGACATGGCAGTAATGGCATACTAATACACGTGTGGGGTCAACCCCTATCATGCCAGTACACAGTTCATGTGCACACTATTCACACTAGAGGTGTACAGATATGTCATTATCTGTATACTCTATGTATCTGTTCAACCAAAAAAAAAGATCTGTCTCTGTACTCCCTTGTCATGCAATTGTTGAGTCTTCTAAACATCTAATTGATTTCATATTGGCAAGTATGAAGTATATTTCCTTGTATGAACTGTCTTACACTTATCATGTTTCCTACCCTGATAGTGACCATGGTATAACACATCATGGTATCATCACATAGACACTCTTCACCAGATACTAACACCTACATACTTTTTTACAGTAGGTCTCACTGGACATAACGAGATTAGTAGATCAATCCAAGTTATCCACATCAGTCTAGACACTTAACCACTCTATATGTGAAAACCTGTCATCAGGGGGCAGATTTAACCGGCCCTTAAAATTGAAACTGTAAGTGAAAATGTAATAATGTCAAGTGTAATTTTTATTCCAAGTTATAAACCAAAGTGCTGCAGTGAAAATGGAATATGAATCTTCTATCTCATGACTCTTACACATTCATGCATCTGCTGGTATATTTAGATGTTTCATACTGTACATCAGCAGTAGATAGCAGTGACATCAAAACTATGAATCAGTCATGCACAGACCTGATGAACATAATCTTACCAACACAAGTTCACTTTTTGTCAAGAATAACACTTAAAAAATAAGTTGTTTACATATAAGAAGTTTATCGGTATCCATTAGAAACTCACCGTCCCTTTCTGCAGCATCTCAGAGCAGGGAGAAGTCTCCTGCGTCCCTCATCTGATGTTTGGTATTTCTTCAGGTCAAACTCATCCAGCACCTCATCAGACATCAGAAGCATGTGGGCCAGTGCTGAGCAATGGGCAGGAGGCAATATCTGTTTGATGTTATTGATGTTCTTTGGTGACTCCAGATATTTGTTTATTTCTTTGCGCATTGAATGATCTTTCATTTCAAATAAGCAATGGAAAAGATTGATACATCGCTCAGGAGAGAGATCTTCCTGGTTGAGCTCCTTAATGTATTGACATGTTTCCTTGAGACTCTTTGAGCTGCTGTGTGTGTGGTTCAGTAGACCTTTCAAAAGTCTCTGATTGCTCTCCAGAGAGATGCCCATAAGGAATCGAAGGAAAAGGTCCAGGTGTCCATTCCTGCTCTTCAAAGCCTCATCCACTGCACTCTTGAGTAACACATGTAGATGATCTTGAGATTGTAAACCCAGCAGCGATTGAAGAGAGGATATGAAAGATGGACTTGGTTCAACTCTATGTTCTTCACTGACAAGGGATTTCAGTGCCTTAAGGTTTTCAGTCACATAAGAGTGAAACACAAACACAGCTGCCAGAAACTCCTGGATGCTCAGGTGCACAAAGCAGTACACCTTCCTCTGGTGAAACAAAGATTCTTCCTTGAAGATCTCAGTGCACATTCCAGAGTACACTGAGGCTTGACTGAGATCAATGCCACACTTCTTCAGATCTTCCTCATAAAACATCAGATTGCCATTTTCTAGATTCTCGAAAGCCAGTTCTCCAAGTTTCAGTAAAATCTCTTTCTGAGATTTTAGAAGATTCTCTCTATCTGTCTTAGTTCCACTCTGATACTTCTGATCCTTCCTTCTGGTCTGAATGAGTAAGAAGTGTATGATCATCTCAGTCAGAGTTTTTGGAATGTATTTAGTCTTGTCCAGCATCTGCTGAAGTACAGTGGATGCAATCCAACAGAAGACTGGGATGTGGCACATGATGAGGAGACTCCTGGATGCCTTAATGTGTGAGATGATTCTGCCGGCCTGACTCTCATCACTGATTCTCTTCCTGAAGTACTCTTCCTTCTGTGGGTCATTGAACCCTCGTACTTCTGTCACCTGATCAATGCACTGAGCAGGAATTTGACTGGCTGCTGCTGGTCGTGAGGTTATCCAGATGTGTGCAGAGGGAATCAGACTTCCTTGAATGAGGCTTGTCATCAGAACATCCACTGAAGATGTTTGTTTTAAATCAGATATCATGTTCTGGTTGAAATTCAGAGGTAATCGACTCTCATCCAAACCATCAAAGATGAACACAACCTGACAGTCTTTGAATTCCTCAACATCATTCAGCTCCTTCAGTTCAGGATGGAAATCGAGCAGAAGCTTGTGGAGACTATACTGATCACGTTTGACCAAATTCAGCTCACGGAAAGGAAGTGGAAATATAAAGTCTACTTTCTGATTGGCTGCCCCATCTATCCAATCAAGAATGAACTTCTGCACTGAGATTGTTTTTCCAATGCCAGCAACACCTTTGGTCATCACAGTTCTGATGTTCTTCTCCTGTCCAGGTAAGGGCTTGAAGATGTCATTGCAGTTGATAGGTGTGTTTTCTGTGGTTTGTGCTCTGGATGCTGACTCTACCTGCCAAACCTCATGTTCCTTATTCACCCCTTCACTCTCTCCCTCAGTGATGTAGAGCTCAGTGTAGATATCATTGAGAGGTCTCTCAGCTCCTGGTTTGATGATGCCTTCAGATTTATTCTCAAACCTCCTCTTCAGACTGGCTTTATGCTTCTCTATTACTCTCCTCAGGACTTCCTCAGCTGTATGTCATGAAAAAACATGAACAAAGACATTGATTAGTATCATGTGTAAGATGAATAATAATATTGCTTGCCATTGATTAATAAACACCCATATAATGTTGGCGATACTTAAAATATTTAAAATATTAGTTTATCAGCCCCTTCCAACATTGCAGAAGTGTTTACATTATTACAACACATTACTGCTAATTGACATCCATGGGTTCCATTAATGCGGCTATCATGCTACTCACTTGTTTGTTTGTGTCCACAGGTGATGGAGCCATCAACTCCACACATGGACTGATCCTGGGTCAGATCAGCCCTCCAAACACTACAAACACAGAACATTAAGATAACTTAATGACATTAGCATAATTACTTAATTTCATCATATGTAAGGGTCATTACTACTATACATGATACTATTCAGCCAATCATATTACACCTTCTGTGCTACTGGAGCAACATGTTGATAGACTGGGATTGTTTATAGCTCAGTCCTAGCAGATATGTGTGCTTCCAAAACAGTACTGTGTACAAACACCAAAGTATTTCTGCTGTTTCACACAAACTCAACAGAAAAAGGATACCAATAGTGGCCAGGAGGCATAAGACGAGAACAAGAAAAGGAACAGGAAGGGCGTGTACACACACACACACACACACACACACACACACACACACACACACACACACACACACACACACACACACACACACACACACAAACACACACTCACATACCCACTCAAACTCTCAGACAAACACACAAACACAGATATATGCTGTCACGTCTGCGTTGACATCGGCTCCGGCCACGCCCCCTTCAGCACACTCACTCACTCTCCGAGCTAAACACTCATCAGTCTTGTTCACAGTCCCAGCAGCATTCATGTCCAGGGATGGATTACTGAACTGGCCTACCGGCCCAGGGGCCCATGAGCTCAGGGGGCTCCTAGGCCAGAGCCTCTGCGTGAAGTTGCTGTTATGTATCTCTTATTTGTGGTTGAAAGAGATGTATTTAGTTTATTTGCTGTTGGCAAATTGAGTGTACATGTGCTGTGTTAGAAAATGTGCATGTGTGTCAGGGGCGCAACAATAGACAATGCAGCCAGCGCAGAGGGTTCGCAGGCAAAGCAGGCCCTGCCCCATCACATTTCTCGGACATATGACTGTCAGTTTAATGCGACTGTGATCAACGATTAATTTGTTTTGGATTCTTAAAGTTAGTATTGACAAACAAAAGTAGATTAGCCACTTAATTTATACTCTCATTTACATACACTGGGCCCTAATTTCATACTGCAATGACCTCAGCAAACAGACTTCATGCAGCAGTGACTGTCCAGTGAAAACAGGCAGGGAGGTTAAGCACCACATGACCTTTGAACTCACTGGCAGGATATGCTGATAAGAGAGACTGCATGAGTCACCATGCTGATCTGGAGTCAGCCTCTCTCCTCTGGTACTACCAGATAAACTCTCTTATTAAATAAGTCTGTCTGTCAATCCATCTTACAAATACTCCAAGTGCCAAGTGTGCACACATGCTCACGTCATGTAGGTGAGTCATGTAGGTGAGTCATATTAGAGGGCAGTTACTTGGATTAGGATTTATCATGTTAGAACTGTAAAAGAGCTGTAAAAAGGAGCTTTTTGAGGAAATGGCTGACGTCTCTTTGTGAGGTTTTACCATGAAGAGCAGAGATGATTTCAATGATTGTTCAGCTAACCCATGAGGCAAGTGTAGACAAGTGATGTAGACAAGTTCATGGTTCATCACACTGAGATCAAACAGGTACACTGCACAGAGGCCTCACCCTAATTTTTTTTCCCACTCTGAATGTTTCTAATGTTATGCGCGGTGCCGTTGACTCACTCGACATCAGGCAACCTGAGGCCCCCTGGTGGCGAGGCCCAGGGCTGCAGCCCCTAAAGCCCATTGTCTTAATCCGGCCCTGTGTATGATGTCCTTCCATAATTATGCATGGTTATTGTGTTGTATCATCTAGGGGTGGGACAACAACTTAGCATGGTGATGAAATGTTGTGATATTTCGCCTTAGACTTAATTATCAAGTACCAATACATTTTTTCCAACAAAGGAAAATTCCAAATGTATTCACATAACCGCTCTTTTCCAGAGCATTACTACCCTCTATGACCATGCAGGGGTTCTCCATAGATCATCTGTGTCTGAACTTACCTAACATCAGAATGTGCTGGTTCACCACTGAGTTTCCGAGATTCATCCATGTCCTTGTCCTTCTTCATGGTCACACTGCTGTGTAGTGCAGACTCTGGTCTGAGTGTCTGACTGTGACCTGCAGCCTCCTCTCTCTCCTGAGAGACACTCATCCTAGCAGTACTGACAGAGTCTCTTCAGACCTGAATAGGAGAAATATGGAGCTTTACAAGAAAGCTTGTGATTTTACAGTCCTGTGCAAAAAGTGTAAGTATTTGTAACAAATATTGCAAATATTGCATTAGTGTGTGTTCATAAATAAATGTCATGCAATTGACAAATTTATTGTTGGAAACCATTATAAATGCATTCTGTCCCTGGTTGATATTTTACATTGTTAATCACCACACAACTTTAATCATAATTATCTTCAGCAAAAAATGATTATGATATCGAGCACATGCTTTTGTCCTTGGTAAATATGACCATGTTGCTTGTGAATTTGCTAACACATGTGTTCAAATTAAACTCATGCTGTACAGCAGTAACCTCTTGGGGACCAGACAGGATGTGGGCGTGATGCACTCATAGGCACACATCATTAAAAACAAGACTGATTATCTAGTCTCTCAGTCAATGTTTAGTTCCAACTCTGGACTACCAAAAGCTCATTGTATAATAGTGTACTATTAATTGTGGACAAATCACAGACATCAGAGCCAAAGACCAGTGTTACATTCCTGTCTCCTAAAGACCTTGAAAAAAATCATCCATGCCTTCATTACATCACGGCTGGACTATTGTAATTCCCTATACATAGGCCTAACCCAGTCCCTACTAAACCGCCTTCAGATGGCCCAAAACGCAGCTGCAAGGATGCTGACAGGCACTAAAAAACACAACCATATCACACCAGTTCTTGCCTCCTTGCATTGGCTTCCTGTTTATTTTAGAATTCAGTTCAAGGTTTTACTGATTGTTTTTAAAGCTCTTAATGGGCAGGCCCCCAGTTACATTTCTGACCTTATCCATCCACACCAAGCCCCCAGGTCTCTCAGATCATCTGGCAATGCTCTCCTCCATGTGCCTCGGTTAAGGCTCAAGCGAAAAGGTGACAGAGCCTTTGCAGTTGCAGCGCCACGGCTGTGGAACCAATTGCCCCTGGACATTAAAAATGCTCCGTCCGTGTTTGTTTTTAAGTCTACGCTCAAAACTCACCTTTTCACTTTAGTCTTCCCAGCTTCCTAACCCTCCGTCTGCTGCACCATCTGTAACTCTGTATATGTCTCTTATTGCCGTCTCTGTTCCTGTTGTCATTGCTTCTGTTGTTCTGTCTGTCTACTGTTGCTCGTCTCATATTGTAATTATTTGTTTACTTATTTTTTACTTTATTTTATTTATATCACTATTTTTTATGTATTGCACTTTGGTCAGTGAAAGCTTTGTTAAATTTGCTTTATAAATACATTTTACTTACTTACTTACTTACATTTTATTATTTTCTACAATTTATGTTAATGTTAATATTTGCTTTTCTTAAGATTCCCCCTATTAGCCAAGGGTGGTGAGTATGGAATAATCTAACTCGCTAGCCAACAGCTAGTCATGATTACACTGCCCCTGAAGCTAGGGTAGGCCATTCACATTCTTTACAGGGTTAAATTACACCTATATATAAATATAAATTATTACACCCTATCCGTGTAGGCTACAGCCTCCATAACCACAAACTGTAGTTCCCTACATTTTCACTTAAAATAAGATATACAACAAGCATTTTCGTCAATTGTTAAAAGAAACGTAATCATTTTAGATCTCAACTGCATTATAGAACAGGGGGTATTCATGATGAAGGAATCAGAATGTAAGGTTCAGAGTTGATAAGGAATCTTGTATCTAGTTGTAATTGTGCTTTTATTTGGACTTAGATAATAATAATAATAGTAATAATAATAATAATAATACATTTTATTTATAGGGCGCCTTTCAAGAGACCCAAGGTCGCCTTACAACATTGAATAAAACATTGAATTATACATCATACAGCAACAACTTTACAGGTTATAGGCTCGCTTAAACAGGTGCGTTTTGATTTGTGTTTTAAAAAGAGCAATTGAGTTAGGGTCAATGTTCCTGATGTCAGGGGGGAGGGAGCTCCAGAGGTGAGGGGCAGAGCGGCTGAAGGCTCTGGATCCCATGGTGGACAGATGGGCTTGGGGGACGGTCAGGGTGATGGAGGAAGCAGACCTGAGAGACCGGGTAGGGACATTGATGTGGAGGAGGTCAGAGAGGTATGGAGGGGCGAGGTTATGGATCACCTTAAATGTGTGGAGGAGGATTTTGTAATTTATGCGGTGTTTAATGGGAAGCCAGTGGAGTTGGTGTAGAACGGGGGTGATGTGATTGATGCATGGCGTCCTAGTGACGATATGGGCAGCAGCATTTTGTACCAGTTGAAGTTTATGGAGAAGTTTGTGTGGGAGACCAAAGAGAAGGGAATTGCAGTAGTCCAGGCGGGAAGTGACAAGGGAGTGAACCAGGATTGCGGCGGTGTTGGGAGTGAGTGAGGGGCGGAGGCAGTTGATATTGCGGATGTGAAAGTAGGCAGATCGGATGTTGTTGTTGATGTGGGTATGGAATGATAGGGTGCTGTCGAGGACGACACCCAGGCTTTTAACCTGAGGAGAGAGGGTAACCAAGGAGTTATCTATGGTGAGGGTGAAACTGGGGTGTTTGGTGAGGGTGTGTTTGGAGCCAATGAGGACTGCCTCAGTTTTTTTCACTGTTAAGCTTCAGGAAATTTGAAGAAAACCAGGATTTGATTTCCTGTAAACAGGCACAGAGGGAGGAGGGTGGGAAGGTGGAAGTGGGTTTGGTGGAAACGTAGAGCTGGGTGTCATCCGCATAACAGTGGAAATGAATATTGTATTTACGGAAAATCAGTCCAAGTGGGAGGAGGTATATGATGAATAGGATAGGGCCAAGGACAGAGCCCTGGGGAACACCAGTGGAGAGGGGGGATGGGTGGGATGAGAATGATTTTAACTGGATGAACTGAGTACGTCCAGAGAGATATGAGCGGAACCAGTCCAGGGGTGTGTGAGTTATGCCAACGGAGGCTAGTCTGTCAAGGAGGGTGGAGTGGGATGTGGTGTCAAAAGCCACGCTCAGGTCGAGGAGGAGGAGGATGGATAATAGTCCTGAGTCAGCTGCCATCAGGAGGTCATTAGTCATTTTGATGAGGGCCGTTTCTGTGCTGTGGCGGGGGCGAAACCGGATTGGAATTGTTCATAGAGGTTATTGTTGGAGAGATGGGCATGGACCTGTGATGCCACTACCTTTTCCAGGATTTTTGAGAGAAATGGCAATTTGGAGATGGGACGAAGGTTATTGAAGTTGTTGGGGTCTGAACCAGGTTTTTTTAGCGTCGGTGGCACTGCAGCAGATTTAAGAGAAGATGGGACTGAACCAGAGGTCATGGAAGAATGAATAATGGCAGTTATCAGGGGCAGTAGAGAGGGGAGGGAGGCTATAACCAGGGAGGATGGCAGTGGGTCAAGATGGCAGGTGGATGATTTGGATTTCCGGATGGCATCTGATAACTCAGCGGCAGAGGGGAGTTGGAAGCATGAAAGTGGTACAGAGATGGGGGAGTGGAGAATTAGAGGGGGTGGACAACTAGACATGTGAGGGGTTGGTTGCTGGTGGATGGTGGCTATTTTTGTATTAAAAAATGACATCAGGGTGTTATAGTGGTCAGCGGAGTAGAAGTGTGGGGGAAGGGAATCTGGGGGGCGCAGTGTGCTGTTGACCTCTGAGAACAGGGCCCTAGTGTTCCCAGCACCAGCAGTGATTTTTTTTTCTGTAAAGTGTTGGGATTTGGCTGAGGAGAGGGCGTCTTGGTATTTGATGATGTGGGCATGATAGATCTGCTTGTGGATAGTGAGTCCAGATCTTCTGGAAAGCCGCTCCAGCTGGCGCCCTTTGGCTTTCAGCTGACGTAGGTGAGGGGAGAACCAAGGGGCTGGGTGGGTGAATGAGACAGTCCGAGTTTTGAGGGGAGCAAGTGAGTTCAGCAGAGTTTGGAGACCATTATTGTAGAGAGAAACCAGATGATCCGGGGTGCATGGGTAACTGATGATGGGGAAATTGTCAATGCCTGTTCTGAAATCAGCTAAATTGATGTTTTTTATGTTATGGAAGGACATAACATGTGACTGTTTGGTTTTGGATAGTGTTTGTAGCCAGGCTGGCCTTGCGGCAGTGGAAAAACAAGGAGGCAGTGTCTCACGGATGTAGGAAAAATAATCATATATTTTAATGACCACTGGCAGCAGGCCGACAAGCCAGAATGGAGAAAAATGTAAGAAAAACAAAACAAAGAAAAAAACAAACTCCAAGCAATAATGCTCAACAGTTAACTAAATTTCACTAAAAAGCAACGAAAATTCAAATAACCAATAATTAACAAAACTGTTTTTCTATCGTTCTTCAATCTGGGTTCAATCACTTGGATGTGTTCTCAGTTACCCTCCTCTACCGCATCTGAGGCAATCCTGCTCTGCCACGGTATTTGACTCTCCTGGCCTAACCCATTACCTTACTCTTAAATCAATTATCAATCAAACAATACCTATAACAAACAACTTCAACTAAGCACACTCACCATATTAATGAACAGGTTTACACACTAACAATAATCGTATACAATCCCCTGGCACGTTATATAAATCATCTTCAAACATACACCACAAACACCCCTCTCATCCCACCAACTTGGCATATCCATCTTTGACGCCCCACACTCCCAAAGTTCAAAAGTCCCTCCTGACTTGCCGTCGGGTCTTTCCTTAGTCCGGAAGCAGGAAGTCACCAGTCAGGCCACGGTACGTGCTTCGCGAGTGTTTCGCTCTACTTGCAACCTGTTGCATGGATGGCTCTAAAGTTATGGTATGTTTCAGTGTTTGTGTGTTAGGTGCAGTCCGGTGATGTATGATTGTTATGTACTGTTTGTGTGCAAATAAACGTTGTGTCTGTACTCTGTGCTGTTGACTCAGTCTGTACTCTGTGCTGTTGACTCAGTTTGTAATGTCATGCATCTTGCTAGCGGTAACGGGCAGCCGCACCGTTACAGTGTTAAAGATAAATTAAACGAAACAAGCATGTGATCAGAGATGGGGAGATCGACAGCAGAACAGTTAAAATGAGTGGCACCTGAGCAACAGACCAAGTCTAAAATATGGCCTTTGGAGTGGGTAGGGAAATCAATGCATTGTTGGAGGCCAAAACTGTCCAGGCAAGAAGTGAACTCCTTAGTGGAAGCATTATTAATGTTGTCCATGTGAATATTGAGATCACCCAGGACAATTATGTTGGATGAGAGTGAGCAGATGTGGGTGAGAATTGTGGTGAATTCATCAATGAAATCCTTATTAGGTTTAGGTTGGCGGTAGATGTTGACTAAAACAGTTGGAGTGGGACCATTCAATTGTAGAGCGACAGATTCAAAGGACTGAAACACTGGCACGGTGACGGGCGAAACCTTCCAGGTCTCGCGGTGAATTATCGCGAGACCACCTCCTCTGCCGGTGTGACGGGGTTGAGAAGTGTAAACAAACCCAGGTGGAGTAGACTCATTCAGCTGAGAAAAGTCATTGGGTTGCTGCCACGTCTCCGTTAGACAAAGAAAGTCATACTTGCGGTCGAGGAGGAGGTCTTGTAGTAGTTGTCCCTTGCCAGTGATGGAGCAGATGTTAAATAGCCCAAGATTGATGTCACTGTGCTCGTTGGAGAAGCCAGCGGTGGCCGACCTGGGTATGCTGGCTAACGCGCTGTGGTCCACCTTTCTGGGGGCATTTCTCGGAGGTCGGCGGAGGGACGAGGACCAGAAGGAGCCGATAGCAGTGGAGTCATCGATGGGAAGGTGAGCGATATCCGGGAAGTGGTGTACAATCGGTAGAGGTGACCGCACTCCACTCTTCCTAAATCGCACCAGGGCTCCAGATGGGATGTTCGCATCCGAGCAGCTTGTCCGACCATGGGAGACGAATCCTCCACCGGAGCCTCTGTGGATGTAGCGAGGGCGGCAAAAGAGTCCAAGCTCCCTGAGGATGGGGTTTTTCAGTCCAGGAGTGGTTGCGGGGCGAAGTCGGCAGAGATGCGAGCTGGTATAGCCGAACACCATGGTGACCGATGCCGCCTAGCCTTGTCAGCTACACTGTGGTGAGATGGAGGAAAGTTGGAAAGCCGTCCATCCAGGCGAGCAAGATGGCTGGATCCCTGAGCCTTTTCCCATAGAGCCCTTTTCCAGGTGGGACGGACAATGCCGGTGTCTTTCAAAGATGTTAGCGTCCTTGCCTCAATAAAAAATTTAATAAAAACAAGTCTCGGGAATGATATTTTGGTAGCTGAACTAACGAAGACCCTTATGACGTTTTTAAATAGATCGAGCAGTATAAAAATCAATGGTTATGTACAGCGATTTAACTAAACTACGCTATTATATACAACAGAAGAACTGACATTTAGAATTAATTAAGATTACCGTGAAAATCTGATAAAAACTGGGCTAGACAGAGCGGCGTAAGACTCGCCAGCGTCCCCGTAACCTAGCAACCTAGGTTACGGGTTATTAAGATTAGAATGTGAGCATTTCTGATAAGAGAGCAAGATTGTCCTGAGGGAGGTGTGAAAGTGTCAGCAAATGGCTCAGAGACTTGTGTCTCTGAGGCTTCATGATTAGGGCGACACGCCTTGCTCTCAGAGGGCATAACTGAAATGTTGCTAATTTAGAAGAGTCTTAGGTGACGCTAAAAGTGGAACTCAGAGATCCGTCTCCTTTGGTTGACAACCATTGTATAAGATGTAACCTGTTTCCTGAACTGATCATATCTAAGACTGGGTCTCCAAATATATGATTATCATTTTCAATTATTTTATTCATCCAAATAAAATGAATACCATCAATGAGGTGTTACATTTTGGCATGGCCTTAATGCAAAGTTTTGACCCTACTACAGACCAGGAACAGCAACTCAGTGATTATCTCTGCTGGGTGAATTACAGACCAACTACAGAATGATTGCGAATATGCTGAGTCTCTTCAAAATTTTGAGACCTCCAGATCACCTGCTCCGCTGATCTCAGCCTCAGACAGAAAGTCTTACAGGACTCATGAATATACACAGCCTTTCGAGATTCAAACAAACAAATGAATATACACAGCCTCCTGTAATATGCTGGGGCAATAAACTGGAACAGACCGAAGGTTTCTCTTTGATGTCTTGCTGTTAATTGTGCACAGAAACACATCAAGTAACTGATACAGATGGCTGGGAAGGTAGACAGTCTCATGCTGGGACACCACACAGAGACGTTAAGAGACAGGAGGCTTCACCCAGCCCATCACGCATACCACAAAGACCCAAAATGATAAAGTAATTACACGCTAATACTAAAACAACAAAGGAGATAAAATCTACATTCTGAATATGAACATTAAACACAGAAGCAAACCTTGATCACTTACAACATTATGGGGCAAACCACAGCACACACACACATGGGACCACATGCAATAATACTGTACACATATGAAAGACACACACCTCTCCCCAGTTCACAGCACTGAGACCAAGCACTCTGTTTACCTAAATACATATTTAGAGGATTTTCTGTGTCAAATCTCCATCAGCAGCTCTACTAGATTCCCTACAGTTGATCTACATGTCTTACAAAAAACAACACATTGATTCAATTTTGAATTTTATGCTCAACTTGTTTACAAATGATATGATAATGTTATATCTGTATGATAAGAACATGGTGTGGGAGCTTGAGACACTACCATAGAATTACAAACATAAAAAGATGAATTGGTAAAACACAGACTTCCATCCATACTACACATGAATTCTGTCTGGATTTGAAGGAGCCTTTTGCCTGACTTGAATGACCTTTGAACCTTAGTCTACCAGAAAGAGTCACACATCACAAGACACCTAAATGTCAAACAGGAATGAGTTGTTGGCAGCTTTCCACTTTCTTATCTGTTCTTTAGTTCAGTGAGAATGGATGAACTAAGGGGAGAAGGAGTACTATAACAGAAAATCATTACATTATATGACTCTACCTCTAAACATGGAATAACTAAACTCAGCAGTAGGTAATACCATGTCCAGGAGACTGTTAGTTTAGCCTAACCAGCCCTTTGCAAGAAAACTCATCAAATTATTTAAGGAAAACAATTCTGCCTTCACACCAAACGGCAATTATTCCCAGTCAGCCACAACCCTGAAAACCCTGCTGCCACAATGTCAATGTCACAAATGAATTCCCATCAACCATTGTAACAAAACTTCAAATAATCAACCTTAGCTATTGTTGCCAACCGTTTTGTACATGTGTGTTCATGTTAGTTGTTGTTGGATACCAATGGAATGACATGAATGTTTCTGGTTGTTGTTGACCAACTTACACTGTTTCATATCCAGAAGCAGTGACATTGCAATAGATCAATCTCCAACTGAACAATTTTGACATACAGCAATGTGATTTTCAGGTACTTGTCATTGTGGACTACTAGAACGAATGCAGAGCTAGGATATCTGACTTGTTCCTCATCACCAAATGTGTTTGGAACCAGCAATCATGCCCACTGCCAGAGCATGAGAATGATTGACAGAGTCATTTGACCAGATAACCCACAGTAATTGGATAACTGTGCTGCATGACCGATATTCTGGTAGAGATTCAAGTTATTATTCACAGTCAGAAGTAGAATAGCCACTTCATTTATACTTTCAGTGCATTTACATACAGTCAGTGGGCCCTAATTTCATACTGCAATGCGAACAGACTTCATGCAGCAGTGACTGCCCAGTGAGAACAGGCAGGAAGGCTCAGCACCTCATGACCTTTGAACTCACTGGTGAGATATGCCGTTATGAGAGACTGCATGAGTCACCATGCTGACCTGGAGTCAGATTCTCTCCTCTGGTAATACCAGATAAACTCCCACAGACACACAGCAGCACTGATCTCAGCACAGTACGTGTCCCCTGAACAGCCCTGCTTTAGCTCTGGGGACGGGCGTAACCATAATGGTCTCTGTGACCACAGGATAAACCTCAACACATGTTTTTATTCTTCTGTAATTTCTTACTTGGTACCAACAAGTGATGAAAATCTGATAGATTCCAGACACCATGTTTAGAGTCAGTGAGACATGAGGACAGACATGTTACAGTATGGGGTCACATGACATGGGACAAGCAAGATATCAGCGCAAGGACAATATGATGGAACTATACATAACAAAGTCTACTTTGAAATCTAAGAGAGCATTAGTTTACATTAATATACCTTGACAATCATCTAGCCAACAGGTCTACACGTTGGTTTAGAGCATTCATTTATATGCCAGACAATCAGGAGCAGTTATCGATTCAAATGTAGATATATTTTTCATTTCTGTACTCTCGACCCATATCCATTTCAATTGAACAACAGAACAAGTAAATGCGCGTACCTTGAGATCAGTGTAGCCACCTAAGACCTGTTCCACCTGAACACTGTTTCAGAGTGAACTTTGTGTTTCTGTACACGCCCTTATGAAAGGTTTTTATTGCTTAGATAACAGTTTCCATCAGAACACCCTCCTTCAGCCTTGAGTTAATTCCCTTAAAGAAACAGTAACATGGATTAGGTGCAGTAGGTGTCTGGGACCGGACCTTTGAGTATTCTGTGTCAGCTCAGGGTGCAGACATTGTTCAGGGTGTTAATTTATTTCATGTTCACACTCACAGTAACACCAAACACAGCAAACCACATAGGCACCATTCATTACAGACTGAAAAGGCCATCAGAGGGTGAATGTCACCCAGGCTGGTCTGGAGTTAGTCCTTCACCTCTAGTGTCATCAGGTCAACTCCTACAGGCACACGCACACCACCAATGATCTCAGATCTGCAGCCATATTGTTGTGTATGTGGAACCCGGCAACAGACCTGACAGGAATAGGGAAATATTGTGTCATCAAATGTGATTGTGATGTGATTTCTCTAACAACTCAGACAGTGTGTCCACACTACAGACCCAGCCAACCACACAGACAAATATATAGTCATTATTCTTTATGTATTGTACTGTGGCCTGAATTGTGACACTGATCTCAGATCTGTTGTCATAATTTGGTGTAGATGGGATCCAACAGCAGAGCAGACATGAGTAGGGAGATAAAACGGTTCTTCAAAGAGCCAGGCCAAGGCTCAAACAATCAGACTGCCCAGAAAACACCAGACAAGCCAGGGAGGAAATGACCCACTCATTATTTTACAGATATTGATTTGAACTCCATTTTCTCCAAGCCTTAACACTCTCTCTGTTGTTTGTCTGCAAGGTATAGTAAATCCTTCTTGTCGGTTTGTATTTACTTTGCTTTAATGTGTTCTGGGGTGTGGTCCTTTTCTTTCAGGTGTTGCTTGTCTGTTTGTTGAAGGCTGCATTGTGGGCGGTAATGTTTGTTTTAATAAAGTCTGGATAACTGCATGTGTTGCCTGCACTGACGTGTAGCCTGAAATGACCAGATGTGGGAAGTCAATGGACTGCATTTGCACAGTAGCTTAAGCTGGTTAAAATGGGTAAATTAGTCACTCTTACATATTTGGAAGGAATAATACTCCCAGTGCTCACAGTTCCTTTACAGTTAGTGTGTGTGTGTTTGTAAGTGTGTATGTGTGTGTGTGTGTGTGTGTGTGTGTGTGTGTGTGTGTGTGTGTGTGTGTGTGTGTGTGTGTGTTTGATGGCTTTAGAGTATTCATATGTATTCTTGTAGATATCAATGTGAAGATATGACTGTGTTACATTATCACTGCTTATAATGAACTGATACTA
>NC_137920.1:12990548-13213048 GCF_963457725.1 Sprattus sprattus
CCTCTAGGTGTTTTACATGATGGAGATTAGGTTATACCTTTGCTTTGATACAAATGGAAAGCTCCATCTTTTAGCTTTTTTAACTTATCTTACCAATTATCTTATATCTTCTATCTCACATAAAAGTGTGTGTGTGTGTGTGTGTGTGTGTGTGTGTGTGTGTGTGTGTGTGTGTGTAATTGCACGTGACAATTTATATACAAGCTACTAACTTTATAACTAATGCAACTAGTTCACTGCTGAAGTTATGAGGCAGAAGCATGGACTGGTCACTCTTCATGGACACACAGCTGGGCACTGGAGATGGAGGTCTGTGTGTATATCGTCTACAAACACAAGGAGACACAAATCAATAAACATAGTCTAATTTCTCTGGGGAATTACTGTATTAACACTTAACACTTGAAGTTGTCTTCCGACATCATACAGCAATGTCCAATCAAATGCTTTGCCCCATTTGCCAGTCTGTTTTGTCATGCCTGTTGAACACTTACAACAATATGCAGCAATGCAGAATTAATTTCTTTATCGCTCTCTCTCTCTCTCTCTTCTCTGACATGCACAAACACACTCTACCACTCACTCACACACACACACACACACACTCACCATTATATAACAAATAAGGGCTCAGATACACATACGCGTTTTTGTAAAAACGCGACGCTAGGAAATGCATTGATTCCTATGATACGGGGCGCTTTGCGTGAAAGCGCGCCGTACCATAGGAATCAATGTATTTCCTAGCGTCGCGTTTTTACAAAAACGCGTATGTGTATCTGAGCCCTAACTGTGTCGTCTGAGGTGAACCCAGCTCCGGCCACGCCCCCCTTTTCAACTTCAACTCACATACCTTGCCACGGCCTCAATCACTTATTCCTACTAATTCCTAATCCCCTGATTGCCCGCACCTGCCGCCCTTGATTACTTGATTACTCACACCTGTCACACCTGTCACTCCCATTTTATCCCATTATCAAGACAAAACACGCTTTAATTGAGTTGTCTGAGGCTGCTGATAAAGCGACTCAGTGGTTGTGGCTGAGGCGCTCACAGACTACTTGCGGTCGTTAATAAGCCTGAACTAAAACTAGAGGATCTATGGTTGGGCAGTTGTTGTATTGGTTAGATAAGGTTGCTGGGCATGAGTACTTGCTTGTAACAGAGAGCGGAGTGGCTGTCAGTGTGCAATTAAGAGACCACTTCAAAATGATCAGTTTCTCTGGTTTTACTATTTATTGGTATGTGTTAAAGTAAAATGTACATTTTTGTTTTATTCTATAACCTACTGGCAACATTCCTAACAAATTTCAAATACAAATATTGTCATTTAGATCATTTATTTGCAGAAAAATGACAATTGGTCAAAATAGCCAAAAAGATGCAGTGTCTTCAGATCTCGAATAATGCAAAGAAAACAAGCTCATATTCATTTTGAACTACACAATACTAATGCTTTAACTTTTACTCCATCCACACCTTTACTGGCCTAGCTGTGTGGCATGGAGCATTGCCCTGCTGGAAAAAAACACTTCTCAGAGTTGGGGAACATTGTCAGAGCAAAAGGAAGCAAGTTTTTCTTCCGGGACAACGTTGTACTTTGCCTGGTTGAGGTTTGTAAAAGACCATAAGGATTGAAAAAGCGGACTGGAGGTCATCTTCTAAGTTCATCTTCTCTGAGTCCAATTTTCAACTTTGCCCAACACATGGTCGTCTGATGGTTAGACGGAGAAAGCCAGGCAAAGTACAATGTTGTCCCGGAAGAAAAACTTGCTTCCTTTTGCTCTGACAATGTTCCCCAACTCTGAGAAGTGTTTTTTTCCAGCAGGGCAATGCTCCATGCCACACAGCTAGGCCAGTAAAGGTGTGGATGGAGTACCACCAGATCAGGACCCTGTCATGGCCAGCCCAATTTCGAGACCTGAATCCCATAAAAAAAACTCTGAAATGTGATCAAGAGGAAGATGGATGGTCACAAGCCATGAAAAGAAGCCGAGCTGCTTGAATTCTTGCGCCAGGAGTAGCATAAAGTCACCCAACGGCAATGTGAAAGACTGGTGGAGAGCATGCCAAGACACATGGAAGTTGTGATTTTAAATCAAGGTTATTCCACCAAATATTGATTTCTGAACTCTTCCTAAGTTAAAGCATTAGTATTGTGTAGTTTAAAAATGAATATTAGCTTGTTTTCTTTGCATTATTCGAGATCTGAAGACACTGCATCTTTTTTGCTATTTTGACCAATTGTCATTTTTCTGCAAATAAATGCTCTAAATGACAATATTTTTATTTGAAATTTGGTAGGAATGTTGCCAGTAGGCTATAGAATAAAACAAAAATCTACATTTTACTTTAACACATACCAATAAATAGTAAAACCAGAGAAACTGATAATTTTGAAGTGGTCTCTTAATTTTTTCCGCAGCTGTATATATGTGTGTTTGTGTGTTTACATGGGCGAGTGTTTCTTTGAGCAAGTTTGTGTTTGAGTGAGTTAATTAATGCTTTCTGTACTCACCCTGCATTCGTCTGTGTTGATGTGCTGCTCATATTTCCAGGTTCATCCATGTCCTGGTCATTTTTCATTGTCGAACAGCTGTGTAGTGGAGACTCTGGTCTGAGTGTCTCAGTGACCTGCAGCCTCCTCTGTGTCTTGGTTCATTTCAATCTCACTAAGCCGGAACAGCAGAACAAAATGAATACAGAATTAGTTCAAAAACTGAAATGTCATTATAGCCCTGTCTGACAAATGTATTTTTTTGTATTTACTAGAGGGTATTTAGGCTAGTTTCAAATACATCAAGAGACTGAAAAAGGCTTAATATGACTTCATACTCAAAGCAAAAGGGCCTTGTTTCCCGAACGCGCACTTAGCCTAAAAAGCACTTGAAATCGTTCGTAAGAGGAATCCTACGTTGCAGACCGGTTTCCCGACGCAGCACTTAGCTTAAGTGTATCTTTCGTTGAGAAGAATTCTACGTGTGGTCAGGACCAGTAGTAACTTCACACTTAGGATGCAACATTGGCTTATAATTAATTTAAAAATGACGACAGTCTTGTTTCGTGCTCTACACAGTTGTATACATATATATTTGCAACCATGTTCTTCATTGAAACTTTTTTAAAATCGCTAGTTTCATAGCTCATTCAGTCACGCATGACGTGCGCTTAAACCACCTCGACACCTTACCCAGGGGCGTTGTTCGGCGTTACTATCCCCGCCCCGAATTCAGTGCACATTGCACGTTCGATGCACACATAGGCTAGCTAATTTCACAGCAATTAACGTAAACAGGTTAACCTGACGTAAACAGCTCTTAAGATATACTTAAGAACTAGTGCACGTTGCGCTCGTGCACCTGACTTTAAGTTGATGGTTGGGAAACCCTCGTAAGTAGAAAGTGTTCTTGCGTCTACGATGTCGCGAAAATCCACGTAGAACGTTAAGATACATCGTTATCGGGAAACGAGGCCCAGGTAGGTATTCACATACTTGGACTCCATTATCTCTTGATAATAGACATATCAAGTTATACTGGCATAAATCGAGGTAGTCTTGACAGTGATGACCTTATTCTGCACAGCCCAGCTTTGGCATGTAACTGCTTTTTGACCTAGGCAGATCAGTTGGCTTATTCATATTCAATTTCCATATCTGACTTAAACAGTTCACAAAGCACAAAAACCTCAACAGAAGATGCACTCGTAAATCTACATATTAAGAAGACTAAATGTGATGCTTTTATTATTCTTTATTATTTGGATAATTTATATATTGCCATTGCATTGCTACTGCAATGATGGACAGATTGGTTGGACAACAACAGTACAATGCAATACAATATCATTAAATTAAACCACTGAGTGTAGGCTATAGTTGAACAGTTGTTATTATTTGCAGTTGTCCTATTTCACCTTTACCCAAACTGGGGTATGCGCACCCCAAGGGGTACACAAAGTGACATAGGGGGTACGCGGGACAAACATTTGATTTGCATTTTCAAAGTCAAACAGCCCATTACATTTACAAACTGACCTATAATTAGAGATGACATCTTTAATGGTCTGAATAGCCCAGTCGCATTGCCAAAAAATACTCTCATGTATACATTGTAGTGTTCAGCGAAATAATAAGGCCATGACGGTGAGGCATAGTGGAGTGGTAACTTGTGTGCAAGCAGCTGCTCCTGACAAAACTTTGGTACACTTAAGTTTCTGACAAGTTGTAAAAAGATAAGTAAATAGTTATAGCTATAGGGAAGTAGCTCACACATAAAACCCTTTGCATTATGGAATCAATAAGATGATTACAGGGAATACCGGTAATTTATTATTCTTTTACTATTTGCATAATGAAGTATGATCTGCCTAGAAAAATTTGGAGTTTCAGTGTTTTTCAGTTTTATAAGCTACTTCAGACATGCAGCAACATATAGCAATATATTAAGCTTCAACATTTGCTCAGTAGGCTTTACTGACAAGAGGTTGTTTCATAGTCTACTTGTTGAACGTCATGACATTTAACATTAATGCAAAACGGCCAGGAGGTGTCACTGTTATATTGATTTCCAGCGCAATTACTTCAAATCTTTCAATGTTCAGTGTTCAGCCTCGGTTTGCATGCTCAGCTCAGGGAAAGATACATCTTTTTAATGAAATAACTAGAGTTTGTTTTGAGTTTTACCTCCTGGTCAATCTACTAGACCCTGAGTGTGTTAGTGTGACATACAGCCCCCTATCTCTCCTGAGAGACACTCATCCTAGCAGCAGTGGGGGAGTCACATGAGGACAAAGGAAAAGGACAAATGTGCAGCTTTAATGCTGAAGACATTTCCTGTGTTCTATTGCCCATAACTTTGGGCACTCCATTGCCTAACTGCCTGGACAAGTTCACTTGAGATAAAGCTATTCTGAATATGTCATAGGAAATATTCTTCCTGAGATTTACTCATTCTCTCCCTCTCTACCAATTCAAGTAGAATCTCTGTTGGTTCCCGACGTTTCATCCAATAAAAATACCTTCACTTGTGTAATATGACTCCAAATAAATTGATGTATGTATTTCACAACCGTATAAACGAAATTGTGTGTGCATGTACTGTATATATAAATATGTGTGTGTGTGTGTGTGTGTGTGTGTGTGTGTGTGTGTGTGTGTGTGTGTGTGTGTGTGTGTGTGTGTGTGCCATATTTGGGATCATAATGTGGGACCAGTCATCCAAGTTTGCTATTCTATGCTGTATACAAATGACTTATGAATCAGACCTGTCCATATTTTCTTTTATCTTATGGAAGGACACAACAAAACGCTGTGGCAAAATGACTTAATGTGTCACAGAAAGAGACCAATTAATCACCTGCATCATAGCAATGCCAAGCAAAGGTTAGGTTAGAACAAACAAGATATCAAAATATCAGTGTGTCCTTTTAATGAAGCACTAGAAGATGGATATTAGCCTCGGTAAATCTGTTTTGATACCAAGCCAGTGCTTTCCTTATTGTTGTTTTTGGTGGACAATTGCATACAAATATAGCATTACCATAGACAAATATCTTACTCTTTAAAAAAAAAAAAATATGTTACACATTTGTAAATCATATTCATATTTTGTCAAATGACTCTTGAATGTTTAATTCTTCCCATCTTAACTGTCGCCAGTTTCAAAGCTAGATTGAAGCCCAACCATTCTCAGATGCTTTTGGTTAACTGATCAAATGTATAATACTTTAGAATGTACTTGTCTTTGTGTAATTATGCTCTCTTAAATATATTTGTATCCCTCCACTTATCTTCATCTCTACTTTGGATGTATTTGCCTCTGTGTATGAAATGTGCAAAATAAATAAACCTGCTTTGCCTGACAGGAATACATGCTGTACATATTGTGGAGGCAGACATGGAGACACAACACACACACAGACAGACACACACACCATAGGAGGAGATAAACAAAGTATATCAGCACAAAGTTGCAGAATGACTACATGTGTCACAGAAAGAGACTAATTAATCACCTACATCATACCAATGTCAAGTAAAGGTTTGATTTAACAAGATATCCAAACATCAGTATGTCCTCTCCAGTGAAGCACTTTAAGATGGATAATAGCCTTTGTAAGGATGTTATGATACAATGTCAGTCCTTTCCTTATTATTTTTGGACAATCAAATACAAAAATAGCATTACTGTAGACACATATCTCCGTACATACATCAGACATACCCACCACAGGAGGAGATAAACACAACAGACACACACACCATAAGAGGAGATAAACAGACATATACACTCTAGCAATCTAGCCTTCTTGGCTATTTCAAGAAGAAATCTCAAGGTCAATTATTGAGAGAGGGTATGTAGCCCTCATTGGGCAGGTACCAATGTATCAAATTATGTAGATGCCAGACATTTCTTTTTTCACTGATGTGACTAGCAGCCCAAGATACATAGCCCTTACACCAATAATAAGCCTACGATGACGGCAACATTTGTCAGTTGAGGGTTTCTTTGTCTCTCTCTCTCACTCAGTTCAGTTAAGTTCAAATAAACTTGCTTTATAAAAATCAGTAATGCCAAAGAAAACTTGACGAATGAAACACATACAAAGCAACATACGTATAAAAAACTAAACACATTGATTTGCTCTTTTGTCACGCATGTAATCTTACAGTAATCTCCACGTAGATATACCTCCCCAACCTACCAATGCCAATCACCCTTTGAAAAAAAAGAAATGATAAGCCCCTGACAAACTCGACTTAGCCCCTGACCTTTTCAATAGCTAGAAACACCCATTCAACATATCAAAATGTGTCTTCCTCAATCTCTACAATCTGATTTCATTCCAAGTGAGAGTGGTAAAGGTGTAGCCCCACAAACCATTATTTCCTCCGTTTTCAGTTCAAGTTAACACAAAAAGCAAGAAAAACAATAAAGATACGTATATTTCCTGAAGAGGTTGTGGCAGATGAACACATATGTGCACACCTGTGGCTCTCTCTCAGCCCACCTCATTCTATACGTTCCTCTTATTGATGCACACACACTTACAATCCATTCCTGTCCACCCTCATACCACTAACACCTATCCAAACAGACATCAACCCCCTAGACATGTTTTCCTTTTCTTTACATTTTTGTAGGGAGTAAATAAACAGTATTTAGAAATATAGTTTTGTTGTCTGGTTCCTTTCTTTTATGTTGCCTACGAGCCGGGCTTAACAAACACAAACTAATTTAATAAAGTTACTTACAGTGTGTCTTAAATTTCACCCATCTGTTTCAATGTAGTGGACTCCATGTCCGTTGAATCTCAGACACCTCCAGTTGTATTTAGTGAGATAAACTTGTATGAGTAGAGTAAGAGTATGTTTGAGGTGCCGTTCGCTTGTTTTACTGGAATCTAGGTCCTTGAAGCTCAGACACTCCTTGTAGAGAACTGGCTTGACCGGTTCAGTAATCGGAGTTTACGGTGTGTCGAGGGAAAAAAATGATCTTGGCATGAATGTTTAACTCTTTCCTTCCCAATCATCTCTTTCTACAACAACAAGAATGGTCAAATACTTAATATGTATCCCCCTCCCTCCCTTTATTTTTCTAACATAAGCATTTGTGTTTAATATACGTACATGTACGTGTACATTTATTTGTATGTCTGATTTTATTGAAGAATGTTTGTGAAAACATGTAATTATGTTTTTTAGTCCTTTCCCAGAAAAACCATCTTCACACAAATACAGCCTTGTTAAAGGTGTCTCCACAGTTCTACTCGAATGTTCTTTCAAAATGAACATTCAAAATGTTCTTTCAAAATGCTGCACACAGGCCTCTAGCAGTTTGTCTGTTCAACCCCTTAAGAATTATGTTTGTACTCAGTCCTGACTCTGGGAGAACAAACATAGTGGCTCAAACCAAGCCATTAATGATCCCATACATGTGTGTACGTGCGCGTGTGTGTGAGAGCGTGCGTGTATGTGTGCGCGTCCCATGTGCGCGTGCATGCTAGTGCATGCAAAATCATTCTAGAGCCTTGGTGATGAGAGAGGCACTGCAAGCCACAACATGGCAAGAGCGAGAAATGAGCCACATGGCAGGAATGTGAGGTAGTGGGCGGAGCTCTTTATTCCCCCAGAGAGACAGAGAGGCAGAGAGAGAGGCAGTCACACTAAATGCTAGTTATGCTTTGAATCAGCCTGACCTACGAGAATTTGAAAAGTTCAGCTTTTCCCTTTCTCTCTACTCTGTTGTGGAACCAGAGCACCGCTTGTAAGACACTATTAAAAATTTTTCTTTTTGCATTTCCTGCCATTTGCCAAACATGTCAAGAAGTATAAAGAGAATCTCCAGAGCCTGTGTGCACATATAAGATAGGGAGCCTGGGTCAGGGGAGGAATGTGTTGCATAGGAGAGAACTGCCCACTTCTAGATCCGGCCTTGGTTGGCACCCGCTCTGTCTGAGTGGGTTATAAGGGTGTTTCTGTGAGTGGGTCCCCTCTCTGTCTAAGTGGGTTATAAGGGTGTATCTGTGTGTGGGTCACTGTCTTCAATCTGAAAGAAAATATAAGTAGTAATAACTGTGAGCGATATTTAATGCTTGAATGAGAACATCTATAGTTATAGCTAGTCATGGCACAGAGATATCAAAGAAACCAGTGGAGACAATGAGAACGGCTTTTCTCCACGAGAGTGAACCTGTTTGAAACGTCACAAATGTTGAACATCAGTCTTTCAAGCTCAAGCAGAGAGCACTCTAGGTATTGCACACTTGACAGAAATAATCAGATTCCCAAAAGGGTGCACATAGGACCTGTAGTTTCTCTTGGCTATGGCAGGAAACACAAAAAGAAACTTTATTAAAAACTTGAATTGTTGCGTTTCCTGCCATTAACAAACAGGGCAACCTATTAAGAGAAACTCCAGAGCCTGTGTGCACATATAACAGGGGGAGCCTGGGTCAGGGGAGGAATGTGTTGCATAGGAGAGAACTGCCCACTTCTAGTTCCAACCTTTGTTGGCACCCTCTCTGTCTGAGCGGGTTATAAGGGTGTATCTGACTTTAAGATTCCACCCAAGTTTCTGCTCTGCCCACCCAAATTAGTCAACTTCATTCTATCTTTTGAATCTGCCATGACTGTCACATTTATGTAATTTGCCCTGTCACAATTACCTCATAAAGCCTGAAAGTAATATCCAAGTAATAACTGTGAACGTTATTTAATGCTTGTCTTGTCCAGGCTTGTCAGGGACTATGTGGCCTATCGTCAGGGTAAAGGTGTGGGGTATATTGTAGCTGGTGGAACTGATTTTGCACCGTGGTTAGCTTTTTCCCTCTCCCCACCTTTTCTCTGAGTGAATAACTGGCACGCCATTAGGTTGTGCTATAAATGAGCAAGGAGATGCCATCTGGGCATCTTGGCGCTGTCTCTGTGTGTGTCTGTGAGGGGTTCCCTGCGTACCTGTCAGCCACGACTCCAGCTCCACCTGCTCATTTGTCTGTGAAACGACCTGTCATTGGTCTCAGCTGTCTAAGGCTGCTGTACCGTTTCCACATTTAACCTCCTGAGTGTTGTGGATCAGCTCATGTCCATCAAGGACTGCTCACTGGTGTGCTTTCAACCTCTCTCCTGCCCATGCATGAACACCTGTTGGTTCGTTAAAGCAGGCTGGTCACACTGTTCTAGTGTTGTTTCTAGCGAGTCGATGGCCTACGTAGCGCCTGCTCCACACATCGCTCTGCATTCCATGTCAGCTGTCGGCAGCATGTCGGTAGGTTCCATTTCACTTGCTTTTTCCATAGGGACGTTAGAGTGAGATGTTGACGTGACTATGCTCTGCACAGGGCTAGGCCATTCAGCAGACTGATCTTTCTTTTGCTGACATTCATCAAGAAGATAACATTTGGAGAGAGTGGGAGTGAATTTGTGAAGCATAACAATGATGATTATGATAATGACTGCGTTCAAGATTGTAAAATGAACACTGTTTTCTTTGTTGTTTGTGTAAAACTTTATCTGTAAATGTACCCAAACACAGTCAAACTGCTGGATAGTCTGTCACCTGCAGCATCTCTATGATCATCATGTTTTTCTTTTTCTCTATTTGAAAATTAATGTCATTTTTAAGGCCCTCATGTAGTTTGTGTCTGAAGACATTTGAGTAGTTTATTTATATTTCTGTGTAACTAATTTGTGTATGGTTCCTCACACTTTAACTAATAGAGAGACAGTAGAGATAATGTTGATTTTACAAAGAGCTTGTGAGCAAAATGACTGCCAACATATCCTTTGTTGCATACAAGGACAAAAAAAAACATACAATCAGTCTTTCATAATAAAATGGAAATGATGCTGAATACAGCTTGAATGAGAGAGGTATTTTCTCCAAGGTCATGTTTGAAGAGATGACATCTCTCTGACTAGATGAAGATGATCTGTGAGAAGCCACAGAGCACAGGAGCAGCTTTCCATCAAAATGTGAAATAAACCCATTTCATTCCTACACCTGCCTGAAGAGTCACTCTGGAGACAAACTCACATCTGCCCTCACTCATATACCTGCATGCTACAGTGATGCATTGTGTGGAAATCATTACTTATTATACTACTCCAATGAATGTGATGGCTAAGTCATTCATGCATTTGACGTTGACACATGGGAAAAGAACACATTCATACTCTCTGTTTTGACTTTAGAGAAAAATAAAACCTTAATTATCAAATACTGAAAGCACATCCATCACTGTAAAGCCACTCCCATGTTATATTCTCAAAATATATTTATTAAGACATTTTATTTCAGGATAAAATGGCATGTTTTTATTGTCCAGTGTGCAGAATATCATGTGATTTACTCAACTCTTCAGTGTGTCCAGAACATCACTCTTCACTGTCTTCTTCATTTTCCCCAGTCTGCATGTGCAGAACAACAGATACACAGAGGTCAGGAACCACACACACACACTACACAATAACTATTCCTAACACAAACACACATACTCACACACACATAGTACACAATAGCTATGCCTCTGTCTCACAAAAAACACACTGTTAAGGGGTTAAGTGTTGAGGGTCTTCAGGCACTAAAAGGCAGCATGTAGACAATAATCCAGTGGCGTGCAATGTATTCATCCACCACCACCAGGGGGTTTCAGAGTATCCATGTGCAAAAACAAAGAGAAACAAAAGAAACAAACAGACTTATAATATCATCTTACAGCTTATTTTATTCAATTTATCTTACAGCTGAATATGCACAGGCACTACAATAGCTTGGGAGAGACGTCCCTAAATACAGGCAGCAAAAATATAACAGGCCTGTGGTGATGAACAATAACTATACACAATAACTATGCCAAACACACACACACACACACACACACACACACACAGACCCCAGACCAGTGCATCACTTTCAAACAAAGGCACCAAATAACTAAACCTTAAGGAGAGCAGAATACATGAAATGATAGCTGAACAATTATTACAATTATTATAACCCACATGCACAGAATATACAAAAATGTAATATCATCATTTGCATAGTATCATCAAAACAGTGGTGTATGAACAGATACACATATCACTATTTCCATAACATCACAGCATCACACATGTGTTTGAGTAGGAGTGGGTGACTCCTGTGTTCCTGCAGCATGGAGAGGTCATGTGATCTGGCACAGGGACACTGAGGAGTCATGCCAAACCCCAAACCCAGGATAGAGGGGCTCAGTGAATATGGAGTGGAACGTGTGCAGGTGGATGTGTGTGTCAGAGGAGATGCTGTAGAAGGACAGAGTGCCAGCCGGCCAGTCCAGGTACACTCCTACTCTTCTGGATCCGGAGGAGGAGGCAGGTATGACAGTGCGTTCATTATTGTGTCTGGCAGAGTAACTGCCAGAGTAGACGTGAGGAGCGCACTCCAGACTCCAGGACTTGTCATTACGTCCCAGCAGGCAGTCATCATTCATCCCCCCTTTCCTCTGGATGCTTTTATACGCCACTCCTATAGTAGCCCCACGCCCTGTCCACTCAGACTCCCAGTAGCAGCGTCCAGACTGACCCTTTCTACACAACACCTGATACCACCCGTCAAATCTCTCTGGGTGGTCAGGATACGGCTCATCCTCATTCACCCGTGTACCCTTTCTGTTCCCCTCAGAGAGAGAGAGACGTCTGTGTGCTGTGTTTGGGTTCAGTGTGAGCTCACAGGCATCTGCACACAAGAGGAGAAGAGAGGTCAACATCATCAGAATATGGGGAGTGACAGATGCTTCTGACTAGCAAACACACACACACTGTCTACTGTTGCTCGTCTCATATTGTAATTATTTGTTTACTTATTTTTTACTTTATTTTATTTATATCACTATTTTTATGTACAGCACTTTGGTCAGTGAAAGCTGTGTGAAATGTGCTTTATAAATAAATTTTACTTACTTACTTACTTACTTACTTACTTACTTACTTACTTACTTACATATGTTACTCCCACTAACGTGATACAAATCTGCACTTTTTAAACATAATAATCCCACAAACCTAATAACTTCAGAACAAATGTAATAACTGTTGCCTAGTTATTATGTTTGCAGTTACAACGTTTGTGGGAAGGAAACATTTTGTATCTCATCCAATGTAAACAAAAAACAATATTGAAATTCTCCCTGCAATATCAGTTGTAAGAGTATGACTGGCACAATTGTTTGCCATCTAACGACCTTTCCTCAAAATAAAAACCTTAGAGAAAATTTGATGTTTAGGCTGACTGAGTGTTTTGTGTTCTTCGTCCAGATCTTTAGGGCCAAGCAGCCAAGTTCCAGAGTCAGTTTTTGATTTTGTCAAAACTTAAATAACCAACAAAGGAAGAATCTATTGTATTAATTTTCACATCTAATTCTGTCAAGTGCAGGTTGAAGGCAATCAAGACCCCTTGTTGTAATATTGCAACGTCACTTTTATCTCTACAAAAAACACATTTGCAAAAACGTTTTTTTGGGGGAAAGACCACATTAACTTAGTCAATGGGTCCTATTGTCTTGCCTTGCAATGCCATTGGATTGCAAATGTATGTATAGGTGTGGGCATAAGGCCATGAACTCACTCTACCTGCAAACTTTCCTTGAAGCATATCTCATTGTTTCATTCAACTGAATATATCAACATTGAAGTAAGTCAATTCCATGAAATATTTGTTTTGGGTGATTGTTAGAATGTGTAGTTGATGTAAATACTAAGTTATTGTGAAATGAATGCATCACATTAGATTTTCAGCCTGTTATGTCATTGTTGTAATTTTACAATGTTGGGTGAAAATGGTAGCTAAAATAGCATGTGCACCTTGCACACTACATGGAGGAATTGCACTTCTTTCATGTTCAAATACAGGATAAATACATACAGAAATATAATGCATTTGATGATTCACACAAATGGGTTATTTGTTATAAATCTAAGTTTAGACCAGATTTGAATAATTCTAAATGGGTTAGGGTTAGCTAACTGGCTTAGCTAACCCTAACCCAATGTTATTTATATGTTAGCAGTGCGATATAGTCAAACGTTTTTTTTTTTACATTTACATTTAGTCATTTAGCAGACATTTTTATCCATAGCGACGTACAAGGGAGAGAACAATCAAGCTAAGAGCAATCAAACCTGGTGTAACAATAAATGCTGCTTTTTTTTCAAGAAATAGAAAACGACATAGATAAAGAAGTGCGGGACTGTCACTGCTTAAGTGCAAGTTAAGCCAAGGTGCCAGTTAGGAAGGGAGGTGTTCTCTGACGAGTTGGGTCTTCAAGAGCTTCTTGAAGGTAGAGAGGGACGCCCCTGCTCTGGTAGTACTAGGCAGTTCGTTCCACCAACGTGTAACTACAACTGAGAATAGTCTGGATTGCCGTGCTTGCACAGGCGGCAGTGCCAGACGACGTTTACTGGATGAGCGCAGCATCCTGGGTGTAACATTTGCCCTTACAAGAGCTTTTAGGTCTTGGGAGCAGAACCAGTAAGCACTTTGTAGGCAAGCATAAGTGACTTGAACTTGATGCGAGCAGCTACCGGCAGCCAGTGGAGCTCAATAAGTAGCGGGGTGACATGTGCCCTTTTTGGTTGGTTCAACACCAGATGCGCCGCCGCGTTCTGGATCATCTGTAGTGGTGTCACCGCGCAAGCCGGCAGGCCCTTTAGGAGGGCGTTGCATTAGTCGAGGCGAGAACTCACCAAGGTTTGTACCAGCAGCTGGGTGGCATACTGGGTTAGGTACGGCCTGATTCTGCGGATGTTGTATAGTGCAGAGCGGCATGACCTGGCGACAAAGGCGATGTGGGCTGTGAAGGTTAGTTGGTCATCGATAATGACCCTGAGGTTTCTTGCTGTTTTGGATGGAGCAAGAGATAAAGAGTCAGTATTGATATTGATGTTGTGGTGGATGAACTGTTTGGCTGGGAAGACCATCAGTTCTGTTTTGGCCAGGTTCAGTTTAAGGTGGTGGTTTTTCATCCATGTGGATATATCAGCAAGACAGTCCGAGATCCGTGCCGAAACAGTGTTGTCTTTAGAAGGGAAAGACAGCACCAGTTGAGTATCATCAGCATAGCAGTGGTAGGAAAAACCATGCAAGCGGATGATAGGGCACAGCGAGGTGGTGTAGATGGCAAAGAGAAGTGGTCCCATTACCGACCCTTGGGGCACCCCAGTGGTGAGGTGGTGAGGTACAGACAGATGACCTTGACACTTTGAATTAGCGCCCAGTGAGGTAAGATTCAAACCAGGAGTGCGCCTTGTCAGAGATGCCCATACTTGACAGTATGGACAGAAGGATGCAATAGTTGACTGTATCAAACGCAGCTGATAAGTCAAGCAGGCTGAGAGCCGAGGATTGAGCTGCTGCTCTAGCTGTTTGTAAGGCCTCCGTCACAGAGATCAGGGCTGTTTCGGTGGAGTGACCGCTTTTGAATCCAGACTTGTTTGGATCGAGGAGAGTGTTTGTTGACAGGAACTCTGTGACCTGTATGGAAGCTGCCCTCTCAATTGTTTTAGATAGGAGGGTGAGAAGTGAGACCGGTCGATAGTTTTCCACCTGAGTGGGATCGAGAGACGGCTTCTTGAGCAGCAGCGTTACCCGAGCCACTTTGAAGAAGAAGGAAATGTTGCAAAATTAAGTGAGGCATTAATCACCTGTGTTATTGCTGGTAAGACGGCAGGGGATATGGCTTGAAGGATGTTGGATGGGATAGGGTCCAGCGGGCATGTAGTTGGACGGCTACCTGTTAGGTTTTTTGAGACCTCACTCTCAGTGAGAGGGGTGAAAGAGGGAAATGATGAGCCACTGATGGTTGCGCCCTTATGGGGGGGCAGACAGTTGGTCGAATTGTTTCCCAATGGCTGCCACTTTCTCTGTGAAAAAGGAAGCAAAGTTATCGGCTGTGAGGTTGGTAGCTGGGGAGGAGGAGAAGGGTAGAGCAGAGTTTTGAAGGTGGAGGTCCAGGTTTTTATCCGGACCATTTGTCCTAATATCTCCTTGTTACACAAGTGAATGTTTGTAATGTGTAAGAGTTCTGGGGTGGGTTGTATTATCCTTTTGTAAATGTAAGTAGAGAGCACATTAGGTTAGCCAGACAGTATTATGTGCCATCAGTGGAATGTGTTGCCTGAATAGGATTAAATTGCATTGGAATTAGTTATACTTGAACATTCTCTAACTATTATTTCCATTTCAGAATGACACCAGCAAGGAGCTTTCTTCAGTGTCCCCAATGTCATTGATGCAGTCCAAAATGGAGAGAGCAGGGACATGGTTGCATCTATATCCACATCTATACGTAGGTCTTATCTATACAAACACACACACACACCTGTTCTGCAGAAGTAAGTCTAATTTATATACACACACACACCTGTTCTGCAGATGTACGTCTCATCTATACACACACACACACCTGTCCTGCAGACGTAGGCCTCATCTATAAACACACAAACACACACACCTGTTCTGCAGACATAGGTCTCATCTACACAGACACACACCATACACACCTGTTCTGCAGACATAGGTCTCATCTATACACAAACACACACACACACCAACCGATGTGCGCAGGGACATGGTCGCACATTTCCCGGTGAAGACAACAAGGGGACGTTGCACACACTGCGTTAAAGGATATTCCAATACGCTCTTCAGAAAGTGCAATCTCCGTCTCTGCTTTTCAGAGGAAAGGAACTGCTTTTGGGACAACCATTGCAAGTAAACAATGGACACTGAGTCTTTTAAGTTTTCATTCTGTTATGTATGACATTTGATTCTGTTTTAATCTTTTTTAAATAAATTATGATTAATAAAAATATGACTTTGGTGATTGTTATTAATGCAATGGACTGTTATAGCGCTATGTAAGCAATACACACTCCAAATGAACCACTATTATTGGTTTTTGGTATTGTATTTGTTCTGTTTTTTAGATATTATTTTTAAGGGTCTTAACATTAACATTTGGAGAAACATTTGGGTCTTAACATTAACTTTTGAAAATGATAACTTACATTTTTGTGCCCCTGGTCTGAGTCTGATTTCTGTACAGTGGTCCACACTGGGAAAACACACACACACACACACACACACACACACACACACACACACACACACACACACACACACACACACACACACACACACACACACACACACACACACACACAAATCTCATGTTCAGGCCATCCATCTCTTTTGTTCCATTGGCTTGCACAAGTACGTTCATGCCCATCCTACTAACAGTAAACTAAAAGATTGCTACAGTAGCATACAGTAGATTGTGTATCAACAGAACATGAATATCTCTTGACCAGGCTATCCATCTTTTTTTCTCCACCTGTTTTATATGACCATCATACCAAAATTTAACTAAAAGTTTTCCTCTCCAGTCCCATCACGTTCTACAGTATATGTAGGCTTCTCCATCAGGTTGTCTATGACATGCCGTTACTTTCTAAATCTTCAAATTGAAGTAGACTATGAAAAGGGTGATAATGCAACTACAGGAATTCATGTATGTGGAGTTTCTCTGTACTACAGATGTACTTCATGTGCAGATTCTCTGTACATACTTAAGTGTCTCCAGTTTACAGTGAGGATCCTCCAGTCTAGCAGATAACAGCTTTAGTCCTAATTCTCCATGATGGTTGTAGCTCAGATCCAGCTCTTTAAGATGAGATGGGTTTGAAGAAAGAGCTGAAGCCAGAAATCTACAGCCTTCCTCTGAGATGAGAGAACCAGACAGTCTAAGAATGAGAAAACGAGAGAAAGAAAGAGTAAGAAAGAGAGAGAAAGATAGAGAGAGTTTGAGAGAGTACAAGAGAAAGAGTGAGAGAGAGAGTAGCACAGTAGACATATATGGATGGTTAGGGTTAAGGGTTAAACCCTATATTAAAAACAGCTAAAGGGGCATTCTAGTGTTGACTACACTGATATCATGCAGTCAAGTGTTGACTGCACTACACTGACATCATGATCGAAGGCAATATACGTAACAGAATTTTTTGCTTGTTTGTTTGTTTTTGTGAATTTCTGAATTAATCCACGTGTTCCCTTCCTTCAGTGAAAACTTAGTTCCAATAACCAACTTTACAAGAGTACTACCGGGCTCTGCTGGTGAGATCAATAAGAAGGAATTAGATAAAAATGTATAAAATATTTATTTTTTTCAAGTTTGCTGTCAACATAGAAGTCAGGCCTCTTATTTAAAAAACAATGAACCATAACAGTTAGGTTACCAATAAAAGGGAAGCCTAATACTTCTGTGCTTTCAGCCAGCTGCCTGTTGACATTTTCAGACAACAGTAAAGTTTGCTTCTTTTGCACAACACAACTTTTAAAGGTAAACTTTCTATTCAGAAGCTTTTTATCATCCATTTCGCCATATCGCGCTCACAATTCTCTCAAACGTAACGTTAGCCTACTACACAGTTTGGGAGGGCAAAAAGAATGTTAATCTACAACGCGTTAATCGTGCAATAAAAAAATATACGGCGTTTAAATGGGTTTGCGTTAATAACGCGTTAAACTGACAGCACTAAAAAAAAAAAAAATACTTGTATAGTATTTCCTGCAGTTAAACTGAAGACACAAAGGGTCTGATTTACTAACATTGCGACCGCAGCTTAATCTGTGGTCGCACATTAACGCACGGTGTTTCACCGCATTTTCTGTGGTATTTATCAAACCAGATACGCGCTGGGCAATCTGTGTTTACTCCGCCCTTTAGGTACTGATTTACTAACATTGCGACGGCCGCTTTATCTGCGCCTTTACCAGGCGCACATTAACGCACGGTGTTTTTTACCGCATTATCCGTGGTATTTATCAAACCAAATCCGCGCTGGGCAATCATTATTTAGTGCACCGTTAAAAGACGGGAGAAATCGCCTGCAAGTTACTGCTACCATGGAGATTCGAGGAAGAAAAAACTAAGGTTCAGCGAAGAGGAGATAGATATATTGGTTAACTTTCGCTCAATCACTGAACCTGATTCAATGTGCACGCGGTTTATTGTTGTTCTGCCTGCCATCACCTACAGCGAGATGTTTAAAAGAACACGATTATAAAGAATATGCTATTAGTGGCATAAATGCATAAACTGTCTAATATAACAATATAGATGTGTACATGGCGAGATTAATAATTTCTACAAGGGACATGGGTTCACTACAATATATCCCCACTGAAACAAATACATTTACTAAGTAGCCAGGCCTCTCCAAAATCCCCGTTGCATAGATGGCACTATTCCGGAAGATAAAACTGTCATGGACAGATCCAGGGTATTTGGCTACCACGTTAGTAATGGTCATGTTGGCCTCACAAATGACCTGGACATTCATTGAATATGTGTGCTTTCTGTTTCGGTAAATGTGTTCGTGGATTGAAGGTGGGACTGTTACTAGCTCCAATTACGTTCGGAAAGTTTTCAATTTAAAAAAAAGTCCTCTATGATGTCTCTAATTTCAGCTATGGCAGTGGGGAAATGTATTGACCAGTGCACCGTAGCAATGCGTCGAGTACCTGGGTGAATATTTTGCTGAGTGAAGGCTGAGATATACCAACTGCTGATGCTATAACTGTTTGAAATGATCCGGATGGCAATATTTGCAATGTTGTCCGGAGTTTAACAACTGATGGAATGGAATGTGATCGCCGGTTGGAGGGTTCGATGTCGTCTCTGATCTGGTTCAGTAATTGAAGTATTGCGTTGCTGGTAAACCTGTACCGTCTAATGATTTGTGGTTCGCTTAACTGAAAAAGTGTTATACAAGTTGAAAATGCCACATACATCATTAGGCGCACTTAACTTCTCTCCCCCCATATATTTGCGCCTCACGCCCAGGTTTCTTATACCTTCCCACCTCTTTGCGGTTTACACCAACAAAGCGTAAAAATGCGCTTCTACTCAAATGCGCCTCCTTTGTAAATACCGTTTCATGTTGTCGACTGCTATTTTACGCCAGAAATGGGCGCAATCCTGTTAGTAAATCAGACCCAAAGTCTCATGAATTAGAACCTAAGCTAAAATTATATCACTCATCATAAACTTCAAACAACGACGCAGTTTTTTTTTATTCTAATAAGTCAATGTAATTGATTTAAGATTGAAGGCAAACTAATAAAAACGAACTGCACCACTTGCGAGACACTTAAATCACAAAGGTTATAGTTTGCTGTCCATACAGATGAGTACTAAGGAATGCAAGGGGTCTGATTCATAATTATGTTAAAAAAGTGATACAAATATTAATATGACATGAAGATTATCAAACAAGAATTTCCTTAAAGTAGGATGAAGTTTAACACCAACCTTAATATCTGCAGTTCAGAACAAGGACTGACCAGTCCCTTACACAGAAGCTGGACTCCAGAATCTCCAAGATCATTGTGACTCAGGTCAAGCTCTGCTAGGGAGTTTGCTGACTGTAGAACATAGGCCACAATCTTGCAGGATTCACCACTGAGTTTACAGTCACCAAGTCTGTAACAATACATCAAAAATTAGACCATGGTGTTCTACAACTCACACACAGTATTTATGGAATGCAGGCAATAGGCGTATTATTGGCAAAGTGTGAAAGCACCACTCATGAATAATAAAGAACATTTACATATGTAACAGAGTACACAACAGCTTATGACAATATTGCTTCTTTTATAAAATTGAAATGATCTGGTGGTTGAGCCAAATCCATTTTCTCTAAACCTTGACATATATTTTATAAAAACAATAGTTTAAAAGATGCATGATTTGGTGATGATGTTTCACAAAAGGTTGATTGGTGGTATATTTTGTTTCCCATTTACAAAGCCTGGACTGTGGACGTACACTGGAGACTTTGGACAGACAGCTTGAGGACCTACATTGGGCAATTCACTTACTCTTAAAAAAAAAGTGTGTGGGATAGGAATCATGGACTTCAGGAATACACTCATATTTTAAAAATGAATGAACAGACACATTAAAATAGTGGGGAAATGGTTCTCAGCTTTACCCACATGTGAAATGTGATCAACTGTTGATGTCACACAGGAATGCTCCCAATGATCTAAGACCTCAGCTAATACATGAGGTCAATATAAATATGTCTACAAACCTCAAGGTTTGCAGTTTACAGTGGGGACTAGTTAGTCCTGTAGAAATAATCTGAACTCCAAAATCTCCTAGGGCATTGCAACTCATATCCAGCTGTATCAAGGAGTTGCCAGACTGCAGATATCTCTTCACTGTTTCACATGACACCCGGTTAAGGTTACACCCATCAAGTCTACAAGACAGCATGGCAAAACAAACATTTTACAATGCAATACTTTTTTGACAATTTCAAACTTTTAAACATTAAAATTTAATTTACATGATCAAAGCACAGCTATATTTTGTGAACACAAACATATAGCTGTATAATATAGCATTTCATCAAAAATTGTGAAAGAGAGTTTCTTTTGTGGAAGAACAGCGAAGAAATTAATATTTTGATTTGGACTTATCTGTGTATTCCATTGTACCAACAGACATTATACATTTACATTTACATTTAGTCATTTAGCAGACGCTTTTGTCCAAAGCGACGTACAAGGGAGAACAATCAAGCTAAGAGCATTAAAAAACCTGGTGTAACAATAAATATTGCTTATAAAACGACATAGAAAGAATAAAAAAAAAAGAAGTGCTGGCATGTTGCTGCTTAAGTGCAGGTTGAGCCAAGGTGCCAGTTTAGGAAGAGAGGTGCTCTTTGAAGAGTTGGGTCTTCAAGAGTTTCTTAAAGGTAGGGAGGTGAATAACATAAAAAAACACCTGGGGCCCTATCTTGCCGATCAGAAACGCAAGTAGGACGGCGCCAAGCGCAAGTAGCTGTGTGGGCGGCTCTATGGCGCAGTTGCTATTTTAACGGCGGAAAAAACACACTTGCGTCCAGCGCAAGTGTCAAAAGGGTTGGTCCAAAGGAGGTTACTCAGCCATAGGTGTGGTTTGGGCGTAATATGCAATAAACCAATCCGAGCGTCATTTCACATTCCCTTTAAGAGCGAGGAGCGCATAGTCCATAGCGGCTTGTTATTTTGATGGCGGAATTACCTGGTGGAAGACCGGAAAAGTTCACAGCCGAGGAGACCGACGTGAGATTTACACGAATTTTTTGGCAAGCCATATATAATTACAAGGAAAATAAAGTATTTACCACTTGAGGAAATCATTGTGATACCCATATCCAAGATATTTTAAAAATAGGCATACATCTAGCGTAGCCTACACATTGACCCAAATGATTCAGGTTAATTGAAGCTGCGTGACATTTGATTTATTGTATGGCTTTGTAAAAAGCCGGGAGATAGATATATATGGGGATGCGAGAAACCCTCCAAAAGTAAGCAAAGTCAAGCAAGCATGTCAAGATATTGCCGTGATTGTTTCTGCAACGGGGCACCCGAAAACGTTGCCGAAAACGCTATAATGACGTCCGGAGACGTGGGACATCCAAGCTGGAAGGCAACACACGTTCTCGTGCCTTCACGGGAGGTGGATCTGCCTCGACCCAGGATCTGACAGCAGCAGAGGACATCGCCACGTCTACCCTCACGCCTGAGAGCCTGCAGGGATTTGGGGGCATGGAAATCGGCACCCAAGCCAGTGCACCAGCTGACCAAACCCAAGGTACATAAATAAAGTCCGCATACACAGAGATGAGTTTACAAGATTTATAATAATACTGGCATTAAATAAATGCAACAAAGCCATACAATAAATCAAATGTCACGCAGCTTCAATTAACCTGAATCATTTGGGTCAATTGTGTACGCTAGATGTATGCCTAGTTTTAAAATGTCTTGGATACGGATATCACAATGATTTCCTCATGTGGTAAATACTTTATTTTCCTTGTAATTATATATGGCTTGCCAAACAATTGGTGTAAATCTCTCGTGAAGACGACAGAAGTAAAGTGTAGCCTATAGGTCCTATACTGTGCGGGCAAGCACATGCGCCCTTAAAATAGCGTTCTGAATACGCGTTACAGACTTTAGACATTGCGCCTCACATTAGACCAGCTTTTTTTTGGTCAATGGCGCACGGCGCACGGCGTTGTTTTGAAACTGCAAAATACCACTTGCGCCAGAGAAACGCCTTCTCTGTTCCGCCCCCGCCCATGTCGACGCAAGTTAATTTCGAAGCCCGCCTCTGGAGGAAAAATCGCGCTGTGCGCCGGGTGCAAGATAGGAATTATACATGCGTCGGTGACAATGTCAATTGCGCTGGGTGCAAGATAGGGCCCCTGGTGTCAATTGATGCCTTATTTGCATAGGGCTGGGCGGTATTTCAGTATATACCGTGCAACGGTAGAAATGTGTCTACCGGGAGATATTTGGCTATACCGCTTCAACCGCAATATACTTTTATTTTGAAATCCATCCTCTTATTTTGAAATTCTGACTTCCGTTACTTTAACGATCTAAGGTCGATATCCCTTGTCAGGGATATTTTTTTTTTTTGTCAAAAAATGTTTAAAGCTCCGCGAGTTTTTGACCTACAGACATACAAATAACACCCACATAATCATTGAACCCTTTTCTTTTAAAATATATAAAGTTCAAAACTAAAAAATAAATAGGCACTTTGTCAGGAGAATCGAACGAAAACTTGCACATTTCACTGTCTGAGCCAGAATTCAGCTCCTAATACGCACCCATTAGCACTCGGTGGCTATTCATATGGTAAGAAATGGTAATTCGGCGAATGCTATTGGGTCATGCCGTGGCGAGGAGCACTCAGTAATCGCCCTTTTCACCCATATAAGCCAGTCCACATGGTCGTATGTTTGTTTACATTTCGACTGAGAATGAGACAACATGCCCCTTCCCATCTCTGCTGCTGATGCTCTACGACAAATTCAGGAGGAACTTGACCTGGAAAGCGAGGAGGACAACCACGAATCCGATGAAAGTAGTGAAGACAGTGAGGACGAACATAACCACTTCGTGCTTCGTCTTGACCCCGTTCAGGATATTCCTGATGAGTAAGTAATTTATATTCACTTGACTGGCTCTTGCATGGTGTTGATTTACTTATAGGGAGTAAAACTCATGGCATAGTATGCTTATTATGCCGTTGGCGTCTAGTTTGTTGTGTGTGCAAAAATTAGTAGAACACGCTACGACTGTATGGCGAATTTGAATAATATAAATGACTTTATATTGTTTGGAGTTTGTTGTGTGCGCAAAGCTGAGTAAACCAGGCGACTACCGTCTATATGGCGATTTGAATCATACATAACCTTATGTCGCTACAGTCGTCGATGTTTGCAGTTTGTTGTCTATCCTAAAATAAATAAAACACGTAACTACCGTATGTATAGCGGTTTTGAATAATATAGGTAAATAACTTTATGTTGCTACGTACGCCGACATTTTGTTGTCGATGTTTGGGGTTTATTGTGTGCGCAAAGAGGAGTAAACCAGGCGACTACCGTCTATATGGCGATTATGAATCATTTACATAACTTTATCTCGCTATATACGTCGATGTTTGCAGTTTTGTTGTCTGCATCAAAATAAGTACAAATACTAACGCTAAAAGTATGTTGTTCCCCTTGGGTTAGTCATTAGTGTAGGCTATTCAAACACGTCTGATAGGTGTGAATCGAAACAGGCCAGGCCAGGTGTGAATGGCCGAAACTGCTGTAAAGTGTGAATTGCAGCTCTGGGATTCTATGTTGCAAAAATCCCTGAACAAGCAACTGATCATTGTTTTTATTTACTCTATTACAGAAACGTGGAGAACAACGTGGAAAACAACGAGGAGAACATAGCACCTACATCACCCCGCAAAAGAGCACGACCTCTGCCCAAAAAGAAGACAAAGACGTTGTCACAGCGTCATCTCCAACAGGAGCCATTGTCACAGCGTCTGCCCCAGCAGGAGCCGTTGACATGGGAGTCAGAAAAGGACATTGATGTTGCTCCAGCAACACTGCGATTTCTTCCTGCAAGGGAGCCTGGTGTGCAGCTGAATGCAGCGGACAACTACAGTCCTCTGGACCTGTTCAAATTGTTTTTTTCACGTGATGCCGTGGAAACTCTCTGCAAACACACCAACAAGCAGGCTGCTAGGTCCATAGCCAGAGGAGTGAAGTATACATGGGTGGATGTAGGTGTGGGGGAATTCTACAGATACATTGGACTGATATTCCTCATGGGCATGGTCAAGCTGAATGATGTACGAGGATACTGGAGGAAAGGCCACATCTTCACTGTCCCATTCCCAGCAGAGGTGATGCCAAGAGACAGGTACCGCACAATATCCTGGAATGTGCACATGAGCGACCCAGATGAGGACAGCGTGAACGATGCCAAGAGGGGGACCTCAGAACACGACAAACTGTTCCGGCTCAAACCCCTCATGAACACTATCAAGGATGCCTGTAAAGCATTCTATCAGCCTCGCAGGAACATTGCTGTGGATGAGCGCATGGTGCCTTCCAAAGGACACTTCTTGCGTCAGTACATGAAGGACAAACCGACCAAGTGGGGTTTTAAATTGTTTGTGCTTGCTGACTCCAGCAATGGTTTCACTTTGGACTTTTCCGTATACACCGGAAAGAACCATTTCCCCACTGGCCAAGGCCTCTCGTATGACAGTGTCATGTCACTAATTGACAAACAGTACTGGGGGTCTGGATATCATGTGTATATGGACAATTTCTATACGAGCCCAACGCTTCTAAAGGACTTGTTTGCTGCTAAGTTTGGCGCGTGTGGCACATACCGAGACTTTCGAAAGGAGTGCCCACGCAGTGCTATCAATGCACTGAACAAGAAGTCCCCCAGAGGAACAATACGCTGGATAAGGCAAGGTCCTCTGGTGTTTGTGAAGTGGATGGATACACGAGAGGTGTCTGTCTGTTCCACCATCCACACAGCCTACACTGGGGACTTAGCTAAGAGAAGAGTGAAGTCCAAGCAGGGTGTCTGGTCTTCTCTGGCTGTTCCATGCCCTTCACCTGTGACAGAATATAACAGGTTCATGGGAGGTGTGGATCTCTCTGACCAGTTAATACAATATTACACTGCACAACACAGAACTATGAAGTGGTACAAGAAGCTCTTGTATCACTTCATAGACATAGCCGCAACAAATGCATACATTCTACACAGAGAACTCAGGCAAAGCTTGAACAAGGACAGCTTGTCCCACAAGCGTTTCATTGAGGAGCTCACTGCTCAGCTGTTTGGCGTTCCATTAAAAACTCAGCCACAAACAGACCCTATAATGAATGCCAGCAATGTTTGTATGCCAGTTTGTGAGGTTGCTACTCGCGATAATCGCAAGACATGTGCATTTTGCAGAAAGTATAGGGGAAAGCAAACAAAAACCCTCTGGAAGTGCAAAGCGTGTCGTATCCACCTTTGCCTTATCCCAGAGAGGAATTGTTTTGAGGCTTGGCATGCTGGGGGGATATGATTATACTTCTTTTGTACAGTATATCCACTTACTTGCTTAGTTTAGCAACATGCAACAGGCAAACCGACACACAGGTGACATGTCCCTGGTTGGTGAAATGTGTCATCTGTGTGTTCGTTTGTGCTGATTCATCGGCAGCTCCATGGTCCGATGTCCACATCCCCTCTTCGTTTAGTGGATTTTTTTATATACACTCTTTTTTTATATATATTCACTTACTTGCTTAGTTAACTTTTTTATATACACTCTTTTTATATATCTGTATTCATACTGTGGTCTATCTGTAGTACTTATGTTATGTGTAGTACTTAGTGTGTTTCTATGTCTTATGTTATGTGTAGTACTTATTGTGTTGGGTTTGTTTATATGTTTACTGTACCCATACACCAGAGCAATTTCTTGGTGTAAACCTGCATGACAATAAATCTGTTACTGATTCTGATTCTTATTATATCCACTTACTTACTTAGTTATATCCACTTACTTGCATGCATTTGCTAATTATGCACTTTTTTCTAATATATATCCACTTACTTGTTTACTGACTTAGTTATATCCACTAACTAATTATGCACTTTCAAAACTGAGAGACATTTCAGGGTTGTTATCTATTGGCCATCCTCTTTGACAGGTGACAGTGACAGGGGGGAGGAGCAATCACCGGCCTGTCAAATCTAACTCATCAATATTCATTGGGCAGGGAAAGAATTCTTGGGCAGGGAAAGGTCACTCTGAAATTATAAATTTATAGAAGAGAAACCACACACACTTTCTAAATGCTAAACTAACATATACATAGCTAACACATATGTTTTCAAGGTTCAGAAATAAAAAGCCTTGTGAATAAATTTGCACAATGTGTTTTTTTACTAAATCTGAGCACCTCTAAAATTAGGTTTTTCTAAGGGTATGTTTACATTAGATTTAAAAATAAAAAATGAATTACTACATTCCTTTTACTCACATGTTATTATTGCTGATGTCTTCTACAATATAATCATATGTTCCATTTGTGCATCAATGTTTTTAGTTTAGGGAAATGTACAAAAACATCAAGGCATGTCAGACAACTTAGAAAAGTCTAAAAGGCAGCTGACCTTAGAGTGTTAAATTACCGGAGGACTACATTGCGGAATGATATGAATTCACTCTATACACAAAACTACTCTACAAAACCCGTTGCTAATGACAGCGTCATTAGTTATTCGCAGCAGTGAAAATCAAGACATTACAGACGTGCAAACGTTGGGGTGGCCCATTCAAATCAACGGAACTTTTTTGAACATTTTGAAGAGCCGTATAATACGAGTATAACACAAGTGTAGCCATTTATTTGCAGATTCTGTTCCATTTTTCTCAATGAGGGTCAAATAGTAGTAGTTTAAGATGCACCATTTCGATAGTTTAGATTGCTTTTCAGTATTTCAAAGTGTAGAAGCTGTGGGAGCACAAGAACAGTGAGCGTCTAGCAGCGATTATCATAGACATATAGCATATGTATGTGTATATGTATATGTCTATGGCAATTATAGTTTAACTATCTAGATTCTAAGGGCCTGATTTACTAATATGCGAGCGCTGCTTAATCTGCGTTCGCAAATTAACGCAAGGTGTTTTTGCGCATTTTCCGTGGTATTTATCAAACCACATCTGCGCTGGGCACTGTGTGCTTACTCCACCCTTTAAAGGACCTGATTTACTAACCTTGATTTGCGAACGCAGCCTTTGCCAGGCGCACATTAACGCACAGTGTTTCCCTGCATTTTCCGTGATATTTATCAAGCCAGATCCTGGGCAATCATTATTTAGCGCACCGTTAAAAGACGGGAGAAATTGCCTGCAAGTTACTGCCGACCATGGAGATTTGAGGAAGAAAAAACTAAGGTTCAGCGGAGAGGAGATAGATATATTGGTTCACGTTTGCTCAATCATTGAACCTGATTCAATGGGTTATATTGATGTTTTGCCCGCCATCACCTACAGCGAGATGTTTAAAAGAACACGATTATAAATAATATGCTATTGGTGGCATTGATGCATAAACTGTCTATTATAACAATAAAGGTGTGTACATGGCGAGATTAATACGTTCTTGGACATGGGTTCACTACAATATATCCCCACTGAAACAAATACATTTACCAAGTAGTCAGGCCTCTTCAAAATCACTGTTGCTCAATCATGAATAGATGGCACTATTCCGGAAGATAAAACTGTCATGGACAGACCACTACCACGTAAGTAATGGTCATGTTGGCATCACATATGACCTGGACATTCATTGAATATGTGTGCTTTCTGTTTCGGTAAACGTGTTCGTGGATTGAAGGTGGGACTGTTTGCATGTGGGTGCAAGCAATGGTTCCAATTACGTTCGGAAAGTTTGCGATTTCAAAAAAAGTCCTGTTTGATGTCTCTAATTTCAGCTATGGCAGTGGGGAAATGTATTGACCAGCGCACCGTAGCAATGCGTCGAGTACCTGGGTGAATATTTGGCTGAGTGAAGGCTGAGATATGACAACTGCTGATGCTATAACTGTTTGAAATGATCCGATGCCAAAATTTGTAATGTTGTCCTGAGTTTAACATCTGATGGAATGGAATGTGATCTCGTTGGAGGCTTCGATGTCTCTGATCTGGTTCAGAAGTATTGCATGGCTGGTTAACCTGTACCGTCTAATGATTTGTGGATCGCTTAACTGAAAAAGCGTTTACGAGTTGAAACAAATATTTCTGTGCGCTGTCTCTGTGTATATCTTCGCCTTGCTCTTATAACTGGTGCAATATCAACGTTTTCAGACTCAATGGAAAATGCGCTTCCTGGTTAAGACGTGCTTTTAGGAGGCGGAGAATTATCCCGCAAATTGAGACGTGCGCTCGACAGGCAGTTTTAGTAAATACCACGCAATACATCATTAGGCGCACTTACCTTCTCTCCTCCCATTAAATTGCGCTCCATGCCCACGTTCCACCCAGGTTTCCACCCACATTTACCTGCCCTCCCCTGTTCACACCCACAGGCGTTAATATGCGCTGCGCCCGCTTAGTAAATACCGTTTTATGTCTACGACCGCTATTTTACGCCAGAAATGGGCGCAATCCTGTTAGTAAATCAGGCATTAAGTAGCAAGGAGACAAAACAATTTTTTTTGTTACTCCACGTAGATCATAAATCCTTGAATATAAAAATTAAATCAGTTGAGAAATGTAAACGCTAATATGCATTTTATCCAATTTCTCATCATTTTTGCGTTAACATATGAACAAAAATTGAAAAGAAAGTTTTTTAACACTTCTTCTGAAAGTACATTAAAGAACCACTGAAAGCCTAAATGTCACTACATGCACTTTGTTTTAATCTTACTATTTAAAGATTCAATGGAGACGTCAGGCACGTGCACAGACATTTTGGGGGGCAGGTGCTCAAAAACAAAAAAAAGGGCGCCCATCACCAAAATTATTAATGAAATTAAATCTCTCTCGCTCTCTGGCTTCCACTCCCTTAACGTCTGATACATGATATCTGGGGTGCCTTTTTTCTGTAATTGGTCCACCTGACCATGCTTGTGCATCAAATCTGAACTTGGGCAATACTCCAGCCACCCATTTTTAGAAAACCAATGCTTTTGGAATGACCGCCCTTCATAATTTTTTGGGAGGAAAAATTCTGGTTGTCGTTGTAAAACAGGCAAAATGAAGAGATACATAAATATCACGTTAAACAAGGATGTGACAAGGATAGCATGACCCCGAGAGCTAGCATAGTTTACCTGCTATTTTCTAGCTGTGAATTCTCGTGACATTTATAAACAAACATTCAACATACTCTCGAAATTGTTTAAACGGCATTTATACAACTCAAAATATGCACTTTCAGACAAATAATGTCATTACACCTGACAAACGTCAGTTAACAGCTGGACAATGCTTTGAAATCAAGTTAGTTGTCTATTTATTTTTTTAGGAAACGTCGGACCAGTCCGGTTTTCAGACGTATTGTTTTCAGCGGCACTCATGTTGTTAATTTATACAACGTCGGGGGATTGCACAAACACCGTCATTACCTGTTTGTCTGATACAGGTCAGTGAAGAAGTAGGCTGAACCTGTTGGCCTGCCGCTCAACATTGATGCGGGGGATGAGGAGGGAGGGGCGCGGAGGGGGCTTGTGAGCACCGCAGATCATAGGCAAAGAATACTTATTCTATGTCTATGCCGCGGAGCATGTTGGGGCGAAATTCTCACAAGAACTCCAAATAAATGCCCCCTCAGATATCAAAACACATTTGGGGAAATTGATGACGAGAGACTAATTTGTATTCTAGAAATATTGATGATTGAAAAAAAAATTGGTCTCCAGAAAAAAGGGCACTTTTTCTCAACCAGGGCACAAGGGCTGGTGCTTGAGCACCAGTTGGGGTCTATCTGTGCACGTGCCTGGGAGACGTTCAGTACAAAGTATGCCTATACTGGCCACTTTTGCTTAGGCCAATAGTCTATTAAGGCAGTGTTGTTTCTGCAACATAGTGTCAACATAGTGCCAATAAATAAATGATCATACTGTAAAGCCTATGTCTGTGGAAAAATTTGCCACCGCTGAAATGTCCTCTTTTTCACTAACTCAAATCTGGTCACCCTACGTATAATAAACCGTGATATATACCGTAACCGTGATATAAAATTAAAAATACCGTGATAGAAGATTTTGGCTATATCGCCCACCCCTAGGGGATTTATTAATTTAAGAGCATGCAACTCACTGTGCCTTTCTGAAGCACCTCAAGGCTGGGACCAGTCTCCTGCGTCCCTCATCTGATGTGTTGTATGTCTTCAAGTCAAACTCATCCAGCACCTCCTCAGACATCAGAAGCATGTGGGCCAGTGCTGAACAGTGAGCAGGAGACAACTTCTGTTTTAAGCCCTTTGGTGAATTCAGGTACTCTTGAATGTCTTCATGCATGGAATGATCATTCACTTCCGATAAGCACTGTAAAAGACTGATGCATCTTTCAGGGGAAAGATCCTCTTTGTTGAGCTCCTTAATGTACAGACACATTTTCTTAACGCTCTCAGAGCTGTTGTGTATGTGGTTCAGTAGACCTCCCAAAAGTTTCTGATTGCTCTCCAGACAGATACCCACGAGGAAGCGAAGGAAAAGATCCAGGTGTCCATTCCTGCTTTCCAAAACGTTGGTTACTGCCAACTTTAGCGACTCTTCCAAGCAGAAAAATGTCCCCATGGTCTCCATCTGATTGCTGTAGGACACAAAGATATGAAGTGCTGCAAGAAACTCCTGGATGCTCAGATGGAGAAAGCAGTAGACCTTCTGATGAAACACAGATTGTTCCTTGAATATTTCAGTGCACATACCAGAGTATACTGAAGCTTCACTGACATCAATGCCACACTCTTCCAGGTCTTTTTCGTAAAATATGACAATGCCATTCTCTAAATTCTTGAAAGCCAGCTTTGCTAGCTTCAGTATAATTTCTTCCTGTGATTCCAGAAGCAGCTCTTTATTTGTCTGTTTTCCACTTTGATACTTCTGATTCTTTCTGGTGATCTGGATGAGTAGAAAGTGTATGAACATTTCAGTCAGAGTTCTGGGGATTTCCTGGGTGTTGTTCTGTTTCAGCATTTGCTGAAGTACAGTGGCTGCAATCCAACAGAAAACTGGAATGTGGCACATGATATGGAGACTCCTGGATGACTTAATGTGTGAGATGATTCTGCCAGCCTGACTCTCATCACTGATTCTCTTCCTGAAGTATTCTTCCTTCTGTGGGTCATTGAACCCTCGTACTTCTGTCATCCGGTCAATGCACTGAGCAGGAATTTGACTGGCTGCTGTTGGTCGTGAGGTTATCCAGATGTGTGCAGAGGGAAGCAGAGTTCCCTGAATGAGACTTGTCATCAGCACAGCCACTGATGATATTTGTTTTAAATCAGATATCATGTTCTGTTGGTAATTCAGAGGAAGTCGACTCTCATCCAAACCATCAAAGATGAACACAACCTGACAATCTTTGTATTCTTCACCATTCTCCAGCTCTTTCAGCTCTGGGTGAAAGTCAAGCAGGAGCTTGTGAAGACTATACTGATTACCACTGACTAAATTCAGCTCACGGAAAGGAAGGGGAAACATAAAGTCTACATTCTGATTGGCTACCCCATCTATCCAATCAAGAATGAACTTCTGCACTGAGACTGTTTTTCCAATGCCAGCAACACCTTTGGTCATCACAGTTCTGATGTCCTTCTCCTGTCCAGGTAAGGGCTTGAAGATGTCATTGCAGTTGATTGGTGTGTCTTCTGTGGTTTGTGCTCTGGATGCTGACTCTACCTGCAAAACTTCATGTTCCTTATTCACCCCTTCACTCTCTCCCTCTGTGATGTAGAGGTCTGTGTAGATCTTTTTGAGGGGTGTCTCAGCTCCTGGTTTGATGATGCCTTCAGATATGTTCTCATACCTCCTCTTCAGACTGGCTTTATGATTCTCTTTAACTCTCCTCAGGACTTCATTAGCTGTTTATAATGAACACAAATGAACATATTTTTAGCATGTGTATTAGCAATCACAGTATTGATTGTCATTTGTGAATTCTTCAGGCAAATTATCATTGACATGCCATGCACAAATATCCATTATCTTGTCACTGCTGTTGTACCTTACACATTCAAATGGTAATTTCCTGATCTGCTGTAGAGCTACAGTCTAAAACCCTGTCTGATATTCTAGAGCAGGAATGGTGAATCTTTCTCCTACCAAGAGCCTTGTGATTATTAACAAAGTAATTTGTATTCCTACATGACTTCACCTAGCCTAGTTTTAAATATCAGTTACAGCAATGGTGTTGTAGTAATACATAATATTTGGTCATTTGAATTATTATAATGCATTTATGAATTACCCCACTGCTTCTTAGCTAGTTCACAACAAAGCTTTTTATGAAAACATCTGGATGAATGCTCAAAATATAGTACAGGGAATTGATTTGCCAAGTTATGAGCTGTGATGACGGTCCAAATTGGGCTTTTTCATTCAAGTGAAAACAAACTAACTAAAGCCTTCACCTTCGTGAAAAAATCTGTCTCTGAAATGTTCTCAGCAGTGGCCTTTTCGTTGTTCATTATTACATGAAATGTATTTATCTCCCGAACCCAGCTACCAAAGTAAACCTAAGTTCTGTGCATGCACAGAATTATGCTAATTATCTATATTATCTTTTGATATTATCTTTCATTGTACAGTCACGGCCACAAGTTTTGAGAATGACACAAACTCCCAAATGCTTCAGTGTCTTCTTTCAGATGTTACTATGGAAGACTGAAGTATAATTACAAGCATTTAATAAGTGTCAAAGCATCCTGGCACTCAGTCCCTAAACCGGTTTGGTGTACCATGCTGGTAAGCCCCGGGGCAGCACTTTGGCCTCTCTAAGCTTTTCCCCAGAACAAGTAACATGGTATTCGTCAAAACAGAGGCATCCAAAATAAATGACCATAGGTCTAATGGGTTGCAATACAGCATTAAAAGAACAGGGACAAATGCTGAATTCCGAAAACAAGTAAGAATAATTAAGTTTTACGAAGACAGTTTCCTTAAAAAATAGTATTTCAGCAAATCACAGAAAGACGAACACACAGAAACCGTCGCCCAGTTCTATCGTCGTGGTTACATTAGCGTTCAGGCAATTTGTGTGCACACTTTGAGGTGTGTATTAGAACCATTTAGATTCAACATTCATTTCTCCTAGTTTAAAAATCAATCTCACCACAGCACAAATCTTGGTATAGGCCAATCTCTTTTAACCAAACGATATTCAAACACTTTGATGTTCAAATGGAATTGAGTTTCTGTGTAAAATGTGGATGTCTGGATAAGGTGGTACGTGTGCATAATCTTCTTTTCATTTGCACTTAAAATGGAGGCCACAATAATAATAATATCTTGGTTAAAATGATACATATTGCTCCATCTGTCTTACCTAGTTCGGTCCTTTCTACTATGTCTGTGGGTTCATCCAGATGAGGCTGTAGAGGATGTTGAGTTCTTAGTGTCTTTCCACACTGGGGACAGGCTTGGTCTCCTGGTAGTCCAGGCTGTTCCCAGTAGGTGCTGATGCACTGCCTACAGAAACTGTGTCCACATGTGGTGATGATTGGGTCCCTCAGTATCCTCTCACACACTCCACACCTGGATTGATCCTGGGTCAGATCAGCACTCGATTCACTGCAAAAACATAATATGAAGCAGACTTAATACGTGACTGATAAAGACAGTTATTGTAGTTCTTAAGATTTTTACCCATGGTGGAGGAAATTCATTATGACCCTCATGATGATGCCAACACAGGAGCTGACTGGGAAACACTTCACTTCTTTGAGACAGTGCAAAGAAGTAGTACCAGCCATGTTTCACTTTTTTGACCTCACAGTTGCTAACTCATAACTCTATAGAAACACAAGGAAATAGATAGAAACTCTCAACACACACTGATTTTGTTTGACTCAACAGTATATGACCACACACAATAATTATCCTTTACGCGAAATGTGCTAATTATTTTCACACTTTAATTGATTTATACATGTGTATGTGTGTGTTTGTGTGTATGTATGTATGTATGTGTGTGTGTGTGTGTGTGTGTGTGTGTGTGTGTGTGTGTGTGTGTGTGTGTGTGTGTGTGTGTGTGTGTGATTGTGTGTGTGTGTGTGTTTGTGTGTTTGAGAGAGAGTATAACCATATGTAACAAATTGTCTTTTTTTCTCGTCTGAATGTCTTTTAAATCTAAAGGCTGGTAACTCACTTTAGAGCTGATGGGGCTGGCCCACTGCTCATATCAGGACGACTACGCATGGAGCGGTCACTCTTCATAGACACGCAGCTGGGCACGGGAGACGGAGGCCGTTTTCTCTGTAGTCTACAAAATACATGGATACATTCCGTGAAAACAATTTTATGTACAGTATATGTCCAGACAAAAAAAACATGTTCTTAATGCAGTCATTTTATGGAAATTATCTTACATGTCAAAGAAGTCCAATACTTGATATGTTTTTGTTTGTGAGTGTGTGTGTGTGTGTGTGTGTGTGTGTGTGTGTGTGTGTGTGTTTGTGTGTGTGTGTGTGTGTGTGAGTGTGTGCGAGAGAGAGAGAGAGAGAGGAAGAGAAAAAGTGAATAAGTGAGTGTGAGAAGTAGAACATTTCCCTTCTCATTAATATGGATTATGCCTTGTTTGTCACTCACAGTGAGTGAAGGCGAATAACCACGTTACAAATTGTAAATGTTCTTCTTGAATCTCTTCCACTCACCTTAGAGCTGATGGGGCTGACTCACTGCTCATATCAGGACGACTACGCATGGAGCGGTCACTCTTCATAGACACGCAGCTGGGCACTGGAGATGGAGGCCGTTTCCTCTGTAGTCTTCAAAATCATGGATACATTCCGTGAAAGCAACGTTATGTACAACATATGTCCAGACCAAAAAAATATGCTCTTAAAGGCGCCCAAAGAAACATTAGGGCATCAAAATGGAAATATTCTGGATAAGACAATCTTTATGATATTGACACTGACTTCACCATATTAGCACATTTGCATCATTATTTGATACTTTGTGCGTTAAAAACAGGGCTAAAACTATTCGCAAGAGCGTAGCCCTTTATTTATTGGTGCCACCAAGAAATAAAGATTTGAAAAAAAAATGGCCTGTCCCCACCGGCGGCGCTGGCAGCGCGATTTTCTATCAGTTTTCACCACACAACGACGTCTCATCTTTGCTCCTTGAATGTCGATAAGTAATGGTATGGAGTTATTGAAACTTACTACGTGTAAAAAAAGACTAGAAATTGAACTTTTATTTTTCGAGTCTCAAGCCTCTAATGTTGCCTCGGGCGCCTTTAATGCAGTCATTTTATGGAAATGATCATGCCAAAAGAGGTGCAATACTTGATATGTTTTTGTTTGTGAGTGTGTGTGTGTGTGTGTGTTTGTGTGTGTGTGTGTGTGTGAGTGTGTGCGAGAGAGAGAGAGAGAGGAAGAGAAAAAGTGAATAAGTGAGTGTGAGAAGTAGAACATTTCCCTTCTCATTAATATGGATTATGCCTTGTTTGTCACTCACAGTGAGTGAAGGCGAATAACCACGTTACAAATTGTAAATGTTCTTCTTGAATCTCTTCCACTCACCTTAGAGCTGATGGGGCTGACTCACTGCTCATATCAGGACGACTATGCATGGAGCGGTCACTCTTCATAGACACGCAGCTGGGCACTGGAGATGGAGGCCGTTTCCTCTGTAGTCTTCAAAATCATGGATACATTCCGTGAAAGCAACGTTATGTACAACATATGTCCAGACCAAAAAAATATGCTCTTAAAGGCGCCCAAAGAAACATTAGGGCATCAAAATGGAAATATTCTGGATAAGACAATCTTTATGATATTGACACTGACTTCACCATATTAGCACATTTGCATCATTATTTGATACTTTGTGCGTTAAAAACAGGGCTAAAACTATTCGCAAGAGCGTAGCCCTTTATTTATTGGTGCCACCAAGAAATAAAGATTTGAAAAAAAATGGCCTGTCCCCACCGGCGGCGCTGGCAGCGCGATTTTCTATCAGTTTTCACCACACAACGACGTCTCATCTTTGCTCCTTGAATGTCGATAAGTAATGGTATGGAGTTATTGAAACTTACTACGTGTAAAAAAAGACTAGAAATTGAACTTTTATTTTTCGAGTCTCAAGCCTCTAATGTTGCCTCGGGCGCCTTTAATGCAGTCATTTTATGGAAATGATCATGCCAAAAGAGGTGCAATACTTGATATGTTTTTGTTTGTGAGTGTGTGTGTGTGTGTGTGTGTTTGTGTGTGTGTGTGTGTGTGTGTGAGTGTGTGCGAGAGAGAGAGAGAGAGGACGAGAAAAAGTGAATAAGTGAGTGTGAGAAGTAGAACATTTCCCTTCTCATTAATATGGATTATGCCTTGTTTGTCACTCACAGTGAGTGAAGGCGAATAACCACGTTACAAATTGTAAATGTTCTTCTTGAATCTCTTCCACTCACCTTAGAGCTGATGGGGCTGACTCACTGCTCATATCAGGACGACTATGCATGGAGCGGTCACTCTTCATAGACACGCAGCTGGGCACTGGAGATGGAGGCCGTTTCCTCTGTAGTCTTCAAAATCATGGATACATTCCGTGAAAGCAACGTTATGTACAACATATGTCCAGACCAAAAAAATATGCTCTTAAAGGCGCCCAAAGAAACATTAGGGCATCAAAATGGAAATATTCTGGATAAGACAATCTTTATGATATTGACACTGACTTCACCATATTAGCACATTTGCATCATTATTTGATACTTTGTGCGTTAAAAACAGGGCTAAAACTATTCGCAAGAGCGTAGCCCTTTATTTATTGGTGCCACCAAGAAATAAAGATTTGAAAAAAAATGGCCTGTCCCCACCGGCGGCGCTGGCAGCGCGATTTTCTATCAGTTTTCACCACACAACGACGTCTCATCTTTGCTCCTTGAATGTCGATAAGTAATGGTATGGAGTTATTGAAACTTACTACGTGTAAAAAAAGACTAGAAATTGAACTTTTATTTTTCGAGTCTCAAGCCTCTAATGTTGCCTCGGGCGCCTTTAATGCAGTCATTTTATGGAAATGATCATGCCAAAAGAGGTGCAATACTTGATATGTTTTTGTTTGTGAGTGTGTGTGTGTGTGTTTGTGTGTGTGTGTGTGTGTGTGTGAGTGTGTGCAAGAGAGAGAGAGAGAGGAAGAGAAAAAGTGAATAAGTGAGTGTGAGAAGTAGAACATTTCCCTTCTCATCAATATGGATTATGCCGTGTTTGTCACTCACAGTGAGTGAGGGCGAATAACCACGTTACAAATAGTAAATGTTCTTCTTGAATCTCTTCCACTCACCTTAGAGCTGATGGGGCTGACTCACTGCTCATATCAGGACGACTATGCATGGAGCGGTCACTCTTCATAGACACGCAGCTGGGCACTGGAGATGGAGGTCTGTTTGTCTGTGGTCTAGAAAGAAATACATGTTCACATGGAGCACTTAAAACAGGATACATTTCGTAAAATAGGTACATAAAGAAAACCTACACACACCAACATTTTGTCTGGATGCACAGTCATTTAATGATATTGAAAATTATCTGACACGCACAGAGAAGTGTGATAATTATATTCAGACTTGAAATGATTCCTTTTTGTGTGTGTGTGTGTGTGTGTGTGTGTGTGTGTGTGTGTGTGTGTGTGTGTGTGTATGTGTGTGTCTGAGAGAGAGAGAGAGATGAAGAAAAAGAGAGAGATTGAGAGAGTGAGTGAGTGAGTAAGATGGAGAGAGATTGAACAATAAACAAAATGAGGGGGGATTGTAAATAAATAAATAAAACAAAAACAAAGAAATGCAAAAAGTACCATATACAATCACACAAAACACAAAATATTGTCTTATTAAATGATTCAAGATATTTCATTTAACCCACATGAGCCTTATGGAGGTTGGCACAAGGGGGTTTGTCGGAAGCTCAGTGGCTCGCCTACTGAAAGAGCTGAGGGGCAAGGAGTTACACAAAACACCAGAGAACTGTCTGAGGAAGCAGAGAAGGCAAGGAGGCCTGGGAGACATCCCTGTTCACTTCCCCACCACCAGGACATGTTACGGGATAAGGGGAGAAACATCCATGAATGGTGGTCCATGGCTGATGACCCTGCAGCTAGCCTAATGGGCACCGTAGGAGGTCTACAGCCTAGCAGGTGCTACCACCTACCAGTTCAAACGAATCCCCCTTCTATCCAGACAAGCACGTATGGTGTGTCCCATGAGAGATAGTCAGATAGTCCTTTTGTGATACAGGAAATAATAGTAAATAATAGAGTACAGGAAATAATAGAGTGTGTGTGTGTGTGTGTGTGTGTGTGTGTGTGTGTGTGTGTGTGTGTGTGTGTGTGTGTGTGTGTGTGTGTGTGTGTGTTTGAGAGAGAGTATAACCCTAATGTAACAAATTGTCTTTTTTTCTTGTCTGAATGTTTTTCAAAAACTAAAGGCTGGTAACTCACTTTAGAGCTGATGGGGCTGACTCACTGCTCATATCAGGACGACTACGCATGGAGCGGTCACTCTTCATAGACACGCAGCTGGGCACTGGAGATGGAGGTCTGTTTGTCTGTGGTCTAGAAAGAAATACCTCATGTTCACATGGAGCACTAAAAACAGGATACATTTCGTGAAATAGGCTCATAAAGAAAACGTACAAACACCAAAATGATGTCTTGATGCAGACAGTCATTTAATGATATTGAAAATTATCTGACACGCACCCTGCCTCTGTTGAGTGCTGGGCTGGCTGCTTGTGTGTCTGTGTTTGTATTGCAGATGAACAGCAGGTGTGGTTGGCTTGTTAGTCATTGAGAACACCTGGGACCGGTGTTCCCTGTGACTACAAAAGCACCTTCCACAGGTGCCAAGGGAGGCTTGAGACAGAGATCCAGAGAGAGAGAGAGAATGGGGAAACCTTGCTCCCTAGGCTATGCTAGAAGCCATGCTCCTCCTTTGTATAGTTGCTAATAAATGAACACTATTTTGGCTTTTAAACTCTGTTGGACTCTGTTGTTTGAGAGCCGGACATGACACAAAGAAGTGTGATAATTATATTCAGGCTTGAAATTATTCCTGTATGTGCGTGTGTGTGTGTGTGTGACAGATAGACGAAGAAAGAGAGACAGATGGAGTGAGTGAGTGAGTGAGTAAAGGAGTGAGAGAGAGAGAGAGAGAGAGAGAGAGAGAGAGAGCAATACACTAAATGATGGGGGGGGGGGTTAAATGAATAAATAAAATAAAAACAAGGAGAAAGTACAAAAATCATCATTTGAGTCAATGTGCAAACTGCAAAGTATCATATACAATCAATGATTCAAGATCTTTCATTACATTTGTATGTGCCACACCCACATTACCATTAGTCATACTGGCATTTTCATTATGTCTGATGTCATTATTACAATTCCCCATTTTATAGTGGTATGGAATGGAGAATGGAGGTGGACTTGGGCAGGCAGCTCCACTTCCCAGGGGAGATCTGCAGCACCACACTGTGGCCAGATGTGGTGCTGTGGGCCGAGACTGAGATCTGCGCTGCTTGTGGAGCTGACTGTGCCATGGGAGGAGGGGATGGAGGGAGCCCACGAAAGGAAGAGGGCAAAGTACTATGTGCACTGCCCCACCACCAGGAGATGTTCCGGGATAAGGGGCGAAACATCCATGAATGGTGGTCCCCGGCTGATGACCCTGCAGCTAGCCTAATGGGCACCGGTGGAGTTGCGGCAGGCCTAGAGCCTAGCAGGTGTTACCACCTACCAGTTCAAACCAATTCCCCTTTTATCAGGACAAGCATGTATGATTTGTCCCATTTGGCTACAACCAAAACTAAAAGCTGCCTTTTCCCCCAAAATCAACTTACTGACAACTGACGGTCTTAAGGTCAACATGATCTCAACAACTCATGGATCATAATGAATGGCTCCAAAAGACCCTTAACCACTCCAGAGACTAATAATGGGCAATGTATTATGTATTATTATATATAACCTACAGAAGATACCAGGAAAGTCTGTGTTAAATGCACTTAAATTGTACCCTGACATATCAGCCATCTGCCTCTTTCTGGTTTAGATCATCATTACAGTATTGGCTCTACAATTGAATATCACAACTGGTGTGACTGTATTAATCCTGTTTAAACTAACAGCTGATAACTCATTTGTGTGAGTTTGTCTCTGTGCAAGTTTGAGTGATTGGATACTAGGGATAATGCTTTCTGCTTTCTGTACTCACCCTGCATTGGTCTGTGTTGATGTGCTGCTCATGTTTCCAGGGTCATCCATGTCCTGGTCATTCTTCATGGTCACACAGCTGTGTAGTGCAGACTCTGGTCTGAGTGTGTAACTGTGACCTGCAGCCTCCTCTACGTCTTGTATCATTTCAGTTGTCTCACTAGGGCGGAACAGCAGAAGAAATGTAATTCAGAATCATTACAAGAACTGCAATGACATATCCCACCAAAAATATTGTGTTAATTTAGGGTGTTCCAGCTAGTTTAAAATATATGAACTCAACATTGACTAGTTTCTCTTTGGAATGATTGAATGAGTTCACACTTAATGTTATATAACAATATCTGCACCAAAACAGAAAGAGTCTCTCCCTTTCTTTTTTACCCACTCACTATCTCTCTCTCTCTCACTCTCTCACACACAAACAACTGCAAACACACACACACACCGTGTCTATAACAGATACACACACTCTCTCTCTCTCACACACACACACACACACACACAGCACACACACACACACACACACACACACACACACACACACACACACACACACACACACACACACACACACACACACACACCATAGGAGGAGATACACATAACACAAACAAAAAAAATGACAAGGAAGAAGAGAAGGTTCATATGGACTTGCAATAAATGTCATTGGACAACTCACGTTAGACCTAATGGAACTGGTTCAATGCTGAAAAGTGGAGGAATTCCAATGGACCTGTCAGTCTTGAAGGACACACAGCTGGGCACTGGAGATTGCGGTCTGTGTGTGTGTCGTCTACAAACACAAGGAGACACAAGAAACCAATTAACATAGACTAGTTTCTCCATGGAATGATTGAATGAACCTGAGGGGTGTGTCCATGGGTGAGTGTGTCTTTGAGCAAGTTTGTGTTTGAGTGAGTGAACTCATGCTTTCTGTACTCACCCTGTATTGGTCTGTGTTGATGTGCAGCTCATGTTTCCAGGGTCATCCATGTCCTGGTCATTCTTCATGGTCACACAGCTGTGTAGTGCAGACTCTTGTCTGAGTGTCTGACTGTGACCTACAGCCTCCTCAGCCTCTTGACTCATTTCAGTTGTCTCACTAGGGCAGAGCAGCAGAAGAAAATTAATACAGAATCATACTGTAATGCCATTATAGCCCACATTTTGTTAATATAGGGTGTTTCATTCATAGTTAAAACATATGAATCAATAGACTGAAAAAGGCTAAATATTACTTCATAGTAACAGAGTAACAGATAAGTCTCCCCATACTTGGATTGGCTTACGACTTGATAATAGACACATAAGGTTATAGTGGCATAAAACAAGCTTGTCATGACAGACTATGATTACCTTATTTTGCACAGCCCAACTTGGGCATCGCAACACAGATGTAGACTGCTTTGTGACCTGGGCAGATTAGTTGGTCAATTCATATTCAATTTCCATATTTGAATTAAGAGTACTTCACCAACAGACTTAGGCCCAATCCCATTTCTCATCTCTACCCCTACCCTTACCCCTACCCCTTCGCCTTCGCTTTTTCAAACGGAGCGGTAGCGGAAGGGGTTGGAACGCTAGCCCTTCGAATTGGGATAGCACTTCAACAATTACGTACGTCATCAGTACGAAGCGTCAGCTGTTACGTTACCGGAGAGCGACAGCTGTCACTCACCAGACATAAACAAACATGGCGTCTGCAGCTGTTATTTACACAATGCAACATTTCATCAAACAAGTTTTAAAATCATGAATTACAAAGAAAATACTTTCATTTGTGTGATGCTTTCCCTGCTGTCTCCGACATTTTTAAATGGACTCGCGCGATGTTTTTTCTTTAATGATCACGGGTTCGCAATGCATTGAGGGAAATCAGTCTACCCCTCCGTTTGAAGTGTGCCCTCGGAAAATCTTCGTTTGGAGCGGTAGAAAGCGCTTCCCCTTCCCCTACCCCTCTGTCTTAACGTGAATTGGGACAGCCCTACCCCTCCACATGAACGCGCAAAACGGAGGGGAAGGGGAAAGACGAAGGGGTAGCGGGAGAAATGGGATTCAGCCTTATACAGCTCACAAAGCACAAAAACCTAAACAGTGGAGTCACATGTTGATCTACTGATATGAAGTAGACTAAATGTTATGCTTTTAGAAAATGAAGCTGGCATGCTTCTTTATTATTTGGATAATTTATATTTTGTCATTGCATTGTTGCTGCAATTAAGAACAGATTGGTTGGACAATGCAACACAATTCAATGCAATATCATTAAATTAAACCACTGAGTGTAGGCTATAGTTGAACAGTTGTTATTATTTGCAGTTGTCCTATTTCACCTTTACCCAAACTGGGGTACGCATACCCCCAGGGCTACGCAAAGTGACATGGGGGTATGCGTGACAAACATTTGATTTGAATTTTCAAAGTGAAAGAGCCCATTACATTTACAAACTGACCTATAAATAGAGATGACATCTCTAATAGTCTGAATAGCCCAGTCGCATTGCCAAACATACTCTCATGTATACATTGTAGTGTTCAGCAAAATAATAAGGCCATGAGTGCCAGTGGAGTGGTAACTTGTGTGCAAGCAGCTGCTCCTGACACCACCTAGGTACACTAAAGTCTTCCTAGAAAAATTTGGAGTTGTAGTGTTTTCAGTTTTTTAAGCTACTTCAGACATGCAGCAACGTATAGCCTTATTGCCTTATTCATGGCAAGCACATTGATTTGCTTCTGTGTATGAAATGCGCGATATAAATAAACTTGCCTTGCCTGACAGAAATGCATTCTGAGCATATTGTGGAGGCAGACATGGAGACACAACAACCACACAGACAGACACACAAACCATAGGAGGAGATAAACAAAGTATATCAGCACAAAGTTGCAGAATGACTAAATGTGTCACAGAAAGAGACCAATTAATCACCTACATCATACCAATGTCAAGTAAAGGTTTGAGTTAACAAGATATCAAAGCATCAGTATGTCCTTTCCAGTGAAGCACTTTAAGATGGATAATAGCCTTTTTACCTCCGCCAAGGAGGTTATGTTTTCGCCCTGTAGAACCTGATAATGTAATAATTTCCTGATAACGTAATAACCCTGATAATGTAATAAAAAAGGCCTCATAAGTCCCTAAAAGATGTAATAAAACCTGATAATGTAATAATATCCCAATAATGTAATAAAGTGCATTTCCCAATAATGTAACAATCGCCATACCAATAATGTAATAAAATGTTACATTAATTGGAAGTTATTACATTATCAGGTTAGCCTCAATTTTGCAGAACCTGATAATGTAATAAATTCCTGATATTGTAAAAACTTTGGTCAGTGCTGAAATGTTGGGACACCAGTTATTCAGACCAAGTAGTGATGCTGTGTAGACAACCACCCACTATTGTTTTGCTCATATTTTGATCCCAATGGTATAGGCCTTTAGCCTCGCAAGCCAAACCTGTACAGCAAGAAGCTGTACAAGGGTCTGGCACAACACGATTTTCAGTGTGGGCGGGATTAACGGTTGTCTGTTAAGTTGCCTCTGCACGCAATGCCACGCAATAGGAATGGTGCTACAACCAATCCGAGCGACTGACGAATGACAAAAGACGATTTGATTGGCCTGGTACAGTTTGGATTTTCAGCCGCACAAAACGACGACAGTTGACCAGATGGTCCCTGGCTGCAAATTAAATTTGCTGCCGCTAGGGGCGTCTAGATTTCTAGGCTAATAGGCCCCCTCATGATTGCTTGCCATTATTGCATGATTTACAGTGCCCAAACAGTGTGACTGTTTGGACCTCTGAAACTGGAGACCTGATGCTACAGCACCAACCAAAGTTATTACAATATCAGGTAATTATTACATTATCAGGTTCTGCAAAATTGAGGCTAACCTGCACTTTATTACATTATCGGGGTATTATTACATTATCAGGTTTTATTACATGTTTTAGGGACTTATAAAGGAATTTGTATTACATTATCGGGAGTTATTACATTATCGGGAAATTATTACATTATCAGGTTCTACACGCCCCTGTATGTTTGTTTGTTTGTCTGTTTGTCAGCAGGATTACGCAGAAACGCACGGACCGATTTCCATCAAACTTTGTGGGGAGATTGGGTCATATAATGGCAATAATTGATTATATTTTCAGATGTCAAGGTCAAAGGTCAAGGTCACAAGGCGGAGGTTTGCATTCTCTGAATGCTCCCAGTCTTGTTAAAGATGTTATGATATGATGTCAGTCCTTTCCTTATTGTTTTTGGACAATCAAATACAAAAATATCATTACCATAGACACATATCTCCATACATACTCACAGACATACACACCAAAGGGGAAGATAAACATAACAGACACACACACCATAAGAGGAGATAAACCCAACAGACACACACACCATAAGAGGAGATAAACAGACGTACACACACTATCAATCTAGCCTTCTTGGCTATTTCAAGAAGAAATCTCATGGTAACTTAATGAGTAAGGGTATGTAGCCCTCATTGGGCAGGTACCAATGTATCAAATTATGTTGATGCCAAAAAAAAAAAAAACATTCACTGATGTGACTAGCAGCCCAAGCTACATAGCCCTTACACCAATAATGACTTAGCCCCTGACATTTTCAACAGCTAGAAACACCCATTCAACATATAAAAATGTGTTTTCCTCAAACTCTACAATCTGATTTCACTCCAAATGAAAGAGTGGTGAAGGTGTAGCCCCACGAACCATTATTTCCTCCATTTTCAGTTCAAGTAAACACAAAAAGCAAGAAAAACAATAAAGATACTGAATGTATATGTTTCCTCGGGAGGTGTGGCTCTCTCTCTCTCTCTCTCTCTCAGTTCACCTAATTCTATACGTTCCTCTTATTGATGCACACACACTTACAATCCATTCCTGTCCACCCTCATACCACAAACACCTATCCAAACAGACATCAACCCCCTAGACATGTTTTCCTTTTCTTTACATTTTTGTAGGGAGTAAATAAACAGTATTTAGAAATATAGCTTTGTTGTCTGGTTCCTTTCTTTTATGTTGCCTACGAGCCGGGCTTAACAAACACAAACTAATTTAATAAAGTTACTTACAGTGTGTCTTAAATTTCACCCATCTGTTTCAATGTAGTGGACTCCATGTCCGTTGAATCTCAGACACCTCCAGTTGTATTTAGTGAGATAAACTTGTATGAGTAGAGTAAGAGTATGTTTGAGGTGCCGTTCGCTTGTTTTACTGGAATCTAGTTCCTTGAAGCTCAGACACTCCTTGTAGAGAACTGGCTTGACCGGTTCAGTAATCGGAGTTTACGGTGTGTCGAGGGAAAAAAATGATCTTGGCATGAATGTTTAACTCTTTCTTTCCCAATCATCTCTTTCTACAACAACAAGAATGGTCAAATACTTAATATGTATCCCCCTCCCTCCCTTTATTTTTCTAACATAAGCATTTGTGTTTAATATACGTACATGTACGTGTACATTTATTCTCAAGGTAAATTATTGAGAGAGGGTATGTAGCCCTCATTGGGCAGGTACCAATGTATCAAATTATGTTGATGCCAGACATTTCTTTTTTCACTGATGTGACTAGCAGCCCAAGATACATAGCCCTTACACCAATAATAAGCCTACGATGACGGCAACATTTGTCAGTTGAGGGTTTCTTTGTCTCTCTCTCTCACTCAATTCAGTTAAGTTCAAATAAACTTGCTTTATAAAAATCAGTATTGCCAAAGAAAACTTGACGAATGAAACACATACAAAGCGACATACGTATAAAAAACTAAACACATTGATTTGCTCTTTTGTCACACATGTAATCTTAATCTCCACGTAGATATACCTCCCCAACCTACCAATGCCAATCACCCTTCAAAAAAAAGAAAAAAGAAATGATAAGCCCCTGACAAACTTGACTTAGCCCCTGACCTTTTCAATAGCTAGAAACACCCATTCAACTTATCAAAATGTGTCTTCCTCAAACTCTACAATCTGATTTCATTCCAAATGAAAGAGTGGTGAAGGTGTAGCCCCACAAACCATTATTTCCTCCGTTTTCAGTTCAAGTAAACACAAAAAGCAAGAAAAACAATAAAGATACTGAATATATATGTTTCCTGAAGAGGTTGTGGCAGATGAACACATATGTGCACACCTGTGGCTCTCTCTCAGCCCACCTCATTCTATACGTTCCTCTTATTGATGCACACACACTTACAATCCATTCCTGTCCACCCTCATACCACTAACACCTATCCAAACAGACATCAACCCCCTAGACATGTTTTCCTTTTCTTTACATTTTTGTAGGGAGTAAATAAGCAGTATTTAGAAATATAGTTTTGTTGTCTGGTTCCTTTCTTTTATGTTGCCTACGAGCCGGGCTTAACAAACACAAACTAATTTAATAAAGTTACTTACAGTGTGTCTTAAATTTCACCCATCTGTTTCAATGTAGTGGACTCCATGTCCGTTGAATCTCAGACACCTCCAGTTGTATTTAGTGAGATAAACTTGTATGAGTAGAGTAAGAGTATGTTTGAGGTGCCGTTCGCTTGTTTTACTGGAATCTAGGTCCTTGAAGCTCAGACACTCCTTGTAGAGAACTGGCTTGACCGGTTCAGTAATCGGAGTTTACGGTGTGTCGAGGGAAAAAAATGATCTTGGCATGAATGTTTAACTCTTTCTTTCCCAATCATCTCTTTCTACAACAACAAGAATGGTCAAATACTTAATATGTATCCCCCTCCCTCCCTTTATTTTTCTAACATAAGCATTTGTGTTTAATATACGTACATGTACGTGTACATTTATTTGTATGTCTGATTTTATTGAAGAATGTTTGTGAAAACATGTAGTGATGTTTTTTAGTCCTTTCCCAGAAAAACCATCTTCACACAAATACAGCCTTGTTAAAGGTGTCTCCACAGTTCTACTCGAATGTTCTTTCAAAATGAACATTCAAAATGTTCTTTCAAAATGCTGCACACAGGCCTCTAGCAGTTTGTCTGTTCAACCCCTTAAGAATTATGTTTGTACTCAGTCCTGACTCTGGGAGAACAAACATAGTGGCTCAAACCAAGCCATTAATGATCCCATACATGTGTGTACGTGCGCGTGTGTGTGAGAGCGTGCGTGTATGTGTGCACGTCCCATGTGCGCGTGCATGCTCGTGCATGCAAAATCATTCTAGAGCCTTGGTGATGAGTGAGGCACTGCAAGCCACAACATGGCAAGCCACAACACGGCAAGAGTGAGAAGTGAGCCACATGGCAGGAATGTGAGATAGTGGGCGGAGCTCTTTATTTCCCCAGAGAGACAGAGAGGCAGAGAGAGAGACAGTCACACTAAATGCTAGCTATGCTTTGAATCAGCCTGACCTACGAGAATTTGAGTTCAGCTTTTCCCTTTCTCTCTACTCTGTTGTGGAACCAGAGCACCGCTTGTAAGACACTATTAAAAATGTTTCTTTTTGTGTTTCCTGCCTTTGACGAACATGTCAAGAAGTATAAAGAGAAACTCCAGAGCCTGTGTGCACACATAAGATAGGGATCCTGGGTCAGGGGAGGAATGTGTTGCATAGGAGAGAACTGCCCACTTCTAGATCCGGCCTTGGTTGGCACCCTCTCTGTCTGGGTGGGTAATAAGGGTGTATCTCTGAGTGGGTTATAAGGGTGTATCTCTGAGCGGATCCCCTCTCTGCCTGAGTGGGTTATAAGGGTGTATCTGTGAGCGGGTCCCCTCTCTGTCTAAGTGGGTAATAAGGGTGTATCTGTGAGTGGGTCCCCTCTCTGTCTAAGTGGGTAATAAGGGTGTATCTGTGAGTGGGTCCCCTCTCTGTCTGAGCGGGTTATAAGGGTGTATCTGTGAGTGGGTCCCCTCTCTGTCTGAGTGGGTAATAAGGGTGTATCTGTGAGTGGGTCCCCTCTCTGTCTGAGCGGGTTATAAGGGTGTATCTGTGAGTGGGTCCCCTCTCTGTCTGAGCGGGTTATAAGGGTGTATCTGTGAGCAAGTCACTGTCTTCAACCTGACAGAAAGATTCCATCCAAGTTTCTGCTCTCCCCAACCAAATTAGTCAACTTCATTCTATCTATTGAATCTGCCATGACTGTCACATTTATGTCATTTGCCCCGTCACAATTACCTGATAAAGCATGAAAGTAATATCCAAGTAATAACTGTGAACGATATTTAATGCTTGTCTTGTCCAGGCCGTCAGGCACGGCTTAAGTTCCTGTAGGTAATGTAGGGAATATGTGGCCCATCGTCGGGGTAAAGGTGTGGGGTATATTGTAGCTGGTGGAACTGATTTTGCACTGTGGCTGTGCTTGTTAGCTCTTTCTCTCGCCCCACCTTTTCTCTGAGTGGATAACTGGCACCCCATACGGTTGTGAAGTCTATAAATGAGCAAGGAGATGCCATCTGGGCATCTGGGCATCTTGGCGTTGTCTCTGTGTGTGTCTGTGAGGGGTTCCCTGTGTACCTGTCAGCCGCGACCCCGCCGTGTGCACAAACTTGGAAGAGTTAGCAGGCCTGTTCTTTGAAGGCAGAAGTTGGGGTGGGAGCTCAGACCTGCTTTTCTTTATCGTTCCCACCATGGTCAGCTCCTGTCCCAGCTTGTACGATGTAAAACAATTGTAGCATGTGATGCTGTGTCCACTGAGTCCCTGAGCCATGTCCAGGACAACTCTCATTCCTTTATTTTTCTCAGGCGTCCTCATCAGGTTACACTTTCTTGACTCGTAAGTTCCAAGCATATGAGGAAGTTGCATCATAGGCCGCCCAGATCTGTATATCATATTTTGCAAGTTTAGATGGTATGCAGTGGCGAAACCACCGAGGTGGCAAGGGGCGGCAGCTGCCACCCTAAAATAATTGCTTGCCATCCCACTTGCCACCCAGGTTGTCAGAAGTGTCTCCTCCTATAATAAACTATACATTTATTGAATGGTATTATATTTTTGCTACTTAAGCTGTTGATCTCTTTGGTAACTTGTTCTAAAATCTTAAAGTTCCCCCTCCCCTGTAAAATGGTTGAGTCCATGAGTCCGCTTTGCTCTCTTGTCAGTGTGGTTGCCCATCTCCTGCTCCATTCCAGTGAAGAAAGAAACGGTTTGAAAGCATTTGAGAAGCCAAAAACAAACTGGAGACAAGCCTACTGTAGGCTTGCAGTGATGAAAGATGTTACGGTAATGCTAAATCGTGAATCATAAAATTTGATGGGTGTTCATATGTGATAGACAGTTCCGTTGTAATTTCAGTCGTTTATTTAATTGCTTGCTTGCAAAAGTCGGTATATGGCCTGTGGGACTATGAGGTGGAGGCTGAGGATGAGCTGTCCTTCAGGGAGGGGGACTGCATGACCATCCTGCGCAGGGAGGACCAGGAGGAGACGCAGTGGTGGTTTAGTTTATTAGGATCCCCATTAGCTGGGGCACAGACCCAGCTATTTTTCCTGGGGTCCAACAGTAAAAAGTATACATGATATACAGTGCCCTCCGCAATTATTGGCACCCTTAGTGAATGTGACCAAAACTGGCTATGAAAAAATAAATCTTTGCTGTTTATCTTCTTGGTCTTTCCCCTCAAAATATTCTCAAAAAGCTAAACTTTTCATTGAAATAAAATTCTTGAAAGAATTCATTTTTTTGACATTACATAAAATATTTTTCTCCAAAACTTGGGTGCCACAATTATTGGCACCCCTAGAAAATCCTTTAATTAAAATCTAACTGAAGTATATTAGCAGCAATTTTTTACATTTTTGAGTTCACCTGTTTGATTAGGAACTCTTAAGTGGTCAAACATGGCTTCCTGCTTCACAGAGGTATAAATATGAGGTGACACAGGCCAAATACCCTTAGTCATTCATCAAGATGGGAAAGACAAAAGAACTTAGTGTCAAAGTGCGCCAAAAAGTAGTTGAGCTGCTGGAACCCAGATTTAGGGATATAAAAAAATATATAAACATTTGGAAATACCCACTTCCACAATCAGGGCAATAGCTAAGAAATTAAAAGCGACTGAAGATGTAAGGAATCAGCCTGGAAGAGGTGCTATCTGTAAATTGACCCCACGCACGTGAGGAGGACGGTTCGACTGGCAAAAGAATCTCCAAGGATCACAGCTGGATAATTGCAGAGGTTAGTTAAGTCCTAGGGAAAGTCTCCAGAACTACCATCAGACTGCACCTACATCACCACAAGTTGTTTTTGAAGGTTGTCAGAAAAAAGCCTCTGCTGTCGCTCAACAATAAACTAAAGTGCCTACAGTTTGCCAAGCGTAAGTCAGACTTTTATATTAGAGTTATATGGTCAGATGAGACCAAGATAAGGCTTCTTGGCAACAAACATCAAAGGTGGGTTTGGCGTAGACAGAAAGATAGCCATACAGAAGAGCACCATACCCACTTTGAAGTATGGTGGCGGATCTCTGATGTTGGGGGGCTGTTTTTCTTCCAAAGACCCTCGACATTTTGTTAGGATACCTGGTATCATGGACTCCATCACATACCAGCAGATATTAAATGAAAACCTAACAGCCCCCTCTAGGAAGCTTAAAATGGGCCATGGTTGGACCTCCCAGCAGGACAATAATCCAAAACACACCTCAAAATCAACACAAAAATGGTTCACCGACAGCAGAATAAAGGCTTTACCACGGCCATCACAGTCCCCAGACGTAAACCCCATAGAAAATCTGTGGAAAGAGCTGAAACCTATTGTTCCAGCGTTGACCTAAGAATCTGAAGGATCTGGAGAGATACTGTATGTAGGAATGGTCTCAGATCCGTGCCATGTGTTCACCAACCTCATCAAGCATTATAGGAGAAGACTTGGAGCTGTTATCTTGGCAAAGGGAGGCTGCTCAAAACATTAAATTAACACCTGTTTAGGAGAATAATATTTATTTAATGTAAAATTAAAATGTTTTCTTTCAATAATTTTATTTCAATGAAAAGGTAAGAATTTTGAGAATATTTTGAGTGAAAGACCAAGAGGATAAACAGCAAACAAATGTTTTTTCATAGCCTGTTTTGGTCACATTCACTAAGGGTGCCAATAATTGCGGAGGGCACTGTATATATATATAAAAGACAATACATAAAAAAACTATTACAATATACATTTACAAGAATTCAATACAAATAAAAAACTCATTACGCATCCTAAAATGTTCTAGACCTTTTCCAAGTTTGCTTTGTCTAAAGCCATGTTCATTTGATGTATGATAGACCTAAATGCTTTTTCACATGTTTTTTGAAAGCTGATTTGTTATTTAATTTAGTTAAGCTGATTGGCAACTTGTTCCATGCTATTATTGATCTATATTCAACTGTACGTTGAGATGCATTAGTGTTTGTTTTTGGCACACTAAATCTCCCTGCTGCTGCATGCCTTGTATTATAGGTATGGCTGTCACAACTTTTGCAAATGACATTGTATCGTTGTACTGGAATTTTCTTGCATAAAACTGCCCAGGTTGATGTTAATACAGCAGCATTCAGTCTGTCCTCAACTTTTAACCACTGTAAAGATGAGTGCATGTGGTTGATATTTGTCTTGTAGGAACATCTAAGAACAAGCCGCGCTGCTTTGTTTTGGACTTGCTGAAGTTTGGTAAGATGTTCTTTAGTGGCATTTGACCACACAATATTACAGTACTCCATTTGCGCTAGAACCAAAGTACAGACAACTCTCTTTCTCAATTCTTGGGTGAGAATTGGCCACAGCGTCTCAGTAGTGCAAGACCACTACTCATTTTCTTCACTGTGTGGTCAATCTGTTTAGACCATGACAGTCTACTATCTAGGGTGACACCAAGCAGTTTGGTTTCCTTTACTTGTTCTATGGGTTTATTATTCATATACAAGTTAAGCACTGGGTCATGGCTTAAAGCATAACTGGAACCAAACACAAGCATTTTAGTTTTTGATCTATTGAGGACAAGTTTGTTTTGTTTTACCCACCTTTCTATTGTTCCTAACACCTTGTTTCAAGACTGGGTCAGTTCTGCTGGTGTCTTTGCCGATGTATACACCGTAGTGTCATCTGCGTACATTGCTACTTTTGCATTTTGTATAGCTGATGGTAGATCATTGGTAAAAATATAATAAATAAGTGGACCTAGACAGCTCCCTTGTGGCACACCACAGTCAAGGTTCACACTGTCAGAGAAACTGCCATTAAAAAATACTTTTTGAGATCTTTTTGTCAGATAACTGCTTAACCACTTTATAGCTGAGGGTTTAAAACCATGCCTCCCCAACTTTTGAAGCAGCAATCCATGATCAATAACATCAAATGCTGCGGTGTAGTCTAGCAGGACAGCACCACAGATGTTTTATTATCTACTTCTCGCAGCCAGTCATATGTCATTTTGGTTAAAGCTGTACATGTCGAATGTCCTTTCCTGTAGGCATGTTGGAACTCTGTTAGCAGGTTGTTTTCATAAAAGTAATGTTTTATTTGATTAAAAACTTCTTTCTCAAATATTTTACTAAGTGCTGGTAGTAAACTGATTGGTCTGCAATTTGATGGGGTGAAAGTCTTCTTTTTATCTTTAGGTAGTGATATTATCTTGGCCTCCTTCCAGGTTTGTGGAAAGGTACCCTTATTTAAGCTGGTATTAAAGATGTGGCATATCGGATCAGAGATGTAATTCACTGCCATTTTGAGAAATGTTCCATCTATGTTGTCAAGACCTGCCTGTTGGTCCTTGCAACATTATTTAATTATCTCGCTTACTGTATCTTCCTCCACCCTGTTGAACTGAAAGCTGCAAAAATGTTCTTTTATTAGATGCCCTGTTGTAGGAGTCGAGCCATTACTCCCCTCTGATAATTGCTCCTTCCTTAGTTTGTCCACTTTCTTATAAAAATAGGCATTGAGGTGATTGGCGATTTTCGTTGGATTTGTGATGAAGGTCCCATCATTCTCAAGAAATGTTGGTTGTGAAGATGCTTTTTTTTCCCAATATCCCATTTAATATTTTCCATAGTTATGTCCCATCCCTGCTAAATTCACTTAACTGTGAAGTCAAGTGTGCTCTCTTTTTCTTCAGATTTAGTTTTGTGACGTAGTTTCTCAGTTTACAGTATTTTATTCTATCAATGATACTTCCAGTCTTATTAGCTATTGCCTTTGCTTCATTCTTCAATGACATCTGCTGTTTCAGTTCCTCATCCACCCAAGGTGCTCCAGAGGTCCTGACAGTCATCTTTCTGAGTGGAGCATGAAAGTCTATCACCGGCACAAACTTGGACATAAATGCTTTTAATGCTATATCTGGTTCCTCTTCCTTAAGCACACTTGACCAGTTTATCTTACTTGTGTCACTTAAAAAGGCCTCCTCAGAGAACCTTTTATTGGACCTCGTCAAAATGACTTTTGGCTTAGCCTTTGGAACACTTCCCTTCCTTGCAATAACATTGTGGTCACTAAAACCAACAGGAACAGATATGGCTTTTGAATATAATTATTTTCTATTAATGCAGATGTGGTCAATGCAGGATGATGTTGAAATACCTCTGTTGTTCATGCTTGTTCTATTTGGTTGTTTCACCATCTGCTTTAAATTACATGAATTGGCTATGTTCATAAGCCTCTGTTTTAATGGACAGTTGGGTGATAGCCAATCTACATTTAGATCACCTGTTAGGATGACCTCCATGTTTAGGTCACATATTTGATCAAGCATAGTGTCAATCTTGTCCAGATAGCTAATATTTGCACTGGGAGGTCTGTAACAACATCCAAACAATAATGTCTTTTTGATGCAGTAAGTGAATTTGCAGCCACATTATTTCAATATCAATTGACACAAGGTCTTCTCTTATTTTTGCTGGAATATGATCTTGAACATAAACAGCCACTCCACCACCATGACAGTTTCTATCTCTACGGCACATGTTAAAACCAGGAATATACATCATAGCATCACTAAAAGTTTCATCAAGATGAGACTCTGAAATAGCAAGAATATGCACAGAGTTAGAAGTCAAGAGTTCATAAATGTCATTGATTTTGTTTCTCATGCTACAAATATTCAGATGAGCCACCTTCAACCCCTTTTTGGTTAGCCCTTGGTTAGCAGTTGAAAACATTTACACCAGTAAAAAGCAAGTCCTTTTTTAGTACAATGTTTGTTGTTCTGCCTCAGGAATGCCATCAATGATTAAATTAGCTCTCCTTGCCTGACTGTCAAGTAAGTCAGATTTTGCATCCAGTATCAGCATTGACTCTGCCAGTCTCTCAATATCCGATTCCTGTGATTTGCAGCTTGCTTGAGTTCCTTTATTTGCACATTTTAGATCATCCAACTCCTTTTGTGAGAATTGCAAACTTGTTCTTAAGTCTTGCTGATCTTTCAGCATCGCATCAATCCTTTTATTGCATGTCTCCAAAATAGTGCAGACACATGCTTTGAAATAGTTTTCTTGCTGTTGTAAAAGTTCTTTATAAAAAGTGATTTGTTGTTCAAGCAGTTCTTGTACTTGTGCCATTGATACAATTTGATCATTGTCTTTATCCCCTTTGTCTCTGCTCCCCTTTCCAAAAGCCATTTTGTCTGGGCCCAACAGACTCTGGTTCAAAAACAGTTCCAAACTTTCAAGTTAGCACCAACAAGATTTATTTTCTCTTGTTCGAGAGCTTTTACAAAACGTTGTCGTATTATAAGTAAGGATTGCAGCGATATTTATAGATTTGCTTTACCCAGTTCAGATGTACAACAGGTGTCCAACAGGAAACAGGAAGTGGAAAAAGTGGTGGGCCCGCTGTGGGGACAAGGAGGGCTAGGCCATTCAGCAGATTGATCTTTCTTTTGCTGATAATTCATCAAGAAGATAAAAAAACATGTTTTTTCTGTGTACAATTTGGAGAGAGTGGGAGAGAATTTGTGAAGCATAACAATGATGAATATGATAATGACTGCGTTTAAGATTTTAAAATAAACACTGTTTTCTTTGTTGTTAGTGTAAAACGTTATTTGTAAATATACCCTAACACAGTAATACTGCTGGATAGTCTGTTACCTGCAGCATCTCTATGATCATCATGTTTTTCTTTTTCTCTATTTAAAAATGAATGTCATTTTTAAGGCCCCATGTAGTTTGTGTCTGAAGACATTTGAGTAGTTTATTTATATTTCTGTGTAATTAATTTGAATTGTTCCTCGCACCTAATAGAGAGAGTAGAGATAATGTTGATATCCTTAGCTGCATACAAGGACACAATAACATACAATCAGTATTTCATAATCAAACAGAAATGATGACAGCTTTTATGAGAGATGATTTTCTCCAAGGTCATTGAAGAGATGACATCTCTCTGACTAGATGAAAATAATCTGTAAGAAGCCACAGAGCACAGGAGCAGCTTTCCATCTAAACATGAAATAAAACATTTCATTCCAACACCTGCCTGAAGAGTCACTCTGGAGATAAACTCACATCTGCCCTCACTAATATACCTGCATGCGACAGTGATGCATAATGTGGAAATGAAACATTATTTATTATACTACTGAAGTGTATGTGATGGCTAAGTCATTCATGTATTTGAAGTTGACACATTGGAAAAGAATACATTCATACTCTCTGATTTGGCTTCAGAGAAAAACAAAAGCTTTATCAACTCAAATAATGAAGACTCATCCATCACTGTAAAGCCACCCCCATGTTATATTCTCAAAATATATTTATTTAGACATTTTATTTCAGGAAAAAATTGCTTGTTGGTATTGTCCAGTGTGCAGAACATGATGTGATTTACTTGACTATTCAGTGAGTCCAGAACATCACACTTCACTGCTGTGAGGTTCTGTCTTACTTCTCTTCATTTCCACCAGTCTGCATGTGCAGATCAACGGATACACAGAGGACTGAAACCACACACTCACAACACAATAACTATGCCTAACATACACACACAAACAACACAATAACTATGCCAAACACACACACACACACACACACATTACACTATAACTATGTGAGAGAGAGAGCGAGAGAGAGAGAGAGAGAAACAAACACACACGCACACATTACACAATAACTATTCCTCTCTCTCTCACACACACACACACACACACACACACACACACACACACACACACACACACACACACAACATTGTGGTCACTAAAACCAACAGGAACAGATATGGCTTTTGAATATAATTCTTTTCTATTAATGCAGATGTGGTCAATGCAGGATGATGTTGAAATACCTCTGTTGTTCATGCTTGTTCTAACACACACAGACACACACACACACACACACACACACACACACACACACTACCCAATAATTATGGCTCTCTCTTTCACACAAACACACACACACACATTTCACAATAACTATGCCTTACACACACACACACAGCCACACACACACATAACACATTAACTATGCCTCACACACATACACACACACTCATTCACCCACCACCAAGGGGTTTAGAGTATCCATGTGCAAAAACAAAAGAAACAAACAGACTGATAATATAACTTCCATGCGCAAAAACAAAGAGAAAGAAAAGGACAAACTGATCATTTTGATAATCACAAAAAGATATGTACAAAACAGCTGAATATGCAAAGCCATTACAATAGCTTGGCACAGATGTCCCTAAATGCAGACAGCCAAAATATTACAGGCCTCACACATCTAAGAATGCTGGAGAAGACCTTCTCACCATCTAAGCACAATATATGTGCACCCATCTGCTTCTACACACGCCAGCTTAGTTAAACCAGATCAGAATTTTATGAGTACAGTAATGAATGTAGAAGTCACCATTTAAAAGTTCCTATTTAAAAGTGCAAAAAAAAGTCTGGTGCATTCGCCATTAAACACACACGCATGTGCATCATTTTCAACCAAATGCAGTAAATAACTAAACCTTAAGGAGAGCAGAATAGGTCATATTGTTGCTAAACAATACTTATTAATTCATCAAAGCAGTGGTGTACAAACAGAATACACATATCACTATTTTTCATAACATCACAGCATCACACATGTTTATGAAAAGGAGTTTGTGACTCCTGTGTTCCTGCAGCATGGGGAGGTCATGTGATCTAGCACAGGGACACTGAGGAGTCAGGCCAAACCCAAAACCCAGGATAGAGGGGCTCAGTGAATGTGGAGTGGAACGTGTGCAGGTGGGTGAGTGTGTCAGAGGAGATGCTGTAGAAGGACAGAGAGCCAGCCGGCCAGTCCAGGTACACTCCTACTCTTCTGGAGCCGGAGGATGGGACAGGTAAGACAGCGCGTTCATTATTGTGCCAGGCAGAGTAACTGTCAGGAGAGCAGGTCAGACTCCAGGACTTGCCATTACGTCCCAGCCAGCTGTCAACACTCTTCCCTTTCCTCTGGATGCTTTTATACGCCACAGCTATATCAGCCCCATACTTACTCCACTCAACCTCCCAGTAGCAGCGTCCAGACAGACCCTCTCTACACAACACCTGATTCCAGTAGTCAAATCTCTCCGGGTGGGCAGGATACCGCTGGTCCTTATACATACATGTCACCTTTATGTTCCCCTCAGAGAGAGAGAGTTCTCTGCCTGCTGTGTTTGGGCCCAGTGTGAGCTTACAGGCATCTGCAGACAAGAGGGAGAGAGAGATGAGAGGAGGACCATATCATCAGAACACACACACACACACACACACACACATACACACACACACACACACACACACACACACACACACACACACACACACACACACACACACACACACATTGCAAAAACAATGGACTAAACAAGCAGATTTGTTTTTTAAAGTGGCAGTTCACCGGTGTTGGCCTATGTCATCGTACAGTACTTATCTTTTCAAATGTGTATTAAAAAAAACTCTCAGTACATAGTACTCAGGACACAAATTAACAACAGATGCTTGTCTGTAAATATTAGTTTATTAACTTTTTGTAATAACTTAAGAAGACAAAATATAGGTAAATATATTATTATAATATTTAAACTAGTGGTGGGCCGTTATCGGCATTAATGTGCTGCCTTAACGCGAGACTCTTATCGGGCGATATAAAAAATATTGCCGTTAATCTATTCTCAAAGTTGGTTTGGTAGCTGGATCTATACTATGTAAGCAAGCTATGATTCAGTGGCATTTCTACAGGGAGGCCAGGGGTGTCCCGTGCCCCCGTAGACATGTTCCTGGTCACCCCTGCGGCCACCCCGTGCTGAAATAAAAAAAAAAATATGAATTTATTATGATTTTACACCCGAGCGCCAAAAGCGGTACTAATGCGACGCAACGTTCTACACGGGTAAATTAAAACGGCGCGTTCTACACGGGTAAATTAAAACGGCGCACCCAATCACTATAGTTTGCATTGTGTGGTACTTGTTAGAGAGAGGAGCTATGATTGAAAATGTTTGGCTCGCTCCCTTTGATTAATGGATCGCTAGGTCTTAAGAGGAGCTGGTAGTCTGCCTGTGCCTGTAGTGGTAACGATAGTGATCATATAGGCTACAACTGTCTACCGGCTGAGCTGGTAATTTTTTCTGCCACATGAAGGCAGAGAAGAAGGAAAAATAACCACAGCATTTATTTCAAGAACCAAAAGATGAAAATATCCTATGCCTGTTGACCTTCCCAGATGTTATGTGTATACAAATTGTAATAGATGAACTGAACGAATTTGATTTCACGACGTCAAGAATTTGTTGGGGTCATACAGTCTTTCAGGATCACTTTATTAATTCCAGGATAAAAAAAGAGACAGTTCTCAGACATCCCAAGTCTCCCGGTAGTTCCGGGAGTCTCCCGCATATTGATAACAACTCCCAGATGCCCGCAAATTACTTAAAATCTCTTAAAAATGTAGAGCAAGCGAGCAAGACAGGCGAGCAGTGTGGGCAGTCTTTTATCTCTTCTCACAAACCGAATTGATCAGTTCAGTGTATCTAGGAAAAGGGGCACTATGGCACAGGGAGAGTGCCCCCAAAAAGAAAATATTAGACATTTTACAACTGACTATACAAAGGTGTACCCTTGTCTTATAAAAGTAAATCACAATGGCAGTCTTGCACGCTCTACTATCTGTAACAGTGATTTCAGCAGTGGCGGCTCCTGAAAAAATTCTCAGGGGGGGCAATTTTTTTTGGATGACTAAGGCGACCCATTCAGTAGGTACATTAAGTTATCCGATTTACTCATGCAGCGATACCTTTTTGTCCACTATTGGCAGCAACCAACAGTAATATCTCCCCTCTTTCTACATAGCTAGAGTAGCAAGATACAAGTGGAACGCTATGGAAGAAAGTTACATTCAGGAGCTTTCATAAGCAAACATGATGTGGCTCCACATTAAATGATCCCACTTTTTCATTATCTACACGTCTCAAATGTTGTATGTTGTAACATAGCTGAACAGGACACATGATATGTCCACTAACAACATAAAGAAGGGGGCAACATACGTCAAAACCAACGATATTTATTAACTGATCTTGAAAGTATTGGCTTACAAAAGCAAAATAAGTCATCACATAAAAAATTATTCAAAGATAGTTCACACTGTGAAACCTATGAAAAGTGACAGTGGTAAATAGAAATACAGACCGCGTTAGCCACTTCACGACCGCGATTTTCTTTTGTTCCAATTTCCCTCCCTTTGTAGAAAACTGTTGAATGGATACTTTTGGTCTAGGAAGTCCTTGGTCAATTTATCTTCATTATTACGCTGACTAAAAAGAAGTTTCTGTCAAAGAGCGGATGGAATTGTTGTGCTGAACAGGTGCCATCTTGACATGCCTTTGTCGAAGCTGTGTGACGTCCTCATTGGTTTTACCATAGGCTTTTGCGTCGCTTACTTATGACTAGACTTGGAGGGGCGAGCCCTCCCGGAAGCCATAGAGAATGCATTGAGAGCTCTGTTTTGTGAAAAAAACGCATTTAACATGGGAGTCAATGGGAGAGGTCTGGGGCGATTTTCATTTCGTCCAAGATCGCCCTGAAGGGGCGGGGCCATTTGAATCTTGACTTTAGGCTGACTGAATGACTGTTACCTGATTCGACAATGACATACAGAGGCAGATAAGACGGTCTAGTGGTAGAATCCGACAGAAAAAATATATGAAATTTACATTTACATGTAGTCGTGCAATTGAATTTAAACATCAGGAATTTTTTATTATTCTTTTTTTTTTTTTTTTCCCATAGGCAGTGCGTCGCCCCAATCGCCCTTATGGACGAGCCGCCACTGGATTTCAGCATTGCCCATGGTGGGTTAAATGACTGTAAGAGACATGTTGAGGTGAGTTCAACAAGTTTCTTTTCATGTGCATATTATTCATGTTGGCTAGTTGCCAGGGCTATATGAAAACAACAATTCAAATGAGCCATTTTAATCTAGATTAATTACAAGATTACAGTGAGATTAATCTAGATTAAAAAAAAAAAATCTATGCCCACCACTAATTTAAACATCATTTTCTTTTTTTTAATGGAAGAAATTAACAGCGAGAGCAAAAAAGCACAGCTGGTATTTGGGGGTTTGGATTAGTATGGGGGTTTGAAAGAAATCTGCACATGACATCGACTCCTTTTCGGTTAAACACTGAATCTGTGGGCGACCATAGAATATACCAAACTCTTTTAAATAATGTGTAGTAAATGAAATGACTAGTTTGTGAAAACAATGTAATTTATTGCAGAATGGGTATTTTTATCGTGGTATATTATTTTCACGCCAGCGCTGAGCCCTGCTTCTTCCACACCCTGCCACGCCCCCTCTTGATTCACCTTCCCAGTCCCCTGATTGGCTGATTACCTGCACCTGTCACTCTCTCCACTATATAAACTCCTCTATTCCCTCACGTCCCTGTCTGGCCTCGTTTTAAAAGGACTAAACTCCTCAGGGATGAAAAAGGTGAAATAGATGCAAACCCCATAGGAGGGTCAGGGGCATGTTCCTCGGGGAATACATTTTTATATGAAAGAACATTTTAAAGTTCAATGCATCAATCTGGTGCACTTTGAAAGCAAAATTAAGAGGCTAAATCTATGAAGAACTTTGTGCTGTTGTGAACAATTTTGAGCTCTGGTAGCAGTTTGGGTAGCAGGGTTAGTTCTTCAGATTACATACACATAAGGACGTGCGGTAATGACAGGAAGAGCCTCATGAAAAGTAAAAGTCATCATGAAAAGTAAAAAACAAATAATGATAAAATAAAATACAAATTAATATGTATCTACTGATCTGTGCTTTAAATGTAATTTTTGTATGATTCCAACCATTTTTATAATCAAAATCGCTGAATTTGAGCATGTCCTGTTCAAATAGAGAGGGGACTCACGACGGAGGCAACGACAAGCTGCACCTCATCTCAGATTGTGCAATACCTCACACACTGGGTTGAGCGCATGCCTTTTGCTTTCTCATTGTTTGTCATCACTGAAATACTTTTATTATATGTCGTTTGCATCCATAGAATATGTTATGTATTTCACATATGTGTAGAAGCTATTTAGTTTTGCTGATCTGTCATAAAACCACAGTGAAAAAGCACAGAGGGGAGGCAAACCTAACCTCTGCCTCAATGAAGGGGGTGTGCGAGAGCCTGGAAAATGGACTTCCAATCCAATATAGCAGAGACGTTGGGGTCCAAATAATTCAGATAAGGCTCCAAAACTTCATAAAATTGTTTAGATTTGGAATGTATCACACATGTCAGGTATTCTAGAGGTACTAAATCAAACAAAACAGTATGCCAGCCCTTAACAGTTAGCTGTCTATCACTTATCCACTGCAATAATATATTCTTCCTAGCTGCATATGTAAGAATACAGAACAGCCTCTGATTTATTAACAGTATAAATCTAGCAGGGAGACCTAGAATAAATTTCTGTCAAGATATTAGACCAGTATCTTTGCAGTTCACGGCATGACCAAAGGCAATGGGTTAGAGTACCATTTTCTGTTTTACATTTAATTAAAATGATGTCTGCGGTTGGGGGATATATGCATTCAATGTAAAATGTTCAACTGTATAGATTTGGCTCGATTACAGTCTGAAATTGATTTAGCGTAGACCCAAATATCGTCCCACTCATAGCCATTGATTGTAACAGAAAGTTCGCTCTCCCACTTTTCTTTAAGTTCTTGCAAAGCCACAATTGACAGAGTACGCATAGCTCCGTAGAGCAGACTGATAGACAATCTCCAAGGTGTTCCAAACAAAACGTTCTCAAGATGAGATGCACCAGGGTTATAAATTAGGGTTGTACTGTTCAATATATAATGTCTTATCTGTAAATAACGAAAGAAGCTCTGTCTGGGGATATTATATTTCTCAACCACTTGGTTAAATGACTTGTCTGAAGCCAGCATCAAGACATTCTGGTTGGAAATCAGAATTGTTCAAAATAGGAGATGTTATTTTTGACCTCCCCTCAAGTCTCCGCATTAGTGGCCAAGCCTTAATTGTGTTGAGAGTAACAATATTGTCACAGCATGACCTACCAGTTTTAAACTCTTAACAAACAACAGGTTCTTCAGTGGGTATTTTGAAAGGGAGGTTTCCACATCCAGCCAGAGAGAGGCTTTCTCATTTACAATCCAATCATATACATATCGCAAATGGGCACAAAGCTGGTACTTTCTCAAATTTGGTTAATCTCTTTAATCATCTTAAGCTTTGGTTAACGTTTGCACTAAGCCAACCATTTAATTTTTTCAAGACTCCATTTGAAAATAAAACTGGGATCATTTGGATAGGATAAAGCAATCTAGGCAATATGTTCATCTTAATAAGAGCTATACGACCTAGCCAGGAGACTTGCAAAGAGTTCCAACGCTCCAAATCTAGCCTCACCTTCTCAAACAATGGAATGAAGTTAGTCTTATACATTTGCTCAAATGTAGGGGTTATGAATATGCCTAGATAGATAAAGACCCCTGGGGACCACTTAAAGGGGAAAAAGGGCAGTGTTGTAGGTATTGAGCTTAGGCTCCCTAGCGGCATGGCCTCTGATTTTGTCAAATTAATTTTATATCCAGAGAGTTTTGCTAAATAAACCAACAACATCAAGTAACACAGGTAAGTCTGGACTTGAAATATAAATTAAGACATCGTACGCATAAAGGCTTATCGTATGATGTACATTGTCTACTTGTAAGCCCTGGATGGAGGGTATTGTCCTTATGGCCTATGCCAATGGTTCAATAACCATGGCAAACAAAAGGGGTGACAATGGGAAGCCCTGCCTTGTTCCTCTATGCACAGGGAAACCGTCAGACCTTAGTCCATTAGCAAGAATGGCTGCGTGAGGATTATCGTACAAGACCTTGACCCATCTAATACAATTAACCCCTAAATCAAATGTATCCAAGCAGTAAAATAAATATGACCATTCAACTCGATCAAAGGCCTTCTCTGCATCCAGAGAAAGCACTAAACCATCAACTTGCCAACGCTGGAAGACATGAATGATATTGAGAAGATGCCTAACATTATTATAAAAGTTTCGCCCCTTTATAAAACCAGTTTGATTCTCTTTTATAATTTTAGGCAGGTGACCTTCAAGGCGTATAGCCAACATGATTTCCCGGTCCACATTATTTCCCAGGTTTATCCCCATGTTCATACAATTTTTGTCTAATAGATCTGACTTTGACTTCATCATCTTGTGTTAAAATGTTGTCTAATGTTGTTCTAATTGCAGATATTTCTGTCAAAATAGTGGGAGATTGGGACTCAACATCAGCATTTTCTTTAGTTTTAAGTTCAGCCATTAACAGATTCTGCTTTTATCTTTTGTGCCTTTTTTTATTTGCTGAAAAGAAAATAATCAGCCCCCTAGCATATGCTTTAGCAGTTTCCCATAGTAAGGCCGGGTTGTCTGTGGACCAAGTGTTAATGGAAATAAAGTACTGAAATTCAGTGGTCAAATGAGTAACAAATGTATGATCTCTTAAGATGGATGTGTTCAGTCTCCAGAACCTCACTCCACTATTTACACCCTTGAAGGAGAGCTCCAAAATAACCTTGGCATGATCAAAAATCAAAATAATACCAATAGAGCAAGACAAAACCCTGTGCATTGCAAGACCTGACAAGAACAAATAGTCAATCCTACTGTGAAAACCATGAGGTGCAGAAAATAAAGTATACGCTTTATCAGAAGTGTGAATTGTTCTCCAAACATCAACAAATCCTCAGTCCTCACAAATGTAACAAGTGCCTTAACCTCTGGTGAAAGAGACATAGCTTTAGAACGTAATTTATCAATAAGTGGGTTTAGTATGCAGTTTAAATCTCCACCTACAATGGCAATATCTGACTGAATCTCAGAAAAGTCCAAGAATACCTTAGTTATAAAGTCAGAGGTGTGAGCAGGAGGGTAGTACACATTCAATATAGATATAACTGTATCTTGCAAGATGCCCTTTACAATAACATATTGGCCACTTTTACAGTCCAGCAATGAAAACTGCAAGTTTCTCCTCTAGTAATCTCTGCTCTGTTTCCCGTGCAGCTTTGGGAATCTCCGATCACTGCCTTCTTCATCTCCTCCCAAACTACAGGCAGAAATTAGCTGGAACTACAGGCCTGCTTTGACTGCACTGATTGGTGTGTTTTTGTGGCCGCATCCACATCACTGGACAAACTCACAGACACTGTGACGTCATATATCAGTTTTTGCGAAGACATGTGTGTACCCACCAAAACCGCATCTTTAATAACAATAAACCATGGTTCACAGCAAAGCAGCTTCGTCAAGCCAAAGAGGAGGCCTTTAGGAGTGGGGACAGGATCCTGTACAACCAGGCCAGAAACACACTGACTAAGAAGATCAAAGTGGCTGTCAAGTTGTACGGTTTTGTTTTGGGTTTTGGTGAGTTTTTCAGTTTTTGCTTGGTTGGTTTTAAGCACCGTGTTTTTTCCCCAACTCGAAAGGATGTGACACTGAAGGAGTTCTGAAGGCACTGGGTTTCACTCAAGGATTTGACAGACAACAGTTGTTTCCGTTTTTGGTCTTTCCTCTTTTTTTTCTTTTTATTTAGAATACAGAGCACAAGTCCATAGGGTTGCAATGGTTAACAGTTAGCAACAGGAACCACTTTCTTTTGTCCTCTTTGTCCTATTAGTTTCTAGGCCCTTAGGTAAAAAACCTAAGATAAACAGACATGTAGATAGACAGAACAGTAGTTAGTTGCCTCTTAAATAAATGTGCAAAATGCAGTAAATGTGCAAAATGCAAATACATGGATGAAATGTGCAAATATGCTATAATCCTGTGCAAATACATGAATGAAATGTGCAAATATGCTTCCAATAAATATGTACCAAATTTGCCATGTTAAAACATTATATTAGCAATATTGCATTTAGGATTTGTAGAAAAATAGTAATCTGTAAAAAGTGAGTATAATTGACCAGAAACTACCCAACTTCAATGAACATGAGCAACCCCAATATAAAATATGAAGCGCCCGTGCCCAACTGGAGATGCGTGGTTACAAGAGTTACAGCCATTTCGCTAAACCCACAATTAATAGACTGCAAAGTCTCAGATGCATGGGCCCTTAAGCTTTTCGTTCCGTTTTTAACCAACATTAAAACACTACAATGATGACTATCAGTGCAAACGCCAAGCTCCAAACATGCCGAACGTATACGCCACAAATCAAATCAAACAAGACAAGCGCTTACCGGCAGCCTCTCCAATTTTCAGTGTTACGTATTCGCACAGCACTTCTACCAAACTGAGAGCAAGCACAGTTGAATCTTCGTGTTACTCTCACCAGTGTGTCTTACCAACTAAACGCCAACCAGATAATTAAGCACCTGTGAGCTGAATTTGCAGCACAACCAAATCAGAAGAACAGCGGACAGCTGACACTCATTAGTTGACTCGTGCTTCTCTTAATCAACTCGCATTTACCGCAGCTAATACACCACCCATTTTTCTTACTTTTTTTATTTTCCTCCCCTGCATTTTTCTGTGAATTTAAAACAAACCGCTCCAGACCTAGTCTGACGCAACAGTGGCAAAGAGAAGCTACTCTGAAAAGCTGAAAAACAGGTTTTCAGGTAACGACCCTGGTTCAGTGTGGAGAGGCCTGCAGGACATTACCAACTATAGGAAAACCTCCCCCCGCTCGATGGGGAACCCTCAACTGGCTGATTTGAATGTGTTTTACTGCAGACTTGATCACCCCACATTCACAGCCCCTCACACGCTCCAACCCAGACTTTATACAATCATCGGCACCCCCTGTTATCACCTCCCCACCTCCCCCTTACTCCCCCCCTGCACTGACGGTCTTTGAAGAGGATGTGTGCCAGCTCTTTCAGAAACAAAAGACATGGAAGGCAACAGGCCCAGACGGTGTGACACCCTCCTGTCTGAAAGCCTGCGCTGATCAGCTGGCCCCCATCTTCACACGGATCCTCAACAGATCTCTGGAGCTGTGTGAAGTACCCTCCTGCTTTAAAAGCTCCACCATCATTACAGACCCCAAGAAACCCTGCATCACTGGTCTGAATGACTACAGGCCCGTCGTCCTGACGTCTGTGGTCATGAAGTCCTTTGAAAGACTGGTATTAACCTATCTGAAGGCCATCACAGGCCCCCTGCTGGACCCTCTGCAGTTTGCCTACCGCGCAAACAGATCAGTGGATGATGCCGTCAACATGGGCACTGGTGCACCTCAGGGATGCGTGCTCTCCCCACTGCTCTTCTCCCTCTACACCAACGACTGCACCTCAGGTGACCCGTCTGTTAACCTCCTTAAATTTGCAGACGACACATCAGTCATCAGCCTCATCCGTGATGATGATGAATCTGCATATAGACAGGAGGTTGAACAGCTGGCCCTGTGGTGTGGTCGCAACAATCTGGAGCTTAACACGCTTAAAACTGTAGAGATGACAGTGGACTTCAGGAGGAGCCCCCCAGCACTGCCCCCCCTCACCATACTCAACAGTACTTTGTTGGCTGTGGAATCCTTCAAGTTCCTGGGATCCACAATCCCCCAAGACCTGAAGTGGGAAATCAACATCAACACCATCATAAAGAAGGCCCAGCAGAGGATGTACTTCCTGCGCCAAACTGGACAAGAACAGACCTCAACAGACTGTCAGGACTGCAGAAAGGATTATTGGTGCCAACCTACCCACCATCCAAGACCTGTTCATATCCAGAGTGAAGAAGCGGGCAGGAAAAATAACTGCAGACCCCTCTTACCCTGGACACAACATGTTCAAACTCCTCCCCTCTACAGATCTCTGTTCGCCAAAACCTCCCGAAACAAAAACAGTTTCTTCCCTCTTGCTGTCTCTCTCCTGAATAGCTAACCCTCTGTGGCACTGTAAAAAAAAAAAAAAAAATAACCAATGTACAATGTTACAACTTTACAACTTCCTGTACAACCGTCATTCTCATACCATATAGTATTTATTTATTCCTGCTCTTCCTGGACTCTCCACTTTGCACTTTGTATATACTTTTTAAGACTTATTGGATTGTTGACCATTGCACTGTTGTATTGTATTGTTTTGCACTGTTGTATTGTATTGTTTTGCACTCTTGTATTGTTTTGCATTGTTATTTTTGTAATATGTGTAATCACACTGAGAGCCACTGCACCAAGACAAATTCATTGTTTGTGCAAACTAACTTGGCCAATAAAAGCTGATTCTGATTCTGATTCTATACTTCTTTAGGTGAATGAGGAAAAAAAACACCTGATGAAAACCATCCTTCTGTAATTTAAGATGTTCTTCATCATCCAAGTCCGTTTCTTGCAGCAGTGCAACATCAATATGTCCTTTTTCAAAAAACGTAGTACTTCACTTCTTTTAACAGGGCTATGAACCCCTTTTATGTTACATGTACATGTAACTTATTACTTGCCATATAGCCCAACTGTATCCATTAAGTAGAGAGAATGCAGAGAACATGAATCCTGAAACACATAATATGACATGTGCATTCCCTGAGCCAAGAGAATAAAACTAAAAAAAGTAATGAGAACCAGAACTACTATACAAAAATAAACAAATTAAACTTACATTTTCAAGAGGGTTGTCCCTGCTACCTAACCTGCAGGGAGTTCGAAACATCGCCCACGGCAAGATTAAAGAGCTTGCCACCCAATTTTCATTCCTCACCACCATCATAAAAAAAACAACACGTCAGCCTACTCACAGTGACTATACTCGTCTATGTGTAGATACATTCAAATAGGAGGTATACACATACCGAATGAATCTTCAAAAATCAGTGTCTGAGTCCAGTCTTCAGTCTGGTAAACCTTTGCGTCCTTCTTCTAATGACTTTGCGAGTAAAGTGGCATCTTTCGGAGAGTCGAATCTCTTCTGCTTACCATCCACTGTCCCTCCTCAAGCTTAGATTTTTCAAAAGTTACCGAGAAATAGACACTGTTCTATCCGATTACACCGTTATTGTAAACAGCAAAAATGGTTGAAGTGATTTGCGAGGCGCCTGTCAGCCAACTGTCTGACATTAACACGTTAGCCTACGTTATATAGCCTAACGTTCTTGCAGCGTACCAGCGTCACACGTTACCGTAAAGGCAATATTAAAACGGCCGCTAGGAACAATTGGTTTTTGAAAATACCTGCCCCCGAAAGACATGTTTTGTAATACACCTGTCTATCACAGCATTAAGGCAGCTACCTTCCATTTCAAACAGACTCTAAGACTCGAAAGCAAAAGCGTGCCTGTCATGTTGACATGGTTTGGGCAAACGAACAAGCTTGAAAAAAATATTCATGGCGGGTTGCGTTCGCAGAATAATTGGAGGACCCCCCTTTTTTGGATCAAAAAGGCGAATTTTGCCAAAGGTGACGAGCTTGCACCCCTGGATTTATTACCTCCTGAGCTTTTTGTTTTATTTTGTCTACTGAGCTTTGTGCCTATGGACTTCTGAGCCTTATTTGCCAGTTTTGCTTTTGTGTTTTCCCCTTTATTTCCCCTGTGTCCACCTGTACTGGCTGTTTTCAATAAACTCAATCCATTCAAGTCTCTGAGTCGCCTGAAGTCTGAAAATGATTATATGAATTGATCTGAAGAAACATAGTAGCTCATAGTTGATGCACTGATGTGAAGCCATAGAGCTGACTTTTTTTTTCACCAACGAACAATTTTGGGTAGAAGTAATCTATTTAACATTGCATTATCTGTGCTTTCCGAAATATCGCATTTGGATGCATCCCCACCCCTTACTGTCCTCCAAGTAGTGTTTACATTTCTTAAGAGCTGAACACTCCCCAAATGATTTGATATTGGAAATGAAAGCCTTGGCCTTATTAACTGCTGTGACTTTGACACACACACACACAAACACACACATACATCGGTATACATCATTGTGAAGTGTGCAGTGGTAACAGCTACAACAGGCATAACACTCAGTGAAGACAGACTACATACTGAACACACATAACAGATGTCTGTGAATGATCCCAATTCATACAGTTACTAAATTAACCATTGAGACTTACATCTCAGCAAACGTGGTCGTGCTCTGCTTACTGAAGGATGGTCAGTTCTGTAACAGAAACACACGGTCACACATATACTCTTCTAAAACAGATAAGATCGGACTTTTTTTTTCAGTTACTAGATTAACTTAATGATAATTTAAGGAAAGATGAATATGTATTACTGTAAGAGGAATGTTATATCTGATGAATCAACAATTAAAATGGCTATAAGTGAACTGGTGGATATTTGATTGCATTTTATGCTGTTGTATTTTGCACTGGTGCTCTTAATTCAATTATGTGAAGAAAGGCAGTCAGGTTAAGATGGACCTTGATCTTTGACACCAGATAAACAAGGACAGAGGAACAAATGAGAACATTATTAATATTATAATATTATAAATTAATAATAGAGGAAATAATTGCTTTGGACTTCTGGATTCCTTTGGAGTCAACTAACCTGTCTGCCACCTTACCTGCCTAACCTCTAAGCCTTGGATCATTCCTCTTGACCACTTTGCAAAAGGGATAATGTAAATTCATATGTGCCACACTGGACTCTACATCAAAGAAGATATCTACATCTAAAGTTGCTATTTAAATACATCTTTGAAAATGCATCACTACACTAGGTATGAGGAAACTGATTTGATCTCACACGAATAATGTAGAAAAGTGAAACATTGGGATTTCTTTCTACACTTACTTAAGCTTCTCCAGTTTACAGACAGGATCCTCCAGTCTAACAGTTAACAGCTTCAGTCCTGATTCTCCAGGATGATTGTAGCTCAGATCAAGCTCTTTTAGGTGGGAGGGGTTTGAAGAAAGAGCTGAAGCCAGACAAATACAACCCTTTTCTGAGATGAGACAATCAGAAAGCCTAAGAGAGAGAAATAGAGAGAGAAAGAGAGATAGATTGTAGTAAAATGTCATAATTAGGATTTTTCTTGTCATATTAAGATCATGTTTATTTAACATGCTTAATCATTCAATGTTTTCCCTCGAATTTTTCTGCAGCGATGTGATTTGATGCGCGGACATGAGCCTGCAATGGTGAACCCTCTTTGCTTTTATTCAATAGAATATTTTAGCTTTATTACAAGTTACAATAGGTTATTTTGGTTACAGGGTACTTTAGTTATGTGCCCCGTATATTAGGCTGTATCATTACATTATCTTTAGCTTGCTAACCATGACAATGTAATGGTGTGTTTTGTAATTAATAATAAACCGAAGTGATAATAATAATTAATAAGTAACCGAAGTAATCTCAGCAGCTTTGCTAATTCAAAGGCTTTGTCTTTCTGTCATCTTGGATTAAACTGAACTAAACATGCCACAGTCTGGCAAGTGACTTTTGGTGCTTTTAGGGAGGGGCACAATTAATGTGTTCATAACACAGAATGAGAGCATCACGAGAGAATCATCATCATCATCATAATCAGAGAATGGCTATACATGGCCTTTTAAGAGAATAGTCAGCTACGCATGGTCTTTTGGAATGCCTTATCCCACGTCAATCTACAATTTAAAATAATATATTGTGGTAATATCCTTGAATTAGCATTTAATATGTCTGCTTTCATGAAACATCGACTATTGTGTTGCCTACAGGATCGCCTTACCCCATGTCAATCTACAATTTCAAATTATGTTTAAAATAATATTTTGCCGTTCATGAATGAAAATAAATGATAAGACAAACCAATTAATTAGTCTAATATTCTTGAATTATCAGTAAATAAGCCGTATTTTCATATATCATGAGAACATCAAAATCTCACACCTAGAGAGCAGAATGTTTTTATTAGAGAATTATCTGGTGTAGAGGATTTGAACAGCTGTAGAATGGTCTTTCTATGTAGGTTAGTCTAGGCTCACTAGACTGTGTTCATCTAGCCAATGTTTGTCTGTTTTCCATCTGCAGTACATATGAGAGCTACACTCTTGCATGTTATCCCATCAATTGTAGAGGTATCTGAATAGGCTGAAATAAACCAATCTGAGTTGAGAAAGTGTAGATCAGTTGCTAAATGGATCTGTTTCACTCCAACAGTTGTGTTCTGCTTATACCACTGCCTTCCATACACAAACAGCTGAGAAATGTAATGTTTAAAAAACTCATGACCTTTACCACACACAACTGTCCACGCTGATCTATGTAGGGGCAGCCCCTCTACCCACTTCTCTCCACGCTGGTCTATGTAGGGGCAGCCCCTCTACCCACTTCTCTCCACGCTGGTCTATGTAGGTGCAGCCCCTCTACCCACTTCTCTCTACGCTGGTCTATGTAGGTGCAGCCTCTCTACTCACACTTTCTCTCCTTTCGAGGGGCAGTGCCTCCCTGCTGGTCTATGTAGGGGCAGTGCTTCTACCTACACTTTCTTTCCAACTAATGGGAACCTTTCTGCAGGTGTACATATACGGACCAATACCTCACCTGGGAGAAGCGTCTTCTACCTAATGGTGAGTTGCGCTTTACTGCACCTTAAATCGTATCACATTATCTCTGCCTCGCCCATTGGTTCTCTTGTTCCATCTGCAGTACATATGGAAGCTACACTTGATCTGAAGTCACTGTCCAGGTGTCCATTTAAATCATTTTGTAACTTTTTTTCAACCTAGGTCCATTGCTATCTAGTTTTGCTAATTAGTAGTGTCGAATGGGCAATGTTGAGATCACAGTACTGTTACCTTTTCACTATTATTCCACTTACCACCTTTGGTGAATGGTTGATTGGCGGTTAAAGCCGCTCTATGATATACTGATACTTACCACTATGATGAGCAGAAGCCCCCAAACTAAGCCATTCTGCCAAAGATTACTGTTACATCCTTATCAAAACTTTAATTAATGGTAAATTGTTACTACATGAGACTGGTCCTGACTACATTTAAAATGCATCAGTTCCCATAGATCATCCTCCATTTTAGGAGTTGGAGCAAAAGGAAAAAACAGGATATCTCTTTAAGTGTGCATTCAAAAAGTCTGTACAACAGCATTAAAAAAACTAATTAAGCAATAAGCCCCAAGAGGCCGTGCTTTGCGCTGATTTTAGAACAGGTAAGGGAGTTGTTAGGCACGACGCGAAGCGGAGTGCCGTTAAACCCCCTTACCTGTTCTAAAATCAGCGCAAAGCACGGACTCGCGGGGCTTATTGCTTTTCTAAACCTGTTACTACACATATTTGATATGGTTTCATAAATAAAGACAATTCAATTTAAGAAACAATAGTTTAATGATAAACCGTCATTCTTCCGCCACTAAAAATTATAGTTCCTAAATAAATCGTTGCCACGCAACCCTTGAAGCAACGCAACAGCCAGATGGAACACTGGGTATGAAATGCGCTATATGAATGCCTTGCCATTCGCTGCGCAGTAATATGGAATGTAATCAGGTCCAATTGTAAGGTAATGCTGGATTTTACAACGGCTTTTAGCCAATCACAATCAAGGATTTGAACAATCAGGTTTAGAAATATTACTTTAAGATGAAAAGAGATGATGTTCACAAAGTGTCCTTAGAAATCAATAGAAATGAAAGGGTAGAGGCATCTAAAAGTGGTGCTGAGTTTTCCGTTAGATGTCTAAATGCACTACTACATTTTATATGACAGTAATGCCAGGTGTGGATCATCATGCTCCTTTGCAGGTCCACAGCCTGCTGCCTCCATATAGCCAGTATAGGGACTGCAAGCAGGGTGCGCAGGGACACAGGGGGTCGTAACAGCATACTAATACACCAACAGGATCTACCCCTATATTGCCACAGCCCTTTCAGGTTCCTAATATTCTTCTAAGAAGACTTTTACTGTAAATGACATCATAACATCCCATGAACTCAACAGTTCGTTTCTCACTGAAACCTGGTTGGATGCCTCAGGCAACTATGAACTCCTTGAGGCGTCTCCACTAGATTTCTCGTTTTCCCACTGCTCCCACATTAACCAGAAAGGTGGTGGCGTAGCTGCCCTGTTTTCCAATGCACTATGCATGTTTCGCTTGGTACATACTCCTCTTTTGAATACCTAGCAATGGAAATGAAGCAACCAAACCCCTGTCTAATGGTTACAATATACCATCCACCACAGAACAGAGTAGGCTTTATCTCCGAGCTTGGAGAATTTCTGTCTTCTATAGTAACTAACTATGATTTTATTCTCATCTGTGGCGACTTCAATATTCACATTGATAATGTAGAAGACTGTTATGCTATGCAGTTTACTGATCTGTTATGTATGTTTGAGCTAAAACAGCATGTTTCTGTGCCTACTCATAACCATGGTCACACCTTAGATCTAGTTATTTCTAAAGGCATAGACATCTCCATAACTGGTACTCTGGATGTGGGTATTTCTGATCATCTGTGTATCTTTTTCAATGTTGCTTGGCCAACTTTATGTAGTGCATCTGGTCGGAAAACTGTTCTGAGACGCTACATTGGGGTAGATACTCCAAATTATTTTATCACTGCTTACAATGGTATTGGGTCTCACGCTGTTTCAAACCAGATCTTTTCTACTAAAAGTTTCTGTAATAGCACTGATCTCTTTTCAGACTGTGAGGAGTTAGTCCGATCTTTTAATGTCTCCGTTACTAAAATTATGAACAAGATTGCACCGATTCAACTAAAATCTGTCCCAAAGAAACGTAAACCACCCTGGAGAACTTCTGAAATCATAAGTACTCTTAAAAGAACTAGTCGTAAACTTGAACGTAAATGGCGCAAGAGCAAAGCTCAGAGTGATTTTCTGAACTATAAAAGGCATTTGCTCATGTATAATTGTGAAGCAAAAAAAGCTCGCCAACAGTATTTTTCACAGATTATATCAGAAAATTCTAACAATTCTAAAGTCCTGTTTAACACCATTGACAAACTAATCAATCCTCCCCGTCTGATACCCGATGAGCTCCGCACAAAAGAAAAGTGCAACCAGTTTGCATCATTTTTTTAGTGATAAAATTTCAACTATCAGAAACAACATTATGTCATCTACTACTGTGGGTCTCAGTCATGTAACTTTTAGCCAAACTCTACCCACTAGCACAGCTACTCTCCATAATTTTTCAGTAATCTTCCAAAATGAACTTGAAGAAGTGGTACAGAAACTAGGGTCAGCTACTTGCTCCCTTGACCCTGTACCCACTAAGCTGTTTAAGCAGGTTTTTAGCTGCGTGGCTGCTGACATACTTAAAATTGTTAATACATCATTACTATCTGGTATTTTTCCTGTCTGTTTGAAACATGCCATTGTTACTCCACTATTAAAAAAACCAAGCTTCGATCCCCTGACTTGTGACAGTTATAGACCCATATCAAACTTGCCTTTTCTTGGCAAAATTCTTGAGAAGGTTGTTTACAAGCAACTTGTGTCCTATCTGTCTCAGAATGCCATCTTTGATCCCTTTCAGTCTGGTTTCCGTGTAAATCACAGCACAGAAACTGCTCTAGTCAGAGTGGGTAACGATCTTAGAATTGCTACTGACAATCATAAATTGTCAGTCCTTGTTCTTCTTGATTTAAGTGCTGCATTTGATACGGTTGATCATGCTATTCTGCTTCAACGTCTTGAGCATTTAGTTGGTCTTCAAGGTACAGCCCTCGCTTGGATCTCATCTTACTTAAGCGGAAGATCTTTTACTGTCTCTATTGATAATCTTTTTTCTGACACAAAGCCTATTTTATACGGGGTGCCGCAGGGGTCAATTCTTGGTCCTTTACTTTTTAACTTGTACATGCTACCTCTTGGGTCGATCATCCGGCAACATAACATCTCGTACCACTCATATGCTGATGACACCCAATTATATATGTCTATTTCCTCTGATGATCCCAGTCCTTTGGGGGATCTCACTCACTGCATCTCTGCCATAGAGACCTGGATGGCCCAAAACTTTTTAATGTTAAACAATGCAAAAACAGAGGTTTTGTTGGTTGGCCCAAAAACACTCAGAAATACATTTTATCCAACTCTTAATTCTGTCTTTTCAACACCTTCGGAGGAGGTCAAAAACTTAGGAGTGACGCTCGATGCTGATCTTAATTTTCAAAAGCACATATCCAACATTTTTAAGGCATCTTTTTACCATCTCAGAAACATCTCTAAAGTACGCAACACTCTCTCACAACATGATTGTGAAAAATTAATGCATGCTCTTGTTTCCAGTCGCTTAGACCACTGTAATGCACTTGATGCTGGTTTAACTCAGCAAATGTTAAACAAACTACAACTCATCCAGAACGCAGCTGCTAGAATACTCACTAGAACTCCCAAATATAACCACATCACCCCTATTCTTAAATCTCTTCACTGGCTCCCAGTTAAACATAGAATTGAATTCAAATTACTCCTTCTTGTCCACAAAACATTAAATAATCTAGCCCCTCCCTATATTTCTGATCTAATATCTCTTCATAACCCAATCCATCACTTAAGGTCCTCCAATAAATATCTTCTTAATGTCCCCAGAATTCACACAAAAAACGGTCATGGCGCTTTTAGTTACTGTGCTCCAATACTCTGGGATAATCTACCGATATAACTAAGGTCACCTCAATCCGTATTATCTTTTAAGAAGGGTCTTAAAACTTTTTTATTCTCTTTGGCATATAATTCATGATTTTTCTCTTTTACTCTCTTTTTTACTGATCTTTTGCATTTTTATTTACTTTATTGGGTTGTAAATGTTTTCAACTATTTTGTATTGTGTTTCTTTTACCTAATAAGCGCATTGAGTCTATGTAAATATGAAATGTGCTATACAAATAAAGTTTGACTTGACTTGACTTGACTTGCTTTAATCATCATAAAATATTTTTTTCAGGAGCTGCCACTGACTACAACTACACACTAGAGGTTTAAGAAAACGTCATTTGTATCTGTATCTGTTCGACCAACAACATTATCTGTCTTTGAATATGTATTCAGACTGAAAACTGGGAGTTAGCATGGTTTATACCAGAAGTTACGTTAAAACAAAACACATTTTGGATTCAAAAAGCCATCATTTCCCATGTATCCATCATCCTCTATTAGAGGTGTTGGAGGGATTGGAAAAAAAAAACCCTGCAGAAACTCTAAGAGGGATGAGAGACACAAAATTAACATGTGGAAATTGAATTAGAATCTTATGTGAAGGGAAGCCGAAAAAGATATACTGTTGAAAGTCAGCAACATTAGCAGAGCCTGGTTATCAATACATTTTACATTTACATTTATCAGACCCTTTTATCCAAAGCGATTTACTATGCTGTTATAACAATATAGATCACAGTTAAGGGCTACATAAATAATCAGAAACTTCATGCCAATAAGGACATGTCAAACACAAACCTTAAAATCTGCAGTTTACAGTGGGGACTAGACAGTCCATTAGAGAGAAGCTGAATTCCAGAATCTCCCAGGTCATTGTTACTCAGGTCCAGCGTTGTAAGTGAGTTTGGTGACTGTAGAACAGTAGCCACAATACCAAAGGACTTATCTGTGAGTTTGCATTCAGCCAGTCTGCAAAACATAGTGACAAAAGACATAATATTACTCTGGAATTATAAAACAGCATTGCCTTTATGAAGGTGTCCTGATAAATCAATATAACGAAAGGTTAGAGGAAAAATATTCCATTTACAATACATTAAGTCATTTAGCAGACCCTTTTATCCAAAGCTATGTACAAGTGACAGAACAATCAAGCTACGAGCAATAGAGACCTAGTGTAACAATAAATAGTATTTAACTTTAGAAATAGATAGAAAATAAAAAAAGCTTTCACAAGTCTGTCAACGCAACTTTCGGCCTTTACACCTGCATACTCTTTTAAAGTAGTCATCACTGAGAGACAGTGGCTCAATTGGATGCAGCTAGATTAGTAGAACATTCCAAAAAATCAACATATCAGTCCAGACCAGTTGCCACTCTATTTGTGAATCCTGACTTTACTGTTAATTACAAAAATTAAAACTTATATCAAATTTGAATTATCAACCAAAGCGATGCAGTGAAAATAGAATATTTATCTCCTGACTCTGACACATTTATGCATCTGTTGGTATATTTACATCTTTCATACTGTACGTCAGCAGTAGATAGCAGTCACATCAAAACTATTAATCAGTCATGCACAGTTCTGTAGTGGAAGGGACATAATCAACACAAGTTCACATTTTGTCACAAATAACAATGAAAGACAAGTTTATCCATCTCCATCAGAAACTCACCGTGCACTTCTGTAGCATCTCAGAGCAGGGAGCAATCTCCTGCGTCCCTCATCTGATGTGTTGTATTTCTTCAGGTCAAACTCATCCAGCACCTCCTCAGACATCAGAAGTATGTGGGCCAGTGCTGAACAGTGAGCAGGAGACAATTTCTGTTTGATGTTCTTTGGTGACTCCAGATATTTTTTGATTTCTTTGTGTATGGAATGATCCTTCATTTCAAATAAGCAATGGAAAAGATTGATGCATCTTTCAGGAGAGAGATCTTCGCTGTTGAGATTCTTAATGTATTGACATATTTCCTTGGTGCTCTTTGAGGTGCTGTGTTCATAGTTCAGTAGACCTTTCAAAAGTCTCTGATTGTCATCCAGAGAGATGCCCATAAGGAAGCGAAGGAAAAGATCCAGGTGTCCATTCCTGCTCTTCAAAGCCTTATCCACTGCGCTCTTGAATAACACATACAGATGACCTTGAGATTGAAAGCCCATCATCGATTGAAGAGATGATAGAAAATGACTGGGTTTATGTTCTTCAGTGAGGAGGGATGTCAGTGCCTTGAGGTTCCCAGTCACATAAGAGTGAAACACAAACACAGCTGCCAGAAACTCCTGGATGCTCAGATGCACAAAGCAGTAGACCTTCCTCTGGTGAAACACAGATTCTTCCTTGAATATCTCAGTGCACATGCCAGAGTACACTGAGGCTTCGCTGACATCAATACCACAGCTTCTCAGATCTTCCTCATAAAACATCAGATTGCCATTCTCTAGATTATTGAAAGCCAGTTCTCCAAGCTTCAGTAATATATCTTTCTGAGATTTTAGAAGTTTCTCTTCATCTGTCTCAGTTCCACTCTGATACTTCTGATCCTTCCTTCTGGTCTGGATGAGCAAGAAGTGTATGAACATCTCAGTCAGAGTTTTTGGAATGTCTTTAGTCTTGTCCAGCATCTGCAGAAGTACTGTGGCTGCAATCCAACAGAAGACGGGAATGTGGCACATGAGGTGGAGACTCCTGGATGCCTTAATGTGTGAGATGATTCTGCTGGCCTGACTCCCCTCACTGATTCTCTTCCTGAAGTACTCTTCCTTCTGTGGGTCATTGAACCCTCTTACTTCTGTCACCTGATCGATGTACTGAGCAGGAATTTGACTGGCTGCTGCTGGTCTTGAGGTTATCCAGATGTGTGCAGAGGCAAGCAGAGTTCCCTGAATGAGGCTTGCCATCAAAACATCGACTGATGATGTTTGTTTTAAATCAGATATCATGTTTTGTTGGAAATTCAGAGGTAATCGACTCTCATCCAAACCATCAAAGATGAACACAACCTGACAGTCCTTGTACTCTTCACCATCCTTAAGCTCCTTCAGCTCAGGGTGAAACTCAAGCAGAAGCTTGTGAAGATTATACTGATCATTCCTGACCAAATTCAACTCACGGAAAGGAAGGGGAAACATGAAGTCTACATTCTGATTGGCTACCCCATCTATCCAATCAAGAATAAACTTCTGCACTGAGACTGTTTTTCCAATGCCAGCTACACCTTTCGTCATCACACTTCTGATGTTCTTCTCCTGTCCAGGTAAGGGCTTGAAGATGTCATTGCAGTTGATTGGTCTGTCTTCTGTGGTTTGCGCTCTGGCTGCTGACTCCACCTGCCAAATCTCATGTTCCCTATTCACCCCTTCACTCTCTCCCTCTGTGATGTAGAGTTCGGTGTAGATCTTATTGAGGAGTGTTTCAGCTCCCTGTTTGATAATTCCTTCAGATATGTTCTCAAAACTCCTCTTCAGACTGGCTTTATGCTTCTCTATTACTCTCCTCAGGACTTCATCAGCTGTTTAACATGAACAAAAATAAAGAAAGAAGCCTATTAGTATCTGATGTATTTGATGAACCACAATATACATTTTCATTTGTGATTACTTCTGCCAAATTATCATTGACATTCCAGATACAAATATACATTTGCTTTTCACTATTGTTGCTCCTTTCACATTAAAATGGTAATTTTCTGATCTGCTGTAGAGCTACACTCTCAAACCCTGTCTGATAATCTACAGAAAGGATGGGGAATATTTATCCTACAAATAGCCATGCGAGTTTTTATAAAGTAATTTGTGGAGATAGCGAAGTGGTCACGCCTCCGATGACCTCACGGCAAGCCATCTTCTGACTTCTGACACCATTTCTAGTAAAGGTAAGAGCATAGTCACCCCAACCAGACTTCAACCCAGGTCTACAGGGTTCTAAACCTGAACTCTGACCACAACAAAACGCCAGGAGCTAGGCTCGCTGGTACGGCTGTCAGAGCAGTAATGGCTCTCCATCACATTGGACCTACATGATTATACCTAATCTAAAAACATTTGTTATAGTTATGATGATGTATATACATTATATTTCAAAATTAAAATTAATAAATTAATTATCCCACTGAGTGACAAACAGAATAAAGTTAATAATTAAATGTAAATAATTGAATTCTTCAATTGCCTTGAAGTTCTGTGTAAATGCTTTATGGCCCAGAGGTTGGAAGTACCAGACCCCTGGTCAAGACAATTTTAACCCTCAACATGGTTAGACTTGGTTTGCGAAATATGGTAAGACTTGTTGTACCCACCCCAACACACTGTCATGCACTTATTTTACCCCATACATCCTGCTAATTCTACCTGCAATGTAAATAATTGCCAGCATAAATATTGTTTTTTATTCCATTACTCTACTTACCCTTGTAATAGCAACCTACGAGCACACTGTATACCCACTAAGCTGTTCTACAATACTTGAATGCTCTCTCCCCACCTTATCCACTGTCAATTTTGTATGCATCATTAATGTAACGGGGTACACATTCTACAATAGAATGAACAGTAACTAGGGGTAACTGTGGTGCACGAGAAGGAGAGGCAGTAAACGGCAGAGGAGAGAAAGTTGAGCCAACGGAAGATTACGCGAGTAAATACAAAAGTGTAACGACATAACGCAGATAAGCAGGGACAACTTAACGTAGGCCCTAGGGTATCGCGGTATATCGGGCAGTAGACGTAGTTTGTTGATTGAGTGATCCGCGTTCGTTTGTTTATTTTCTACGAGATCAGCTGGCAGCTTCAGTGGCTGCTAGCAACATTTAGCTATCGCTGCTAGTTGAGATTCAACGGTGTGTCGCTGGTTTCCCTGGTAACGGACAGACGGTTAGCAGCTTGCCCTGGGTCTACTCTACCTTCTGATTGACGAGTGCCCTACCATCCCCGGACATCTCAGTGTGACCCATCTCTCTGGACAATCGAGGTACTGGGTTCCAGTTTTATTGAGTTATTATCCTGACATTACACACACATACATAACAAGGAGCTCCTTCCCGAACTGAACGGCATTATACAGACATTCGTATCGCTCACACACACCGCCAGCACAGCCGCTTGCCGGAGCGGCATTGAACTCTGTGGATTGACAAATACGTCACCGTACGTATTCTGAACTGTGACCATCGACTTTTGAACTCTGAACTCATACATCTATTCGGAACACAAACAACTGTAAAATACATCGGGATTGTATTGCCATATTGTTATATTGTTATTGCATTAGTTAAGTTGTTTATTGATTGTATATTTATAGCAAGCGTGAACGAGACAGTGATTGGGCATTAGGCCACTGATATTGAATGGGTATGAAAATAGTGTAATAGTTATTAAAGCAAATATTTAGAGTAGGTTAATTGAATGTATCTATTTATAATAATTAATATTAGTAAATATCTTATTTAATACTGAATGGTTTTTATCTCTTCATTATATTTAATATTAGTCAATATTACAGGGGAGTGAGATCTTAGTTACACTCACTCTATACACCTCATTTTAGTAGCGGATTAATGCTCCCGCTACATTTGGCGTCACGAACAGGATCTTACAAAATGTATGTATATTATGCATATGACTTGCAGCATAAAATGAGTCGGATTCAGCACCGGCAACCAGACCGCGTTCCAAATGCAGAGGCAATACTGATAGAGCAGCTTGTGCTGGGCCTAAGGGACGACTTCCTGAGGCGAGAGATGAAGCGGAGACTGAAAGAGGATCACTGCCAAAGCTTCAGTGATGTTATGCAGGCGGCCATTACCTACTCAGAGGAGGAAGAGGACGTACAAGTTTCAAGGTGCCATCGTCCTAGAGGTATGGTCAATGCAGCTGCAGCTGAAAATTCATCCTCTTCACTGACCATGGTGTCTCTCTGTGAAGAAGTCCGGAAGATCGCCGCCTGTCAAGAGGAGCTCTACCAAGTAGTACACGGCCAAAGCAGACGACCGCCTCGCGGCCCTAGGAGAGAGCCCCGGAGAGACCGTGAAGGCCAGTAAATCTGCTACACGTGCGGAGAAGCCCAGAGGGAACACTGTGGTCTGTGGTCCAGTCACTCAGCATAGACGCAACCCCAGAGAAACCGATGCTGCCAGAAACACTCTGACTGGGAGTGAACCAAGGCCTGCCGGTGTGTCCAAGATCTGGAGTGGGGTGGCCGATGGTGTAAGCAGCGAAATGGACCAGGCCCTTAAAGAGAGTGCTTTTGGAGACTGCTGGAGTGTTGATCTGAAGAACTCAGGAGTAATGATGAGCTGCCTTTGGGACACCGGGTCGGAGGTGACCACCATGAAGGAGTCTCACTTCAAAATACGCTTTGGAGAAGAACAATTCAAGTCTGGTCATTGGGTGGAGCTGACGGCAGCCAATGGACTTAACATCCCAGTCCTTGGATGCCTTGAGGCTGACGTCGAATGCTTTAGTGTCACTCTGGAGCGGCGGTGCATCTTCGTCCTGAAAGATACCCACCCAGATGTGGAAAGAACGAATGGGCTCTCTGGTATTATAGGGATGAATATAATTAAAGACCTGATGACGTCAATGCCAGGGATGGATGCAAAGAAGATAAAGAAGCATGGTCCCCGCTTGGATGCCAGTATCTGGCGAGTGATGGCACGGACCAAGTAGGAGGTGGAATGTGGGGGCCCAGACGACAACATTGGCTTTGTCAAAGTGGCTGGCAAAAGAGTGGTCCTAATTCCAGCATATAGTGAGAAGGTGATCGAGGGCTGGTGCAGGATACCACCAAACATAGAGTGCCAGGTCCTGGTGGAGGCCACCTCGAAGACCAGCATTCATAAGGAGCTTCTGGTTTCCAACACACTTGCAAGGGCAGCAGGTGGAAAGGTCCCAGTCAGAGTGATGAACACCAGTGAAAAAGACATAACACTAATGCCCAGAGCCCGAGTAGCTGCGGTGTCCAAGCCACAGAGGGTCTACCCCAGAGAGGTTGTGGAGCTGGAGGAGAAGGATGGGGTGCTGCACGTAGCTGAGCTCAAGGTCCACCAAGTTCAAGCCACAGTAGGCAGCCACCAGAGCCTGCCTGTTCCAGTGCATATAGCAGCTGAAGAACTGACCGTGGTGCAGCACGCTAAGCTCAGCGCACTGTTGAACAGTTACAGTGATGTGTTCTCAAGTAACGACAACGACTATGGCTACACCACCACAGTGACGCACAGCATCATGACTGGTGACGCTCCTCCTATCAAACAGAGACACCGAAGAGTCCCACCTCAAGTTTATCAGGAGTTCAAGCAGCATGTTCAGGACCTGGTGTCACAAGGGATCCTTAACCCATTGGCGCCGGATGCTGCGTAGCGCAGCATAGCCCCTCCTGCCGGTTGCTGCGTAGCGCAACATAGGCTTTCCTGCCGGTTGCTGCGTAGCGCAGCATTTTGTACACGTGCTGTTTTCATGACGAATGCAGCGTATAACTCACTCTGGTTGGTTACAATTACACATGGGATGGGTCTTAAGGCTTTGCTAAAGATCAGATGACCACCAAAATGAACTTTGGTTGGCTGAAAATCACGTCAATCAATCAGATAGCCACGTGATTTTCTGTGCTTGTTTTCAGTGAAACCATGCTGGCTAGCGAGAAGTAGCAGTGAAGAAGTAGCAGTGAACATGGAGTATTTTGATAGCGATGTCAGTGATTTCGACATAGATTTTGAAGGATTTGAGTCTGAGAGGGAGAAGGATAATGACTTTGTGCCAGAGGATCCATTAGATACGGCACAGGAGTGGGATTTTGTGGGCACGGAAGGAGAGGAGGAGGGATTCCAGGTGGACTGGACAACCGGCAATGATCTGGAGGTAATTATTTATGTTTTGTTTTCTTGTGCGATCTTCCGAGTTCTCTTCTCTTAGAAAACGGAATGGGCAGTAATGATAGTGGTGCTATAGCGATTACTAATGGTGATGATGGTTGATAATATATACATGCAATAATGTTAGTTATAGATACAATAATGGCATAATGAATAAATAGCATTTACATTTAGCAGACGTTTTTGTCCAAAGATTTTAGATAAGAAAAATAACGTGCTGAACTGTATAGCATAATACATCATAATGAATAGTAATACAATTATGAATAAATATAAATACTATAAATAACATTGAACTGGAAATATACTATTCTGTTATTATAGCTTTATTGTGTATCCAACTTGAATGTGTACTCCCTGTCTGTGCCTCAATGAGACCTGAACAATTGGCATATGAACACCTATAACCCCTATACCCTATAGACAGTCTAGTAGGCCATTGTCTTGCCACCAGCTGAGAGGGTGGGTCTCATAATAATACAATGATTGAATGCTTTGCCATATGTTTTTACAGATATCTCCATCTCCAGGTTAACGTTGACCCCGCCATGGCTTCATGCTCCATGTGAACTGCGAGGCCAGCTCCACCCCAGGATGTCTCCATCCCTCTCCTCTCCATCCCTCTCCGCTCCTCCCTCCCCATTTCTCTTTCCCCCTCCCTCCCCCTCTTCCCCTCCCTCATAATGTTTGCATACTTGAAAATTGTATTTATTGTATTTTATATCATTGATTTATATTGTTTTTGTGTGTTTGAGAGTTTTTTTACAAATGTTATTGTTTTTTGTGTGCTCAGGGAGCAGGTTTTAATAAAACCTGCAGTTCTTACCTTCACAATGCTTCTTATTTCATGTTTCTAAGTGCTACAGAGGCTTAGATATTAAGGTTTTTGTAGACGTTGACAATTCTTACTGTTTTCTCAGAAAACCCTCAGGAAATTAGGTACTTTCTCATAGAATAGCATAGGATTTAACAGGCGTTTTTAGCAGGCGTTTTAGGCAGAAATGGGTTAAGGAAAGCAACAGTCCCCGGGCATCACCAGCAGTCATCGTCCAAAAGAAAGACGGCAGCGTGCGATTTTGCTGTGACTATCGAAAGCTGAACATGGTCACATGCAAGGACGCGTACCCCCTGCCACGGATCGAGGAGTCCCTGGATGCACTGGGCAAGGCCAAGCTCTTCTCCACCCTAGACCTGACTGCTGGCTACTTCCAGGTGGCCATGAGTCATGTTTGAATGGACCAGAATGGCCTTTGGCCTCTGTAATTCTCCTGCCACCTTTCAGCGCCTCATGGGAGTAGTCCTGGGTGACCTTGCGTTTGATGTGTTGCTAGTGTACTTGGATGACATCATCTGCTTCTCTTCCGACTTTGATTCACACTGCGAAAGGCTGGAACTAGTATTTCAGCGCCTAAGGCAACACGGCCTGAAATTGAAGCCCAGCAAGTGTTTCCTCCTGCAGTCGGAAGTGAAGTTCCTGGGCCACGTGATCTCTGCGGAGGGGATCAGAGTGGATGATGAGAAGGTCCAAGTCCTGAAGACATGGCCTGTCCCCACCAGAATCAAGGATGTACGGCAGGTGCTGGGCTTCATGGGCTATTACCGCCGCTTCGTGCCACAGTTTGCTCACCAAGCTAAGCCACTAAACGCTCTGGTGGGAAAAGGAGGACACCAGGCCAAGGGGAGGATGGCAGCACCTTTTCAATGGTCAGAGGAATGCCAGACTGCATTTGAGAGGCTGAAAAGTTTCTGATGACACCACAAGTCCTGGCATATCTGAACTTCAGCCTCCCGTTCCTCCTGACGACAGATGGCAGTCTCCGTGGACTAGGCGCTGTGCTCAGCCAGAAGCAAGGGGGAGTTGAGCGAGTGATAGCCAATGCCAGCCGATGTCTGTGCGGGTCAGAAAAGAACAACAATCATTACAGTGCCTTCAAGTTGGAGCTGTTGGCCCTGAAATGGGCGGCCACGGAGAAGCTTAAAGAATATCTCAGATACTCCAAGTTCACTGTTGTCACCGACCACAACCCACTAAGATATCTTGAGACAGCTAATCTGGGGGCAGCCGAGCAGCGGTGGGTGGCGCAGCTGGCCAAGTATGACTTCGAAGTCAGCTACAAGCCGGGTCGGCAGAATGTGAATGCGGACGTTCTTTCTAGGATCCCTCTGAATGAAGAGCCTGAAGGTGAAGACGAAGGCAAAGACTTTATTCAGGTCACCTCTGAAGAGGTACGTGCATGCATGTGGCCAGCCTCAAAAGACCACCTAGGTCTTCCCGAGCTGAAGGCCAGAGTTCAAGCCACCACAGCAAGGGCCATTGGGGGACGGAGTTGGAGTGACATGGAGGAACAGCAAATGGATGACCCACTCATCAAGCCCCTTTACGATGCAGTGACGAAGGGAGCCTAACCCACTCTCTGTGAACAGCGTGCCATGGGGCCACAAGCCAGGCAGCTTGCCCGACAGTTTGAGCGCCTGCAACTCAAACGTGGTGTTCTCTTTAGATCAATCCTTGACCCACGAGATGGAGAAGAGATCCACCAACTGGTTGTTCCGGGGCCCCTCCGCCACAGCGTGTTTGAGAGTCGGCATGAACTTGGGGGACACTTTGGGGAGCGAAGCACCGTGGCACTCCTCCGACGAGAGTACTATTGGCCAGGATTGGAGAAGGAGGTGCAGTCTTGGGTCCGCCAGTGCAGCCGTTGCGCTCTGGCAAGAGATGTTTTCCCGCGCAGGCAAGCCCCCATGACGTGAACCAATGTCACCACGCCCCTAGAAGTCCTAGCAATGGATTACACTGTGCTGGAAAAATCATCTGGGGGATACGAGAATGTCTTGGTGCTGACGGATATGTTCACCAGGCTCACAGTTGCTGTTCCCACGAAAGATCAAACGGCGAGCACAACTGCCAAGGCCCTCCTGAGGCACTGGATTGTCTATTATGGGTGTCCTGCTCGGCTGCATTCTGACCAAGGGCGCTGCTTTGAGGCCAATGTCATAAAGGAACTCTGCAAGGTGTACGGTATAGCCAAAAGTCGGACCACTCCGTACCACCCCCAAGGCAATGCAAAGTGTGAGAGATTCAACAGAACCATTCATGACATGTTGAGAGCCCTACCCCCTGAGAAGAAAAGGAAATGGAAGGAATACTTACCCGAGCTGGTCCTCGCCTACAACAGCCGTGTCCATTCGTCAACGGGCTACGCTCCATTCAACCTGACCTTTGGACAGGATGCAAGTCTACCCATGGATCTTCTGGGAGGCAAGGATGTGGAAGATGACGAAGCCGAAGACCTGGATGAATGGGTTTGAAGCCACCATGAACGGTTGAAGACAGCAGTTGAAGTCGCCAATGCTGCAACTCAAGGCGCGTCCAGGAGGCGGAAGATGATCTATGATCGCAGTTCTCGCTGCGCCCTTGTCAGGCCCAGTGACAGAGTGCTTCTGCGCAACCACACTCACAGGGGTAGGAAAAAGATACAGGATATTTGGGAGCCTATACCTTACCTAGTTGTTTAGCAGAACCACGCAGGCACACCAGTGTTCACAGTCAGGCAAGAGGGAGGGGGTCAGAGCAAGGTAGTTCATCGGGACCAGTTGAAACTTTGCATTTTAGAGACACTCCCAAGACAGTCGACACACAGGTGCAGGGATGTGGCGCAACATTCTGACACAGAGCACAGCGGTCTTGCTGACATTCCCACGGTTAACACCCCACACGTGCCTACTTCTAGTGAGGCTAAAGTTTATTGTGAAGTTCAAGATGGGGAAGGGCAGGGTAGTGAGGTTCTGGGGATGACTCTGATGATACAGATGTGTCTGATGTAGATGTAGAGCAGGAGTCAAGGTATCCTGTGAGGCAGAATAGAGGTGTGCCACCAACAAGGTTCCCAAACTAAGTTAACAGTCCTTTTGCAATTTTTTTTATCTTCATGAATCTGTGTTTATTTCTTTGTGTTCTTGTTTTTCAGAGATGAGTCACCTGGAGATGTTGGATGGTATGGCAGGGTTTAGCAGGGGGGAATGTAACAGGGTACACATTCTACAATAGAATGAACAGTAACTAGGGGTAACTGTGGTGCACGAGAAGGAGAGGCAGTAAACGGCAGAGGAGAGAAAGTTGAGCCGGTTAGCAGCTAGCCCTGGGTCTACTCTACCTTCTGATTGACGCTCTTTGCCCTGCCATCCACGGACATCTCAGTGTGACCCATCTCTCTGGACCATCGAGGTACTCTGAACTCTGAACTCATACATCTATTCGGAACACAAACAACTGTAAAATACATCGGGATTGTATTGCCATATTGTTATATTGTTATTGCATTAGTTAAGTTGTTTATTGATTGTATATTTATAGCAAGCGTGAACGAGACAGTGATTGGGCATTAGGCCACTGATATTGAATGGGTATGAAAATAGTGTAATAGTTATTAAAGCAAATATTTAGAGTAGGTTCATTGAATGTATCTATTTATAATAATTAATATTAGTAAATATCTTATTTAATACTGAATATTAGTCAATATTACAGGGGAGTGAGATCTTAGTTACACTCACTCTAAACACCCATTTCTTGCGGTTTTGCTTAAGTATTTTTTCCTTGCCCCTGTTACCATTGTGCTTGCTATGAGGGGGTTCAGGCCCAGGGCTTTGTTTAGCGCCTAGCTGCCATTTCATATAAAAACTATTTCATTAAATTGTTGTGTTACCATTAGATACTGTAATTGACCGGTCTGCCATACATATTAGTGATGTTTTTTAAAACATTTCCCTCTTGGACAAACCTTACTAACGATGCAATCAACTGCTGGAAAATTATATTAGTTTTCTTAAAATGTAATTAATTACGTTTTTTTTATTATTTTGTACTGATCAGTTGTATTAAAAAAGGGACATTCAAAAGCTACTTTATCACACATACAACTATTGCAAACAAATATACGTCATACAATCTTTTATTTTACAGTATAACACATTGTCTTTGGTCAAAAATAACTGGTGTGATTTATGATGAAAATGCACACCTATTCATATCAACACCCAGCTGAACGCATTAAATGTGTCATCTGAAGTTTCAAAATGGTATCTTTTGAACGGAACACAGCATGAGGGTTACATTTTCAAATGAAGTCCAACAGTGTTTACTGCAATTTGTGTGCACAAACTAAAGTGTGTATGAGACCATTTAGATTAAACATTAAATTCTCACAGTTTGAAACTCAATCTCATCACAGCACACATCTTGGTAACAACCGATCTACACCTCCTTTAACCAAACACTATTCAAACACTTTGATGCTCAAACGGAATTGAGTTTCTGTGTATAAAAGCACATAAATGGGTTCTTCGTTATCAGTGCAAGTCTATGACTGTGCTGTGTGTGTTTTACTGATGTATCTTCACAAACTTTGCTCATACTGGAGATGGGGGCTGCTACACTCCTACTGCACCACTAATTCTAAATGAATTCCACCCTCTACATTTCTGTTGTGATAAAGTGATGATGTTAAGGTCATATCTAAGTCAAATTCTCCAATCAAAGCTCAAATCAAAAATTGTTACCTTTCTATTTTGACTGTTTGAGAAGTTAAAATGGCTGAAAGGAAGACAGACAAGAGGAACAGATCATTCCAGCCCCAACGGACTGATGGATATGTGTATGAGGAGAGAGCTGCACACGTGGCATGTGTGCATAATCTCCTTCTGATTTACAATCAAAATGGAGGCCACAACAATTACAACAATGAGAATAATAATAACTTGTAACTTGGTTAAAGTGCTTTCCTGGCATCTTTAACAAAAAATTAATGTCTGTCAGTGTGTGTGTGTGTGTGTGTGTGTGTGTGTGTTTGTTTGTTTGTTTGTTTGTTTGTTTGTTTGTTTGTTTGTTTGTTTGTTTGTTTGTGTGTGCGTGCGTGCGTGCGTGCGTGCGTGCGTGCGTTCGTTTGTGTGTGTATGTATTCTTTTCTGGCTTTTGTAAGAAAAAATCGCATATCACTAATATTTTATGGCTCTGCCAGCTGAAAAGGTTCCGAGCCCTGTCGTACAAGCTACTCCTTCATCAGATTTCATGAAAGTATTAACATCTGTAAACCCTCACCTGGTTTGCTCCTTCTGTCTGGTGTGTGTTCAGTGTGCAGGTGTCTGCTGCTTTCTACCATGTCTGTGTGTTCATCCAGAAGAGGCTGTAGTTGAGGTTGAGTTCTGCATGTCTGTCCACACTGGGGACAGGCTTGGTCTCCTGGTAGTCCAGGCTGCTCCCAGTAACGGCTGATGCACTGCCTGCAGAAACTGTGTCCACAGGTGGTGATGACTGGGTCCCTCAGTACCCTCTCACACACTCCACACCTGGACTGATCCTGGGTCAGATCAGCACCTAATTCACTGCAGAGACAGAACATGAAGGAGACTTAATATTTCACTGATGAAGAAACTCATTTTAGTGTTTAAGGTATTGACATTGGGGCACAAGCAATCCTTCTCTTGTCTGACATGGCAGACTTGATATTTGACTGAAGATATTTTAGTTCCTAAGATTATTACCCATGGTGGAGGAAATTCATTATTACAAGCATGAGGATGCCAATATAAAAGCCTACTGGGATACATTTCACTACTTTGAGAAATACATAGATGGTGAATTGTTTAAAAATATGTCAGTTTTCACTAATTAGTGTGACCTTCAGGCACCAGGACAGTCACGGTACCCTACCCCTGAATAACTGAAGGTCTACCAGGAAAAAACACATTTTTAAGCATTGAGGGGCATGGGCATTAGGGCACAAGCAGTTACGCTTGTATGATTCAGGTACAAGAAGAAACCCCTTATATTTTGATAGGTACTGTTAGTGTAATTTTGCATATTGTAATTCAGATTTAGATATTATAGTATTTAGATTCATATTTAGTGATTGTTCATTATAGTGATTGCATAATTGTATTTTTAGCTTGCATTTCAGTTTAGAATATGTTTAGTTAACATACATTACATAACTTAGAATAAATGAGCTGTAACATAGTAAGCTCGCACATTTATGTATCAACTGTTAGATTTGTTATACAAACTGTCAGATGTTTCATTGTTTCAGAATTTCAGTAAAGATGGTGCGAACACACTGTTATTCTACCGTTGTTGAAACACATTACACAGTAGACTCTTTCTTTCTGTCCTAGAGTGGTTAAATTAATAATTATGTTAAGAAATATGTACTGACATCAAGAAGGGACTTTTAGCCACTGCATTGAGTAGAGAATCAAGTTAATTAAAGGTAAAGGACTTTGTTTCGGGTGTCTGACCCAAGGGCAAGGCAAAAGGCTGTAAAAAGAGAGCCACTTGTGAAATCTGCAGCAAGATCACCCAAGCCTGCTTCACAGCAAAAGGGACGAGAACACAGACCAAGAGAACGTCAAGCCTGAGAAAGGACAAAGCTCTGCCAGCGGACACTCAGCTCAACAAAAAGATGCGCCAGCTAAGAGTGAAGTCACGGTAGTCAGCGGGGCCGGAGGCAATAATTGCATCCTGTCTATCGTGCCCCTGCGTATCAAATCCAAGAGGAGCAACAGGACAATAGAGACGTATGTGTTCATGGTTCTGCTAAGTTTCGCTCTGAAAGGTTGATGAGACAGCTTGGCGTCCATGGTAAGAAGACTCAAGTGCTACTCCGTACTATGGGCCAGGAGAAACCTGTGTCCTGCTACGTGCTCTCAGATCTGGAAGTGTGCGGTCTGACAGAGAACAAGTACATAAGCCTGCCAGACGTCTACACCCACACAGACATACCTGTAACGAAAGACAATGTTCCTGATGAGAAGGACTTGGGATGGCCGTATCTGCATAAAGAAGTACGGATACCACAGATCGATGCAGATGTTGAGATATTAATTGGAATGAACACTCACTCTGCGATGGAGCCGTGGAAGATAATCCACAGCCAAGATGACGGGCCATACGCAGTAAAGACGACTCTCTGGTGGGTCTTTAATGGCCCGCTCAAGAAATGTGACGAACAAGTCGGCCGAGACGATTTCGAGTAAAACACAATTGAAGTTTTTTTTTTCAAAATTAGTGATTTTCGTTTTTTTGCAGAATGTGCAAGTTGAAGTCATGAAGAAGCCACTCCATGTTTCAGATAACAGTATTGGTTACCTTAAAAGTATACATTTAGTCGTTGAAGTTGGTACAGTTTGGATAAATTCAGCTTCGCTCTCGTCGCGCTTGAGGGAGTGTTACCTAATTTCCATATGAACTGCAGAATCGCGTTTGTTATTTTTTTCGACCAATCAGCTGCACATTACAAGCGATACACATGGCTACTTATACAGCATCATACTCCACTACTCTTATCCGAAGTTAAAAACATGTAATCTACTTCGGGAGCATTTTACTCCCCTGCAATCTCTACCTTCAGAGACAGACTGCAGGAAAGGTTAACAAACGGAATGAAATAGCTACACATTACACACGCTATGCTTTAATAAAACTCACGTTTTATGAGACACCATAGGCTCAACAGACAAGTCTTACCATTGAAGATCTTTCTGCACTCAGACGTTCGTTCTGAAAACTATCTACATGATACATCCAACCAGCGAGGTTTATCCATGTTGTGGAGAACGAGAGTGTCATCATCAGAGTTGCATCATATTTCATTAAAACTTCACACTTCTTACATTGGACTTATCCACCAGCCTAATTACAATCTGCATTGTCTACTTAGCAAAAATATCTCCATACAGTGGATTTCCCTTCGTTGAGTATCATTTTAAACTTTCCAGATGACTGTATTGCCCCCGCTCGTCAAGTGAAACGTGTCCAGAAACAAGGCTCTTTTGTCTGGATAGCCAGAGCTAGCATAACAGCCATTCAAATCCAATGGTAATGCTACCTAGCTAGGTTTGCTAACTGTCGGTATCCATCGTTAACTTGTTAATCGTTAACCATCATGTCACTGGCTTTAATTTGAGAATGGCATGTTAGTAGTACATTTAGTAGTTCATTTAATACCAGTACACTTGATTCATTACTGCTGATGTGTTACTTATATGTTACTTATTAGCAGCTAGCTACCTAGCCACTGTGTCCCAATGTGTTTTCAGTTAGTGTTAGCGGCAAGCTAGCTGTATAGTTGAGTTGAGCTTCAGTTAAGACGCTGCATAGGCTAACGTACCTCATTATCACATTCGATGTATTACAAACAAAAATAACATATTTCAGAAGTGACAGGTGTGTAGACAATGTATGAAGTCTTGTTTGACTCTCAGCAGGACTGTTCTTACAGTATTTTCCAATTTGTTTTGTACAGTCGCAAAATGGCAACAAAGTTGACGACGACCTATTATCCCGCATTGATTTAAAATGCCGTTGGAAATAAAGAATTTACACCGAACGTCGCAAAATCAAAATTCTACTATTTGTATCAGGCTGGTTTGTACACGCAGTATTACAACACTATCTTATACACTTCAATACGCTGTATATGTGCCATTTTTGCTACAAAGCTAATTTAAATACCCCTTTTGGGCAGGGACTGGTGTTCTGAGCACAACCTCAGTCTCAACATTAAGAAAACAAAAGAGATGATCATTGACTTCCGGAAGTCTTCCCAGCATAATCACCATCTCCCACTCTACATCAACGGTGAAGAGGTTGAGCGTGTCACCTCTCTAAAGTTTCTGGGTCTGACACTGACGGAGGAGTTGTCCTGGGTCAAAAACACAGCTTCCGTTTTAGGGAAGGCCCAGCAACGCCTCTTTTACCTCCGGAAGTTGAGGAAAGAACACCTTCCTCAGAGGCTGCTGTACAATTTCTACCGCTGCGCTATAGAGAGTGTGCTTACATACTGCCTGAATGTATGGTCCTACAGCTGTACAAAGGCGGAGCAGGCAGCCATCCAGAGGCTGATTAAAACAGCGGGAAGGATCATTGGAGTAGAGCTGCCCGACATCTTGTCCATCTCCTCCTCCCGTTGCCTGCAGCGCTCTAAACGCATCCTCACAGACCCTTCTCATCCTGCCCATCATCTGTTCCTGTTACTCCCATCAGGGAAAAGGTTCAGATCAAAAAAGGCACGCACCTCCAGGATGGCAAAGAGCTTCTATCCCTGTGCAATAAGGCTCCTCAACAGCTTACCCACCCCACCCCCCCACCCCCCTTCATCTCCCCCCGGCCCAGCCCGCCCCTCCCCCCTTGGACTGTGCACTCTAACACTTGATGCACCTTAATATGGAAATATGGAGATATGGAAATATATTGCATTTATTATTTTTATTATTATTATTTTATGTATGATATTTATGAATCTATTTATTAATTGTTATTTATTATTATTTAGCTGTGTAAGAAGTCTGGTTGCCTCTACTGTCTCGTTGTCTTTGTGGCAATGACAAATAAAGTACTTTGAACTTTGAACTTTGGACTTAAGTTTTCTGAAATCCGGGATCCTGGTTGACACCGAAATCAATATTAAGTAACGTGTACCAGCGCTTGCGGGATAATAGGTCGGGCTATGATAAAATTATTAGTCTTCAGTGACACCTAGGGGGAAGGGCTACAGATACCAGATGTCAGTGTGACATCTGTGAGGAGGGCTAATCCCAATGAGATGCAAATGAGCACAACTGTCTTCCCTTTGTCCCAGGTGAGGTGATTCAGACAATCTTAGAGGTGTATACATTCAAATGATCACAATTTATACAAATATTACCAGATTTACATGAGTGAGACATCATTGGATAGCTTTACACTTACACTTTCAGAATCTGTGAATAACTTAAAATGTCTCAAAACGACTTGTGGCTGGTTAAGCCATGCCTGGTCACATATCTGAATAAGTTATATGAAAACTACTCACTTTAGAACTGAAGGAACTGGTTCACTGCTGAAGTTAAGAGGGTCAGGCAGGGACCAGTCACTCTTCATGGACACACAGCTGGGCACTGTAGATGGAGGTCTGTGTGTTGAAGGGACCGGTCATTTGAGATTCATAGTTAATAAGGATATGCCATAGTCAATAAGTAAATGTTCTTATACCTAGTTATAAATGTCACTTTTATTGGTATTTCACTAGCATGTAAGCATTCCTGGGTAAAGGTACTTTGGGTTGACCTGAGGACGGAGGTGAGAGACTTGCACCTTCCCTCCCCCCCAGGTCAAGACAAAGAGTCAGTAGGCATGGCCTATTTGAATAGAAGGTAACACCCATACACTTAGTGTATTTAACAGACAGTCTTTGAATGAAAATTTAGATATGCTGAAGGTAAAGCGCTGAGAGGCCGTCATTGTTCAAGAATAAACCTGGATCATGATTGATTAAATCCAGGACTAGTCTCCAATATATATGGTATAAAACGAATTACCATTAGTGTATGTTGTCAACAAACACAAAGAGAGACATGAAACCAATCAACGTAGACTAATTTATCTGTGGAATGAATTAACGTGTCACACTTAATGGTATGAAACAATATATATACAAAGGCAGAATATATCTTTCTCTCTCTCTCTCTCCCTCTCTCATACACTCACACCCAAACACAGACACATTTCTAAGTTATCCAGTTATCTTATCTGACTAATCCTTTTTCATAATCGTTTGTGTGTGTGTGTGTGTGTGTGTGTGTGTGTGTGTGTGTGTGTGTGTGTGTGTGTGTGTGAGAGAGAGAGAGAGAGAGAGAGAGAGAGAGAGAGTGTGTGTGTTTGTATGTCTGTCAGTGTAGAATTGCATATGACAACACTGGCATATCTGAATAACTTGTATGAAAAATACTCACTTTAGAGCTGATGGAACTGGTTCACTTCTGAAGTTAAGAGGGTCAGGCAGGGACCAGTCACTCTTCATGGAAACGCAGCTGGGCACTGGAGATGGAGGTCTGTGTGTGTGTCGTCTACAAACACAAGGAGAGACATGAAACCAATGAACATAGACTTATTCATCTGAAGAATGAATGAATGTGTTTACACTTAATGGTAAAAAAACAATATACACCAAGGAAGAATAACTCTCTCTCTATGACAATGACAGTGCAATAGATTAATCTGCAGCTATCTCTCTCTCTCTCTCTCTCTCTCTCTCTCTCATACAATCACACACAAATACAAACATTTCTAAGTTATCCAGTTGTCTTATCTGACTAATTCTCTTTCAAAATCGTTTGTGTGTGTTTGTAAGTGGGCATGTGTGTGTTTGTGTAGTGTGTGTCTGTGTGTGCGTGTGTGTGTGTGTGTGTGTGTGTGTGTGTGTGTGTGTGTGTGTGTGTGTGTGTGTGTGTGTGTGTGTGTGTGTGTGTGTGTGTGTGTCTTTGTGTGTGTTTGTAGGAGTGCATCAGTGTCTGAGTTTGTGTGTGTGTGTGTGTGTTTGTACATATGGTAGGGGTGGGAATAACATGTTACGATTCACAATTCAATATTTTTTCCTGCAACATATCATAACATAAGTAAAGAAGAAGATAAAGTTAACAGGAATTTATTTATAGTGCAAAAACTTAGGACATCACAAAAAAATGTCATCACTATCACGTAATCTCAGCAGACATAGCTCTCGTGCCATCTGCTGAGATAACGTGAGAGTGATGACATTCATAGTGATGTCCTAAAGTTTTTGCACAATAAATAAATCCACCTCAATCCATAGGCATCTCAGACCCACGGCCAGCTACCAAGCCAAACATGCTTACTATCAGCTCTCTAAATCAAGCATTCTGATGGGTGGACTAGTGAGATAAAAGTAAGAGGGGTCAAAAGTGGTGCAAACAGTGCTGGCTGATGTCGGAAGACAACTTTAAGATCCACAGTGTATTGGACTTAAACTAGGGCTGGGCACTTAAGCAATTTCAAATCAAAATTATGATTTTGCTTTCCAACAATTACCAAAACAGCAATGGAGTATTTTGCTGCATTACATGTCACAATGATGCTCTCGTTTTTTATAAATCCAGTGCACCCCTTTCATATTCTATTAAGATCATGTTCATGTCGACACTAACAAGCAGCCATTTTGCCATAATCAAGCAGCCCTAGTATATAGTTTGTGGCAACATCAACTGTGCGGCTGATGAAGGACCTGGGCATCAGTGGACACATCTTACGCCAGGCCATCAAGGAGCTGTCCAGGCTGGCAGAGCAGAGTAGCCAGTGGCATTGGCTGAAAAGGAAAGACCCTAGCTGGTCTTCGAAATAAGTAGGCTGGGCAGATGCAGAGGGGGGTGCTTCTGGGATGTCAGTATGCACTGCTGAGCCTTCTGGAGACGTTGTTGGGTTAAATCAGCAAAACGTTGGTGAAAGTGGGACCCCGCTTGACAACCCCTGTGAAGTGTCTGTCCAGCTGTCTCAACATCACGATGCGCAAGTCTTTCAATGCTAAGGTATGTGGTCAAGTGCAAGCCTGGCTCAGGGAGTAGGACGCCCCTGCCTTGCAGAGTACGAAGGCACTTTGGAATTAAAATCATGTCCTGTGTTTTCGAAATCATTCACTCTGGAGTCATCCAGTGACTGCCCTGAATAGAATGGCTGACAACATGGGAAAGACCATAGGGCTGCTGGAAAGACAGCTGACAGGAGGAACGTAACATCTGCAAAGGGCCTGAAAATACATCAAGGAAGAAAGAAGTGCTTGAAGGAGGGACAACAGGGACCTCACATTGATTCGTACTTCTTGAGAAGTCAATCAATTCAGTCGAATGAAGTTCAGCGACTGGAACCTCACCACAGTTCGCAGGACATCAGCCCCCATGAAGAAGGAAACTCAAGCACAGTGCCGGAGGCAGAGGAATGTATTGAGCCCATCTAGCCGAAACCAGCAATCGAGAGGAAGATCAGTGGAAACAGACCCCAGGTGAAATGGCCTGGAGCCTCGGAGAAGAAACAATGGGAGACGATAAACAGGGATCTGACCAGTGTCCTACAAAGCATGAGTGGCACAGTTGAAAGAAAGCTTGACAAAATGTCGTCTACTCATATGGAGCAGAACTGTATGGAGTAAGGACCAAGCAAGCTAAGCAACCAGCACTAGAGAACAAGTCCAGACGACAACAGTAGATCAATCAACTCATTCGGGAGGGTAGGCAACTCAAGAAGCAGTGGAGGAAGGCTTCTGATGCCGAGAAGGAGGGCATCAACATCCTGCAGGGAAACATCAGAAGCCGACTCACCACTCTGAGACGAGCCGAGAACGGAAATCTCGAAAAAAGAAAGAATGCGCAAGAGCACGGTTCTTCATGGACCCCTTCAAGTTCGTGAAAACATTATTCACCAAAGAGAAGGGAGGAAACCTGAAAAAATCAAGGCAGGAGTTGGAAACCTACTTGGAAACAATGTATGCAGATGACCAGAGGCACGAGCAGTCAGCTATTCCATTGGACATTCCACCAATCGAAGAACCTGAACATGAAATGGACATCAAACCTCCCAAATGGAATGAGGTGGAACATGCAGTGAAGCGGACGAGAGCTTCATCAGCCCCAGGGCCAAATGGAGTTCCGTACCGAGTCTATAAGAATGCTCCAGATGTTCTTCGGCTTCTGTGGAGACTAATGATAGTGGCCTGGGAGAAGGGAATCGTGCCTAAAGCAAGGAGCAGGGCAGTAGGAGTTCTGATTCCGAAAGAGAAGGAGTCCATGGATATCAGCCAATTCCGGCCTATCAGTCTGCTCAATGTAGAGGGTAAGATTTTCTTCAGCGTCACAGCTCAGAGGGTGTCCAGGTATCTGGAGAAAAACAACCTTGTGGATACATCAGTCCAAAAAGCCGGCATCCCAGGGTTCTCTGGTTGCCTTGAACACACCAGCATGATTTGGCAGCAAATTCAGTCTGCTAAGAAGGAAAAGAGGGATCTCCATGTTGTTTTTCTCGACCTCGCTAATGCGTTTGGATCAGTCCCCCACAGTTTCATCTGGGCATCCTTTGACTTCTTCAGGATACCCAAGACCATTAAGCACCTTGTCAAGTCCTATTTTCAAGATCTTCAGCTCTGTTTCACCACGCCAGACTTTACCACCACATGGCACCACATGGAGATTGGCATAATGGCAGGATGTACCATCTCCTCGTTGGCTTTCACCATGGCGATGGAAGTCATCATAAGAGCCTCCAAGTGGGTGGTGGGCGGTGAGCGGCTAACAACTGGAATCCGACTACCACCCATTAGAGCCTATATGGATGACATGACAACCATGACAAACACAGTAACATGTATCAGGCGCCTCCTAGGGAAGCTTCAACAGAACATAACTGGGGCCAGAATGAAATTCAAGACATCCAAATCAAGAAGCATCTCCATAGTGAAAGGCAAACTGGTAGAACAAAGGTTCTTCATCGACCAAGAACCTATCCCAACGGTCACTGAAAAGCCAATTAAAAGTCTCGGAAGATGGTACGACTCAAAGCTCAAGGACTCAGACCAGGCACATGAACTCAGGCAAGAACTCACTAAAGGCCTTGATGTCATTGACAAATCCATGCTACCTGGCAAGCTGAAAATCTGGTGCCTGCAGTTCGGACTGCTACCTCGCCTTATGTTGCCTCTAACTATGTATGACATCACTCTCACAAGAGTTGAGAAGATGGAGAGGATGATCAGCTCTCGTCTCAGAAAGTGGTTTGGGGCCCCTCGATGCCTAAGTAGTGTAGCCCTGTATGGTCAAGAGACACTGTTATCCGAGCTACTGCCCCGACACTGGCAACAGGGAGGAAGTGGACTGTTAAGAACGCGGTACAGCAGGCAAAATCTGCTCTCCACCACAGTGACATCGTGGGCCAAGTGCAACATGGAAAAAGTGGCTTGGTGATGGATGATAAGCGACCCTGCTGGAGCAAAGCAGCCTCTCGGGAGCGGAGGAAGATGGTAGTGGCCGAAGTCCGCCGACAGGAGGAAGCGAGCAGGTGTGCTAAGGCTGTATTGCAAGTAAAACAGGGCCAGTGGATAAGATGGGAGAGTGTGGAAAAGTGAAACATCAGCTGGAAGGACATGTGGGAGATGGAGACAAGTAGGATAAGTTTCCTTATTCGATCCACCTACGACGTCCTCCCTACACCTACAAATTTCAACCAATGGCTGGGTGAAGATCCATCATGCCCCCTGTGTTCAACACCAGCCACACTCAGACACATCCTTGTTGGGTGTAAAGTGAGCCTCTCCCAAGGACGGTACACCTGGAGGCACAACCAGGTACTCAAGGGCCTGGCAGCAACTCTGGAAAGCAGGAGAACCACCATCAATGCCTTGCCGCCCAGAGTAACCAACTCAGCCAACCCAGTTGCGTTCGTTTGAGAAGGTCAACAAGGACAGCGGAAATTTCCACCAAAAGCCAGGTTAGGTGAACTGGAGGCAGCCAGAGACTGGCAGATGCCGGTGGATGTGGACCAACGACTCACAGTTCCATCAGAGATCGTCATCACCAACCTGAGGCCTTACCTAGTCCTGTGGTCCAACTCAGAGCGCAAAGTGTACTTTGTGGAGCTTACAGTCCCTTGGGAGGATGCTCTGATCTTGCAGCAGAGGCAGAACAGCGGGGCTGGAGAGCAAAGGTCTGCCCAGCAGAAGTTGGATATCGGGGCTTTGGGGCAACATCAACTGTGCGGCTGATGAAGGACCTGGGCATCAGTGGACACATCTTACACCAGGCCATCAAGGAGTTGTCCAGGCTGGCAGAGCGGAGTGGCCAGTGGCTTTGGCTGAAAAGGAAAGACCCTAGCTGGTCTTCGAAATAAGTAGGCTGGGCAGAGGGGGGTGCTTCTGGGATGCCAGAATGCACTGCTGAGCCTACTGGAGACGTTGTGGGGTTAAATCAGCTAAACGTTGGTGAAAGTAGGACCCCGCTTGACAACCCCTGTGAAGTGTCTGTCCAGCTGTCTGAAATAAAGACATGCGCAAGTCTTCAAATGCTAAGGTATGCGGTCAAGTGCAAGCCTGGCTCAGGGAGTAGGACGCCCCTGCCTTGCAGAGTCCCAAGGCACTTTGGAATTTAAATCATGTCCTGTGTTTTCGAAATCATAGTCCAGCATGGAGAGAAAGAGAGAGTAGAGGCGTTTACCCTATCATAGGATTCCACAGTGTATTGTACTGCGACCAGGGCTGGGCAGTTAAGCTAATTTCGAGTATTTTGCCACATTCCATGTCTTTGAGCAAGGTTGTGTTTAAGTGAGTAAATTCATGATTTCTGTACTCACCCTGCATTGGTCTGTGTTGATGTACTGCTCAAGTTTCCAGGATCATCCCTGTCCTGGTCATTCTTCATGGTCTCAGAGCTGTTAAGTGCAGACTCTGGTCTGAGTGTCGTACTGTGACCTGCATCTTCCTCTACGTCTTGATACATTTCAGTTGTCTCACTAGGCCAGAACAGCAGAAAACATGTAATACAGAATTAGTTAATAAACTGAAATTACATTAAAGCCCTGTATAATCCACAAATATATGCTGTTAATTTACTAGAACATTGCAATAGATTCATCTGCAGCTGAACTATTTTGACATGCATCAATGTAATTGTCAGGTACTTGTCTGACTTCTGTCTTATTACCAAAGGCGTTTGGAACCATCAATCATGTCAACTGCCAGAGAATGATTAACAGAGTTTGGTGACCAAATAGCCCACAGTCACAAGATAACTGTGCTGCTTGTAGAAGGGTGACCATGATTCTGGTAAATATTAAAGTTATTATTTACAGCCAAAAGTAGAATAGCCACTTCATTTATATGCTCAGTGCATTAACATACACTGGGCCCTAATTGCATAGGGCAATGACCTCAGCAAACAGGCTTTGTGCAGCAGTGACAGGCCCAGTGAGAATAGGCAGAGATACCTATATTTGAAATTAGGGCCACTGTGTCAAAATTGGGAGAAATGGGGAAATATCAAATGCTTAAATACACACTTTAGTCTGAACGCAGCTGTTTTGTTTTTTACTTCAGCCACCTGCTGTATCAAAGATTGCTCTCATACAGGGGCTGGAAATATAGAACTTACTGGAAATCAGCACAAGGAAATATTAAACATTTCATCATGGATAACTTTCACAGGCTGGTAAAAACCTGATTTACAGTCTTGATAACGCTATGTCCTACAAGCACCTTATGACCTTTGAACTCAACGTGAGCTACGCTGATAAGAGAGAGATGGCATGAGTCACCATGCTGATCCGGATTCAGCCTCTCTCCTCTGGTTCTACCAGATAACCTCACACAGAACTGAACTTGCTTTAAATGAACTAATTTACACATGGAACTCCTACAATGATTGCTCTCAGACCCATGCTTATGTTTTGAAATTTGCAAGATGATTTTTCCAAGTTATTAAAGCTTCAGCTTTAAGTCATGAACAGTGTATTTTGTCATGCAAGCCATGTTGCCCATCAATGAAATTAAGATCCACTGTGTCAACAATGGAAGAAAGAAAATGTCAAATAATGTTTCAATACAGACTCTAGTCTCAAACTCTCCAACGTACAGCCTGACCTTGGGGACCTATTCTATGTATGAAAATAATTAAAGTTAAGGTTTCATTCTTTTCACAGTCTTCCACTGTACAAGTTTTGTTTTCTACTTCAGCCACCTGCTGTAACAAAGATGGCTCTCGTCCAAGGGCTGTAAAAAGCTCTAAATGGAACTTACTGGAAATCAGCACACGGAAACATTAACCCTTTCAGCATGGATAACTTTAACACGCTGGTAAAAACCTGATTTACAGTCTCGATAACACTGTGTCTACAAGCACCTCATGACCTTTAAACTTAATTGTGAGATACACTGATAAGAGAGAGACTGCATGAGTCACTATCATAGGCTGTTATGATGGTACGATGTAATAAACTCAATGAACCCATTATTAAATAAAGAGAAGAGATGACAATTCAGTACTACGACAACATGACATAACATGTCCTAGAATATCTAAATAAAATGGTTTCAGTTGTTTATGCAGATAAAACATTTGGACGTTCAACAAACTCCATCAATTAGTGAAGGTTCTTCAACCACTTCACCGGCGCCATCCTTAGATCAAGGGGACGGATCAGTCCAGGTGAAAGGAGCAATATACAAGCAACCTTTTTACATCTGAGATACGCTGATAAGAGAGACTACATGAGTCACCATGATGAGTCAGCCTCTCTCCTCTGGTACTACCAGATAATTTCCCACAGACACACAACACTGACCTCAGCCAAACAAAATGATAAATGCCAGCATTATTTAACATATCTTCTCCCTTTCTCTCTCTGAAATTGATGTATACTAACAAAAATGTTCTCTCTCCCTTATAGCATGTTCCAATTGCTGATTGCACCCCCACCTCTCCTCATCTACGCATATGGACAGCCGAACTCTAACCACTCACTTTGTTCCTTTTCTTTCCCTCCTAATCTAGACTACCTCCGCCATGGGACGCTTCTGTAGTCTCTCCACCTGGTCTACCTGTAGAAACCCTCGGCCAATTGCACCCACCGCCACCGCACTGCCGTACACTTACTCTACCCCATACCCTACGCTAGCATTTATATACAATATACATTTTTGCCACCACTGAAATGTTTCTCTGTCCCTACATTCCTTACCTCTGTAACAGTAACCCTATGAGCAGAGTGTATACCCACTAAACTGGTCTTGCCTATATCATATATTTACCACCAGATGTCTGTATATATACTATGTACAACGACCAAATGCTGGCTGTGTACAACCCCTGTTGTTTCCCTTCCCCTTCTGCCACACAACCCTCCCCCTTCCCCCCTTCCTATCTCCACCCAGCCGACCTCAAGCAGATGGGTCCCCCCTTATGTGCCGTGGTTCTGCTTAAGGTTTCTTCCTGCCTAACAGGGAGTTTTTTTCTTGCCCCTGTTGCCATTGTGCCTGCACTAAGGGGGTTCAGGCTCTGGGCTCTGTAAAGCGCCTAGAGACAATTGTATTGTTATGGTGCTATATAAATAAAATTGAATTGAATTGAATTGAATTATACTGGGACACGACACAGTGATAGTTAGAGACATGAGTCTAAACACAGCCAATCACACATACCACACAGACTAAGAATGATTTGAAGTGTAGCACAAATTCTGAAACATGATCTCGAAGCTGAAACACACAAGCCAACTTGTGTGCACACATGAACTTACACCCACACACACACACACACATAATTCTCAAAATCACTTGCACACACCCTTCTGTTGCTGTATATCCTGCTGTCTCTTGCTGACCTTTGATTGGCCACCAGCTATGCTTAATGACAAACACACACACACATTTTTAGGTTATCCAGTTATCTTATCTGACGAAATGTCTTCCATAATCGTTTGTGTGTGTGTGTGTGTGTGTGAGAGAGAGAGAGTGTGTGTATGTCTGTCAGTGTAAATTGCATGTGACAACACTGACGTATCTGAATAACTTATATGAAAACTACTCACTTTAGAACTGATGGAACTGGTTCACTGCTGAAGTTAAGAGGGTCAGGCAGGGACCAGTCACTCTTCATGGACACACAGCTGGGCACTGGAGATGGAGGTCTGTGTGTATGTTGTCAACAAACACAAAGAGAGACAAAAAACTAAATCAACATAGACTCATTTATCTGTGGAATGAATTAATGTGTCACACTTAATGTTTTAAAACAATATATTCACCTAGGCAGAATAACTCTCTCTCTCTCTCTCTCTCTCTCTCTCTCTCTCTCTCTCTCTCTCTCTCTCTCTCTCTCTCTCTCTCTCTCTCTCTCTCTCTCTCTCTCTCTATCTCTCTCTCCCTCTCTCTCTATATATCTCTCTCATACACATACACTCACACATAAACACACACATTTCTGACTAATCCTCTTTCATAATCGTTTGTGTGTGTTTGTAAGTGTGTCTGTGTGTGTGTTTGTAAGAGTGCAACAGTGTGTGTGTTTGTACATATGGTAGGGTTGGGAATAACAGGTTGCGATTCACAATTCAATATTTTTTCCTTCAACACATCATAACATAAGTAAAGAAGAAGAAAAAGTTAACATGGATTTATTTATTGTGCAAAAACTTAGGACATCACTATAAATTTCATCACTCTCAGCAGACATAGCTCACAAGTCATCTCCGCTATACGCATCTCAGACCCACGGCCAGCTACCAAGCCAAATATTCTTACTACCAGCTCTCTAAATCAAGCATTCTAATGGGTGGACTAGTGAAATAATACTAAAGTGAAGGAACAATAATTTAAGATGTATAGCTCATAAGGATATGCCATAGTCAATAATTAAATGTATCTTATACCTAGATGTAATTGTTACTTTTATTTGGACTTACGTTAGAATGTTAACATTTCTGGTTAAAGAAGAGAGATTATCCTGAGGGAGTGTATTGAAAGTGTCATGAAAGTGTCAGCAAATGGCTCAGAGAATTGTGTCTCCAAGACCTCGTGAATATAGAAAGTGACACCCCTTGCTCTCAGAGAGCATTTAACATAAATCCTTCAATAGATAATCAGATATATCTGAGGTAAAGCTCTGAGTGAGTGGAACTCAGGCTCTGTCTCACAATGGTGGCCACCTTTGTTCAAGATTAAACCTGTTCCTGACTGACTAAATCCAAGACTGGGTTTTCAAATATATGGTATGAAATGAATTACTATAAGCAGTAAAGGTAAAACAGGCAGAATAGTGAACAGGCACTTGGACAAACAGTAATGGCAAAGGGGGCAAGGCATGGAATTGGACATTGTTGGCTGATGTCGGAAGACAACTTCTGAACACAGACTCATTTAATTTTCATGTGCAGTATATAACCAGACACCCTTATTAACCTTGATGTAGTTATTTCACGATACTGAAGATAGAAGTGTGATATATAGTGTAATATATACACTACCGTTCAAAAGTTTGGGGACACTTAGAAATGTCCTTATTTTTCAAAGAAAATAACTGTTTTTTTCAAAGAAGATGACATTAAATTAGTCAGAAATACACTCTATACATTGTTAATGTGGCAAATGAATATTCTAGGTGGAAATATCTGGTTTGTAATTCAATATTTACATAGGTGTATAGAGGCCCATTTCCAGCAACTATCACTCGGGTGTTCGTATGGTACATTGTGTTTGCTAATCCCCTTAGAAGACTCATGGATGACTAGAAAACCCTTGAAAACCCTCGTGCAATTATGTTAGCACAGCTGAAAACTGTTTTGCTGGTGAGAGAAGCTATAAAACTGGCTTTCATTTGAGCTAGTTGAGTATCTGGAGCATCACATTTGTGGGTTCGGTTATACTCTCACAATGGCTCGAAAAAGATAACTTTCATGTGAAACTCGCCAGTCTATTCTTGTTCTTAGAAATGAAGGCTATGCCATGTGGGAAACTGAACTTTTCCTACAACGGTGTGTACTACTCTCTTCAGAGAACAGCAGAAACGGGCTCTAACCAGAGTAGAAAGAGAAGTGGGAGGCCCTGGTGCATAACTCAGCAAGAAGACAGGTATATTAGAGTGTCTAGTTTAAGAAAAAGACGCCTTACAGGTCCTCAACTGGCAGCTTTTAAAATGGTACCCGGAAAACGCCAGTGTCACCTTCTACAGTGGAGATACGACTGAGATGCTGGCCTTATAGGCAGTGGCAAAGAAAAAGTTATATCTGAGACTGGCCAATAAAAAGAAAAACACAGACATTGGACAGAGGAAGATTTGAAAAAAGTGTGAATATGAAGTTTGAGTTTGAAAAATGTTCACACTTCTTCTTCCCGTCTATATATATATATATATATATTCAGTTTGTGTTTGTGTGAGCATGTGTGTGTGTGTATGTGTGTGTGTATGTGTGGGTTTTTGTGTGTGCGCGTGAGAGAGAGTGTGTGTGTACGTTTGTCTGTGTAGAATTGCATTTGACAACACTGGCATATCTGAATAACTTATATGAAAACTATTCACTTTAGAACTGATGGAACTGGTTCACTGCTGAAGTTAAGAGGGTCAGGCAGGGACCAGTCACTCTTCATGGACACACGGCTGGGCACTGGAGATGGAGGTCTGTGTGTGTGTCGTCTACAAACACAAGGAGAGACATGAAACCAATCAAAAAAGACTCATTTATCTGAAGAACGAATTAATGTGTTTACACTAAATGGTATAAAACTATATATGCACCAAGGAATAATAACTCTCTCTCTCTCTCTCTCTCTCTCTCTCTCTCTCTCTCTCTCTCTCTCAAGCTCTCTCTCTCTGTCTCTCATAGAATCACACACAAACACACACATTTCTAAGTTATCCAGTTATCTTATCTGAGTAATCCTCTTTCATAATCGTTTTTATGTGTTTGTAAGTGTAGGCAGCCCCGCCGACAGGGGGGGACAAACGGGTACGTTGTCCCGGGCCCTGGACTGGCCCTGGAACGGGGGGGGGGGGGGGGGCGGGGGGCCATAACTGGACCCCCATGAAGTTGGGATTAATTATTGCATGTATACTTCAAAATGTGTTGATTTAGAGAAGAAAAGTGCTTTATTTGCATTCAATTAATGACTACTAGATTGTTTGCCTTCATTGCCCTTGAAAAAATAATAACCCCCTATCACCCCTATGCCAAAATGGTTTGGTCTTTGGAGAAGAAAAAAGACGACATCATTCCATTAGTGGCAAGGGCATAGGTTTGCATAGGGTTGGTAGGGACTAGTTACGACCGAAGTTTGGGAAAGACAAAAGAGTCCCTACCAATATTTTGTTAATTTGAGAAAAAATGATTTTGCACAATATATTTGCAAACTCATTCGTATTATTATCAATACAATGTTCGTCGCCCAGAAGAGTTATACATACATTTCTAAGTTTTCCAATGCGCCCTCGAGGCTGTGAGACAAGATGTAATTTAATTGGCTGAAGTGGCAGAGTCAGAAACACTACGTGAATCCTGAAAGAGTTCTGCTAGCAGTCTGATACGGTAATCTACTAAATACGCCAGGAAATAATACTGCCTCATATCAGTATTTCGTTTGGTCTCAGCATTGATATTTTGACCCTTTTGTGGTCTGTAGATAGGGAAAAGACACCTAAAAAGAAAAGAGATCCCAAGTGTGTTTTCCACCCATAGAGTAAGGAGCTATCAAAAAGCCCAGGTCGCTGTTAGTTAGTCGGAAAACTACCCACACTGCGAAGCTGCTAACCCTAAATTGCCACCCATTGTACAATGGAAACATGTTTTGAAAGTTGTTAGTGTGAAGAGCATGTAACTTTTGCTTGCATTACATCTCGTCTTGTTGAAGCCAGAAGGAAAAGCGACCCTACCCACCTAATTAAACAATGCTAGTTCAGTCTAGTACCAGCAGCCTAGCAACTCATAATAAGGGTGACCAGATGTCTTTTTACCTGGGTATATCTTTTCGAGACCTAAAAAATGAGTCCGGCCGGGATTCTAAAAACGTCCGGGATTTTGCCTTAATAGCAATCTAGTTATAACGTCCTTAAAAGTTTTGGAACGTGTATCTCCCTTCTTCCGCGAGCTCTGACTGTAGAGAACTGTCATTTGGTGGACCACTTTCCCAGTGTTGTCAGATAGGATAATCATCCTCCAAATACGATCATTTTGAGTCTGATAAGATACGCCATTTCCAATTCCGTTGCGGGAGAGGAGTTGAAGTGTCCTCTTTTTCACAAACTCAAATCTGGTCACCCTATAAACTGGTAGGCCTATATGAACCCTAGGATAGTAATAAAACTATCTCAGTTCCCTGTAATGTTTCGACCAATGTCAGCAGTCAACTAAGCATGGTTAGTGTCTATTGAATTGATGAATTGTTGTGCAGGAAAAACAGCAGCCTGAAGCTACAGATGTAGAGCAGGGTGAATATTAATCAGCATAAGGGGTTCAGATGAGACGTTGAATTGTCCATTTTGGTAAAGATTGCATTCAAATGCTGTTTTTTAAAGGGATGTTCAGACAATTTTACCAATGAATGTAATCAATCACACTGGCTATTTTGAGAATACATGTTATACTTGAAGGTAGTAAAAAGGTGTAATAAATTGGGATCCCCAAATGTATGCAGCATATAATTCATGAATACATTATTTCATTGCACTGCAATCCAGATGATGTAGGCTTAGTACAGCTCCATAAAACCTGAACCAATTACCTACATATTACAAATGAATTTCAGAACAAACAAATGCACTGCATGTACTTCTCATTAGGTAATTTTGTTCATTAAGGCAAGATTTGGAAATGCATTCAGGAAACTAAGAAATCCAGTGCATATGTAGTGCAGGTTGAGGAAGAAGCAGCTGGACCATCAGGGCTTCAGATGAGGTCTTACTCATGTTTGGGATATCCAAAAAGGACAACAAAAACATGTGATGTCAAGAAATGTGGAGAACATTTAGTTTTGTATTTAAACTAAGGGTTTATTATTCTTATTATGTTTAAATCAGTTCCAAGTTCCACAAGTTAGTACACAAATGTTAATATATTCTAATAAAGTTTGCCTGTTAAATATAACATCAACTACATTTTCTAATTTATGTTAGGGGTGGGGGTGTCTGCCGGGCAGTGTCCCTACCAATGCTGAGACCAAACCTACGCCCTTGGGTATGATTCTGAAAGCCATAACTTCACTCAGTCCATATCCATAGCCTATCCAATTAAAGTTGTAATTTTTTTGAATTTCCGTCATTTAAGGGTAGGGTAGGGACTTAGAAAGTAGAGGTGTATGTGTTTTTTTTTGGGGGGGGGGGGGGGGGGGGCATTGAGATCATTTTGTCCCGGGCCCAGCCAAACCTGTCAGCGGCCCTGAGTGTAGGTGTGTGTGTGTGTGTGTGTGTGTGTTAGTGTGTGTTTGTAGGAGTGCATCAGTGTCTGAGTTTGTGTGTGTGTGTGTTTGTGTTTGTACATATGGTAGGGGTGGGAATAACATGTTACGATTCACAATTCAATATTTTTTCCTTCAACATATCATAACATAAGTAAAGAAGAAGATAAAGTTAACATGGATTTATTCATTGTGCAAAAATTTAGGAAATCACTTTAAATGTCATCAATCTCACGTTGTCTCAGCAGACATAGCTCTCGTGTCATCTGCTGAGATAACGTGAGAGTGATGACATTCATAGTGATGTACTAAGATTTTGCACAGTAAATAAATCCACCTCAATCCATAGGCATCTCAGACCCAAGGCCAGCTACCAAGACAAATATGCTTACTATCCTTTCTCTCAATCAAGCATTCTGATGGGTGGAGTAGTGAGATAAAAGTAAGATGGGTCAAAAGTGGTGCAAACAGAACTGGCAAATGGGGCAAGGCTTGGAATTGGACATTGCTGGCTGATGTCGGAAGACAACTTTAAATTCCACAGTGTATTGGACTGAGACTAGGGCTGGGCACTTAAGCAAATTCAAATTATGATTTTGCCTTCCAACAATTACCAAAACAACAATGGAGTATTTTGCTACATTACGTGTCACAATGTTGCTCTCATTTTTAATTTTTTTATAAATCCAGCGCACCCCTTTCATATTCTATTAAGATCATGTTCATGTCCACTCTCACAATCACACTGTGGCTGAAAATCAAAGGGGAAGCATGGATTAAGTCTGTTAAATAATTCTGATCTTAATATTGATCAAAATAATCATGATTATGATTTTTGCCATAATCGAACAGCCCTAGTATATAGTCCAGCATGGAGAGAAAGAGAGCATAGAGGCGTAAACCCTATCATAGGATTGATAGAGGTGGGAGATTATGTAAGACAGCTTCAAGTTCCACAGTGCATTGTACTGCGACCAGGGCCGGGCACTTAAGCTGATTTGAAATATGATTTTGGCTTCCAACAACTACGAAAACAACAAAATTGAGTATTTTGCCACATTACATGTCTTTGAGCAAGTTTCTGTTTAAGTGAGTACATTCATGATTTCTGTTCTCACCCTGAATTGGTCTGTGTTGATGTACTGCTCATGTTTCCAGGATCATCCATGTCCTGGTCATTCTTCATGGTCCCACAGCTGTGTAGTGCAGACTCTGGTCTGAGTGTCGTACTGTGACCTGCAGCTTCCTCCACCTCTTGATTAATTTCAGTTGTCTCACTAGGCCAGAACAGCAGAAGAAATGTAATACAGACTTAGTTAATAAAATGAAATTACATTACAGTAAAGCCCTGTGTAATCCACAAATATACTGTATGTTGTTTATTTACTAGAGGGTGTTTTAGCTAGTTTAAAGCAAGTCAAACAATAGATTGAAAAAGTCAAAATATTGCTTTGTACTCTATGCTACTCTCTTGGGATTCGAATAAGTAGGTCTTACTGTTATTAGATAACTGACTTCAGTAGCAAAAGTCTACACAGAGAAACGCTGTGGTGGTTCCTGGTCCCATGGTCATCAACAACCCCTATAGGTATGCGTGAGTGTTTTGGTGAATAATAATATCTTCCTTCCACTAGGATACACTTGCAAGTTACATTAAGCTTCAACCATTGTTCAGTACTGACAAGCTATTGTTTCATGGCCCACTTGTTGGACTTCATTATGATGTTTAACAATAATGCAAAAATGGCCAAGTGGTGTTGCTGTTGCATTGGTTTTCCATCATAAAGTTCTAATTATGTGGTTTCCAATGTTTTGAAACATCAATCAAGACATTATTATAAGAAAAAATAGATATCCATGTATGAAAGATTGGAAAGAGTATAGATTCATATTGGTACCACTTTACAATAAGACTCCATTATAAATGGTTTATAAATGGTTTATAAACAGGTTATTAATTAGGTTGTAAACACTTTGTAAGTCATTAATAAGCCCTTAAAAATGAGTTATAAACACAGTTTTTATACATCGATGCAGGCTCACTAGTTTGGAAGATCCACATCTTGGCAACCCACTGTCTATCCAATAACTTGCTCTACTAGCCCAATTGCACACTCCCTGCCGTTCTTGTATCTGTTACTAGAGATTAAACCCCATGACGGGGGTCCCACAACGTGCCCCCCCCCCAAAAAAAAACTTTACAATAAAGCTCCATTTTGCCAGTTACAAATGTTTGTAACTGATAACTAGATGATGATGTGTTTCACACTTTAAAATAAGGCTCCGTTTTGCCAGTTATAAATGTTAGTAACTGATTAATAGAGGGTGATTTGTTGTGTAATGAGAAGTAGGCAGTAACTTGATTTTAGATGGATGGATACTTTATTAATCCAGAGGGAAATTTTAGGGCATCCAGTAGCATCAATTTAAATTTGAATTACATGGGATGCACACTATGGTCATATCTGGTTTTCCAGAGCTGATATAGAACAAAACAAATATTTAATTGTGCTTTCTTTGTTAGCTAGTGACGTGACGCCATAGGTCAGAAGGTCACAGACCAGCGCGCCCACAGTAAATAGGGAGCTTGAGTTTTATATCTTGCCTATATGGGGGGGGGGGGGGGGGGGGGGGGGATTTCCGGCTGGATTAATAAATGATCCATCCATCCAAGATCAAGCTACTGCTTACTACTCATTACACAACAAATCACACTTTCTTAATCAGTTACTAACATTTATAACTGGCAAAACGGAGCCTTATTGTAAAGTGTGAAACACATCATCATCTAGTAATCAGTTACAAACATTTATAACTGGCAAAATGGAGCTTTATTGTAAAGTTGTTGTTTTTTTTTGGGGGGGGGGGGGGGCACGTTGTGAGACCCCCCCTTCTGGGGTTTAATCTCTAGTAACAGATACAAGAATGGCAGGGAGTGTGCAATTGGGCTAGTAGAGCAAGTTATAGGATAGACAGTGGGTTGCCAAGATGGGGATCTTCCCAAATGGTGAGCCCGCATCGACAAATAAAAACTGTGTTTATAACGCATTTTAAGGGCTTATTAATGATTTACAAAGGGTTTACAACCTAGTTAATAACATGTTTATAAACCATTTATAAACCATTTATAATGGAGTCTTATTGTAAAGTGGTACCTTCATATTTAACTCTCTGGACATTCATGCACTCCAAAAAATTGCAAACATAAAAATATTAGCTGGTTCAACACAAGTTTCCATACATACTTCACATGGATTCTGTCAGGGCTTGACGGAACTGTTTTCCTGACTTGACCTTTGAACCTTAGTCTACTAGAACAAGTCACACATTCAAAGACACCTAAATGTCCAACAGGAATGATAAAGAGCTCTAAGCAGCTTTTCACTTTCTCGTCTGTTCTTTAGTTCAGTGAGGATGGATGAACCAGGGGGAAGAAGATTAGATTAGATTAGATTAGATTCAACTTTATTGTCATTGCACAGAGTACAGGTACTGAGACAACGAAATGCAGTTTAGCATCTAACCAGAAGTGCAAAATAGCAATAACAGTGCAGAGTATGTGCATATGTAAGGTGGAATAATTGAATAAATAAGATATATACAGTAAGAGTTAGGTATGAAATCAACAGAATTGGGACTAGCAGCAATTGAGGTAGGAAGTGTAGATAGATGTGAAATATATAAATGTGAAATAAATAAAGTAGGGCTGGGCAATGATAAAAAAAATTAATCGCGATTAATCGCATTATTTCCCTGATTAATCGCGATTAATCGCATTTTTATACGCAAATTCCAAAAATGAATTAAAAAGTAGTGTATAGCGATATATTAAATGTACTCCCATATGAACTAAAGTGCCATTACATTGTTTGTGCAAACAAACACTTAACATCAGCATTTTTATATAGTAGCAGTTAAATAAAATTAATTATTTGGGTTAATTTCAACTAAAACAATTGTATCAAACACTAAACTAAAGCTTATTGCTACTAAATTAATGTTAGTGTGGTGAAGCACCAAAAATGTGATTACATTTACATCAACCAGAAAAGCAAACATAGAAGGAAGTTCTGTATTTAATTGTAAAGATTTTTTTTTTATTTTCTTATATAGCTCTTCCCTTTGTAAAGTCCTACAGTAGGCTATGAATAAGATTGACAGTTCAATCAGATTAACTCAACCAACAGCAAACTCGATAACCACAATTACCTCGGAGTTACAGTGCATTATATCGATGAAAAGTGGGCGCTGCATTCACATGCTTTGACTGTAAAGAAAACTGAGGAGAGACATAATGCTGAAACGTGCGCGGGACACGGAAGAATAAAAAAAACGCCAGTGAGTCCATATTGCCATGGAACCTAAATGTAAAATAAAGAGAACTCATTCAAGACACTGCCTTGTGCTAGATTCGCAGTAGAGATTGTGATACAATTTCATGAAAGATTAAGTAGGCCTCCCAAACAACAACAAAGAAACTGAAAGATCAAGTTTTACGTTGTTCTTTATTTTGCAGAAAATCGCATGAAATTGCATTTCAACAGTTGCCGAAACTTTAACATCTGACATCAGGTCAGATAACTTTATTAGATGTATGATATTATTAAATTTATTAGAAAGGTGAACTTAGGTCTTCTTTTAACTTTGATTGGCTAACATTGCATGTAGAGCAGCGTTGAATGAATGAAAGGAAGCCCTGCATTTGCGACATTGGCGTGTGTCTGCTTCCCAGAATGCCTTGCATGTGTGAATGTTATGTGTAAAATGTGTAGTTGGCAACATGGATGTTAGTTAGGCTACTAGTTAGCGTGTGATAATGGATGTATTCGTTACTGTGGTGTCTCTATTAGTAACTCTCATGTGTTTACCCGATGTGTTTAAATGAGATCACCATTGTGGTGTGTGGCACCCGCATTAGATAGTACCATGTAAAATCTCCGCTCCCGGTTACACGCGTGAAGTCTTTTGCCTTTAACTGCGAATAATTTCTTTTTCCGGTTTCAAAGCACTCACCAGCAAACCTTTACAAAATAAAAGCCTGAGCGCAACAGATTTTAGAATAATAAAATAAATAATAAAACCTGCGTTAACGCGCGTTAAAATAATTGTCGGTGTTAAATGATTGATGGATTAACGCGAGATTAACGCGTTAACTTGCCCAGCCCTAATATAAAGTGCAGGTGTAAGTATTAGTGGTGGTAATAAGTAAAAAGAAGTGAATGAGGTAGTAGTAATATAATGATTAGTAAGTGGTGTAAGTACGGTTAGTACAGTTAAACAGTAAAACAGCAAAAAGTATTCTAAGTACAGGTAATACAGTTAAGAGTTGGGTAAACAGTAAAATGGGATAAATGCAAATGTTCAATAAGTGCAAATGTTCAATGTGCAAATGTTCAGTGGTTGGAACTTGTGTGGCAGTCAAGCAAGGGGGAGGAAGAAGGAAGTACTTTAACACAACACTAATACATTCTATGACTCTACCTCTAAAAATGTATTAGTAAACAAAGCAGTGGGTAATACCATGTCCAGGGCCCTGTTCGGCGTACGACTGAAGCTAAGATAATTAATTTAGCTCGCAACTGGAGATTAACTAGCTCGCTAAATGAGAACAGGCCAAACCGGTCTGGCGACGGGCGCTAATTTATTTTAACCTCAAGTTAATTTATCTCGTCAGCTAAATTGCGCGTGCACGTCTTGCTTCAAAAGGCAAGAAAGGTCGATCCCCAAAACCATGATTTTTTTGAAAGGTATAATGGTCTAAACTCAAAGAAAAAGACTATTTTTTTTCTCCGATAACGCAGGATATGATCATGAACGCGTTATGAAGAATTCAAGACCATAATCATGTCAAAATTCAACACTCCCGTGGCTACCACAGCAATATAAGAAACTGTCTATAAGAGGTATAATACGTGACATCTTCTCCCTACATGATATGGTACTATGGCGCAGCGGGTTAAGCGTCTGGCTTGCATGCTATAGATCACTGGTTCGACTTCCCTCACCCTCGTAAGAATTGTAGTTTTAAATCGCTTTGAATAAAACCGTCTGCTAAATGACTAAATGTGAATGTATTAATAACAGATTCAATACATTTAAGCAATGAAAAGAAATTGTGTCTATTTCTCTCTTCTTATCATGCACCCACCTCCACCACCATTCACTACCGCACAAACACTAGACACGTTTCCAAAACTAAACGTTTGCAATGATGTAAGTTAAAGTAGGTAAAAACAACTTTAGCCAATATCTATTTGGGTTATGTGCTCAAATTTCCTGGGATCAAAGAAAACGTTAGTATTCATGTGCAAACTAAAAATCACGTCTCAGGCTGCACATGAATACTAACGTTTACATGAAAGTTATTTCGGGTTTATCAACTGTATGTCTCAACTTTACTATCTACCACTGTCATATAATTATGAGTGCTTTGTTCTCCGCATCGCCGACATTACAAAAATGAAGGCTACCACTGGCAAGAAAGTGATGACATTCAATGTTTGACGGTGGTGTAGCCTATGCAATAAATGACTCGAGAAGGTCTTCTAAATTAATTATTCCTTATCGGGTGGATCGGTAGCGCTCATACAAGAACTCATCATTATGGAAAAATGGATCTTCTTGGCGATCGCAAAGAACTCTTCCTACGCTAATCAAACTGACTCCTTGTCAATGGGATCCCTCCTTTTGGCGTGGGTATGGCAAGTTTAGCCAGCTAAACTTTGCTTAGCCTGCCCTGGAGCAGGCTAAGGCTAAGCGATTAATTACCATGGAAATTGAGCAAAAGTTGCTTCGTCGAATCCGCTAAAGTGGTGTTGTCTTTTTTTAGCCTGGAGTTTAGCTCGCTAAACCGCTTAGCGAGTGACGCCGAATAGTACCCAGGAGACTGTCAGTTTAGCCCAACCAGCCCTTTGCAAGAAAACTCAAATTATTGCTGGAAGACAAATCTGTCTCCAACGGACAGTCAGGTCTGCAGAAAAGATCATCAGTGCCAACCTGCCCACCATCCAAGACCTGTACACCGCCAGAGTCAGGAAACGGGCAGGGAAAATCACTGCAGACCCCTCACACCCCGGTAACAAACTTTTCAAACGCCTCCCCTCTGGTAGGCGCTACAGATTTCTGTCCACAAAAACCTCCAGACAAAAAAACAGTTTCTTCCCCCTCGCCGTCTCACTATTGAACAACTCATAGCAACACATATATTTATCCATGTAGCATATTTTTTTATCCCTGCACTTCTTGCACTCTCCACTCTCCTTTGCACTATTGTACATTCCCAGCTCCTTTCATAGACCATTGCACTGTTTGTTTTTGTATTGTATTGTGTTGTGTTGTGTTTTTGTCCTTTGTTTTGTATTTTATTGTGTTGTGTTTGTTTTTGTTATTGTATTGCAATGTATATTATGTGTAAGCACAATTGAGAGTCAGTTCACCAGGTCAAATTCCTTGTTTGTTCAAACTTACTTGGCCAATAAAATCTGATTCTGATTCTGATTCTGTCTTCTCTCCAAAGAGACTTGAAAATGGCAATTATTCCCACTCAGACAAAACCCTGAAAACCCTGCTGCCACAATGCCAATGTCATTAATTCCCATCAACCATCGTAACAAACATTCACATAATCATCCTTAGCTATGCCAACAGTTTTGTACATGTTTATTCATGTTAGTTGTTGTATACCAATGTTACGGACATGAATGTTTCTGGTTGTTGTGGAATTACTTATTTAGACTGTTAGACATATCCAGAAGCAATGACATTGCAATAGAATAATCTGCAGCTGAACAATTTTGACATGCATCAATGTAATTGTCAGGTACTTGTCATTGTACTGTAGACTACTAGAACTAAAGCACAGCTAAGAGATCTGAATTCTGTCTTACCACCAAAGGTGTTTGGAATCAGCAATCATGCGACCAGATAGCCCACAGTGATTGGATAACTGTGCTGCATGTAGAAGGATGACCATGATTCTGGTAAACATTAAAGTTATTATTTACAGACAAAAGTAGATTAGCCACTACATTTATATGCTCAGTGCATTGACATACACTGGGACCTAATTTCATAGGGCAATGACCTCAGGGAACAGGCTCTGTGCAGCAGTGACAGGCCCAGTGAGAATAGGCAGAGATACAAGCACCTTATGACCTTTGAACTCAACGGTGAGCTACGGCGATAAGAGAGAGATGGCATGAGTCACCATGCTGATCCGGATTCAGCCTCTCTCTTCTGGTACTACCAGATAACCTCGCACAGAACTGATCTTGCTTTGAATTAACTAATTTACACACGGAACTCCTACAATGATTGCTCTCAGACTCATGCTTAGGTTATGAAATTTGCAAGATGATTTTGCCAAGTTATTAAAATTCAGCTTTAAGTCATGAACAGTGTATTTTGCATGCAAGCCATGTTGCCCATCAATGAAATTAGGATCCACTGTGTCAACAATGGAAGAAAGAAAATGTCATATGATGTTTCAATACGGAATCTAGTCTCAAACTCTCCAACGTACAGCCTGACCTTTGGGGACATATTTTATGTATGAAAATAATTAAAGTTAAGGTTTCAATCTTGTTCATTCTTTCCACAGTCTTCCACTGTACAAGTTTTGTTTTCTACTTCAGCCACCTGCTGTAACAAAGAGGGCTCTAGTCCAAGGGCTGTAAAAAGCACTAAATGGAACTTACTGGAAATCAGCACAAGGAAACCCTTTCAGCATGGATAACTTTAACACGCTGGTAAAAACCTGATTTACAATCTTGATAACACTGTGTCTACAAGCACCTCATGACCTTTAAACTCAATTGTGAGATACACTGATAAAAGAGAGACTGCATGAGTCACCATCATAGGCTGTTATGATGGTACGATGCAATATACTCAATTAACCCATTATTAAATAAAGAGAAGAGTTGAAAATTCAATACTATGACAACATGACATGTCCTTGAATATCTAAAGAATATGGTTTCAGTTGTTTATGCAGATAAAACATTTGGACTCCATCAATAAGTGGAGGTTCTTTAGCCACCTCACCGGCACCATCCTTAGACCAAGGGGACGGATCAGTCCAGGTGAAAGGAGCAACATATGAGCAACCTTCTTACATCTGAGATACGCTGATAAGAGAGACTACATGAGTCACCGTGCTGATCTGGAGTCAGCCTCTCTCCTCTGGTACTACCAGATAAACTCCCACAGACACACAGCACTGATCTCAGCACAGTATGTGGCCCCTGAACAGCCCTGCTTTAGCTATGGGTACAGCCTTAGCCATAAGGGTCTCTGTGACCACAGGATAAACCTCAATCCTCTTCTATACCTCTGTAATTTCTGACTTGGTACCAACAAGTGATGACAATTTGGTAAATTCCAGACACCATGTTTAGAGTCACATGACATGGGACAAGCAGGAAATCAGCACAGGCCAATATTATGAAACTATTAATAATGAAGCCAAGTCTATTTTAAATTCCAGAAGACTATCAGATTCTGTTTATGTTAATGATCCATGGCAATCCTTTAGCCAACAGGTCTATACGCTTCTATCTAGAGAATTTGTTTATATGCCCGACAATCAAGATCAATTATCGATTCAAAAGTAGATATTTTTTCATTTTCACCCTTGACCCATATCCATTTTAATTTAACAGCTAGACAATAAATGCACTTTCCTTGCTATCAGTGTAGCCACCTAAGACCTGTTCCACCTTTACTGGTTGTTTACTGTTTCAGAGTGAACATTGTGTTTTTGTACAAGCCGTTATAAAAGGTTTTATAGCTTAAATAACAGGTCGTATATCTTAGATACCACAGTTGCCATCGGAACACCCTCCTTTAGCCTTGAGTTTATATTCTTAAAGAAACAGTAACATGGTTTAGGTGCTGTAAGTGTTCGGGACCGAATATTTGGGTATTCTGTGTCAGCTCAGCTCATGTTCTCACTCACGGGACCACCAAACTCAGCAATCATCACAGGCACCCTTGATTGCTGAGTGAAAAGGGCATCAGAGGGTGAATGTCACCCAGGCTGATCTGGAGTCAGTCCCTGACCTCTAGTGTCATCAGATGTACTCCTACAGGCTGATCTGGAGTCAGTCTCTCACCTCTAGTGTCATTGAATAACTCCTAAAGGTACAAACACACCACCGCTGATCTCAGATCTGCAGTCATAATGTTGGGTAGGTGGGACCCAACTGCAGTCATCTGAGCAAGAGATCTGCAATACTTTTTTCACCTAATGTGATTGTGATTAAAGTTTTTACACAGTAGATTAAGCTGGTTAAAATTGAGAAATTAGTCATATATTTGTGCCTACATATTGTGTACATATTGAGTGTATTTTTATGATTTAGTGAGTTCACAATCTTTATATTATGTCACTTTAGCATATTTTGTTGAGGGATACTCCCAGTGCTCACAGTTCCTCTACAATCAGTTATCATTATCAGTTAAATACACGGAGCTTGAAATTGATCTGATTTTGATCGCAAGAGCTGATTATTTCAGACAAATTAAGATCAGTGCAGGTTGAGAAAAAAGAGCATTTTAAAATCTTAAATTGATCTTACATTGGGATGGGCCGAGACAAGAGGAAGGTTATTTGATTAGGAGCTGAACTTAGGAAGTATGGGAAAATGGTCAATTCATCAACAGTCACCTACACATGTTAACTATTGTGTGCCATGTTACAGTAACAGTAATACCACACTTCCAATGAAGCCAAAAAACGATTCAAAACAAATGTAATTAAATTCAGTTTTGTCTCAAGGCATTTTTTCGGCGCCCAGGGCCTGAACCCCCACAACGCAAATCAATCTCTGACCATCGCAGATGTAGTTTAATATCAGAACACTCAAATTGTAAAGGTATTACAATTAAATACAAAAATATATTTCCATGGCAACATGACATCATATCACAAACATTCACTGTACACTGTATTGATCATTTGATAGCACTTGACAGCTTAATCTACAGCATAGAAAGCCGTGTTGTTAAAATAACAAACATAAGTGCTACTACATCAGTCATTTGACTAGTGTTTTCAAGCAAAGGACATTGTCAGAGACCTTGGTGTTTAATTCATTACGACCTCAGTTCTGACAATCATGCTAAAGCAATAGCTAAATTACCATTTGAACATCGAAAATACATAGTCACACTATGGGGCCTTATGTCAAAATATACATAGAAAACTCCAGTAGGGTTGACAATGGTCTTTTTTAGGGCTGGGCAAGTAACTTGTTATGGTAACAAAACAAGTCTCAACTGCATTAGGAAACAGTGTTGATTTTGAAGGGATATTCATGAGGAAAAGACTTTACGTTTTGGCACAGACTAAAGGCAAATGTTTGACCCTACAACTGACCAGCTACAGAGACTGAATGATTCTGTGATGGGTGAACTACAGCCCAGCTACAGTAACGGAGTGATTCTGTGATTGGTGAACTACAGCCCAGCTAGAGTAACTGAGTGATTCTGTGATGGGTGAACACCAGCCCAGATACAGTAACTGAGTCCCAAAATACTAAGACTCTCCAGGATCCTGAGACCTCCAGACATGGACCCCCCCACCTGCTCCGCTGACCCCAAACACACCTCAAATCTCATCAGACACAAATCTCAGATGACTCGGATCTCACCAGACTCCGATCTCACCAGACTCGACCTCAGACAGCCTAATGCATGGAGCTGATGGCCCAAAATCTTTTATGAACAGTCATGAATATACACAGCCTTCTGAAATATTCTGTGGCAATAAACTGGAGCACACAGAAGGCTTTTCTTTGATGTCTTGCCATTTATTGTGCACAAACACACGTCAGGAAACTGATACAGACGGCAAGGAAGGCAGACAGTCTTATACTTAACAACTTCCTGCTCCTCAACTCAGATAAAACTGACATTATGCTTGTAGGCCCCGATCAATTGAGAACTGCACTATCTACCCATTTACCCACACTCAATGGCTTCCCAACACCCAACACTCACATCAAAAACCTTGGTGTAACTATCAACCAAGACTTCCTACTTGACTCACACATAAAACAGATCTCAAAGACATCATTTTTTCATTAACGCAATATTGCTAAACTTAGAAAGGTCCTATCCCCCTAAGATGCAGAAAAACTAACCCACGCATTACTTCCCGCCTCGATGACTGTAATGCTGTCCTGTCCGGATGCAGCATCAACTCAATAAAGAGCCTCCAATTTATACAGAACGCTGCTGCCTGTACACTCACCAGAGCTTAAAAATATGAACACATCTCACCTGTATAAGTGTACACCTTGTGTCAACAAACCCATCAGCTGCTGAGCCAGCCACCCATACATATCCGAACACAAAAATGTTTCTAATAAAAATTTAAATATGTGCTACAGACAGCGCATGTTGTACCATGTAGGAGGGCCTTTACGGATCTCGGGTACAGCATACGGCACGTGTTGCGACTGTCACCAGCTAATTGGGCACTGCTGTGTACCCTGCAACCCTAAAGCTTACGATTAATATCTCCTTATGTACAATACCAAACAAAATGCTAAATGCCAGCATTACTAAACATATCTTCTCCCTTTCTCTCTCTCTCTCTCTCTCTCTCTCTCTCTCTCTCTCTCTCTCTCTCTCTCTTCTTTCATATCATATTGCTTATGCCCAAAATAACACTGATAAAGTAGCCATACTGCCTACTGTTAAATCTACTACCCAAAGGTATCTCCCTATCTGTTTCTGAAATTGATGTCTACTAACAAAGATGTTGTCTCTCTATCTTATCTTATGTTCCAATTGCTGATGGAAGTGGAAACATTGCTCCTCACCCCCACCACTCCTCATCTACGCATATGGACAGCCGAACTCTACCCACTCACTCAGTTCCTTTTCTTTCCCTCCTAATATAGACTACCTCCGCCATGGGACGCTGCTGTAGTTTCTCCACCTGGTCTACCTGTAGAAACCCTTGGCCAATTGCACCCACCGCACTGCCGTACACTTACTCTACCCCATACCCTACGCTAGCATTTATATGAAATATACATTTTTGCCACCACTGAAATGTTTCTCTGTCCCTACATCCCTTACCCCTGTAACAGTAACCCTATGATCACAGTGTATACCCACTAAACTGGTCTTGCCTGTATCATGTATTTACCACCAGATGTCTGTATATACAGTATACTATGTACATCGACCAAATGCTGGCTGTGTACAACCCCTGTTGTTTCCCTTCCCCTTCTGCCCCACAACCCTCCCCCTTCCCCCCTTCATATATCCATCCAGCCGACCTCAAGCAGATGGGTCCCCCCTTATGTGCCGTGGTTCTGCTTAAGGTTTCTTCCTGCCTAACAGGGAGTTTTTTCATGTCCCTGTTGCCAATGTGCTTGCACTAAGGGGGTTCAGGCTCTGGGCTCCTCGCGCCTAAAGCGCCTAGAGGCAATTATATTGTTATGGCGCTATATCAATTGAATTTAATTGAATTGAATTGAATTATACTGGGACATGACACAGTAACGGTTAGAGACAGGAGTCTAAACACAGCCAATCACGCATACCACACAGACTCAAAATGATTTGACGTGTAGCACAAATTCTGAAATATGATCTCGAAGCTGAAACACACAAGCCAACTTGTGTGCAAACATAAACTTACACCCACACACACACACATCATTCTTAAAATCACTTGCACACACCCTTCTGTTGCTGTATATTCTGCTGTCTCTTGCTGACCTTTGCTGATTGGCTACCAGCTTACTGACTACTAGCTCATATGAACTCAAACAGACACACACATACTTACACACACAGATCTCTTGCTCAGATGACCTCAGACACACACACACACACACACACACACACACACACACACACACACACACACACATATATCTTGCTCAGCTGAACTCAAATACACCACTGATCCCTTACAGACTGGGACATGTTCAAGCAAGCAGCCACACACAACAACCACATTGACAATGAGGAGCTTACAGACACTGTTTGCTCTTACATCCGCAAATGCACAGATGATGTGACCCACACAAAGACCATCATCACTGGGGCTAACAAGAAGCCATGGCTGACAGGAGCTGTCCATCAGCTGCTGAGGGCCAGGGACAAAGCCTTCAGAGCCAGGGATAGGATTGGCCTAAGAACAGCAAGAGCCAGCCTGTCCCGTGGCATCAGAACAGCAAAACAGGACTACACAAAAAAGATAACGAGCCACTTCAAGGACAGCAGAGACACGCGCAGCCTGTGGCAGGGCATCCAGACCATCACAGACTACAAGCCTGCATCACAGACCTGCGACGATAACATCTCTCTGCTCAACGACCTCAACAGCTTCTTTGCACGGTTCGAAGCAACCAACAACACAAGCCCACAGAAAACTCCACTGCCCCCCCACGACCAGGCTCTGTACCTGTCTGCAGAAAGTGTGAAGAGGGCACTCTCCACTATCAACCCCCGAAAAGCAACAGGCCCAGACAACATCCCAGGCCGTGTACTGAGGGACTGCGCAGAGGAGCTTAAGGATATCTTCACGGATATCTTCAACACTTCTCTGAGTCAAGCTGCTGTTCCATCACATTTCAAGACCTCCATCATCATACCTGTGCCAAAGAAACCGGCTCCATCCTGCTTCAATGACTATCGCCCTGTGGCACTGACCCCCATCATAATGAAATGCTTTGAACGGCTAGTCATGTCACACATCAAGTCCATCCTCCCCCCCACCCTGGACCCCTTTCAGTTTGCATACCGGGCCAAACGTTCCACAGAGGACGCAATCTGCTCTGCTCTCCACCCAGCCCTCACCCACCTGGAAAAAGCAGACTCACATGTGAGAATGCTTTTCATAGACTTTAGTTCAGCTTTTAACACTATAATACCACAACATCTCATCTATAAACTGGACCAGCTGGGGCTCAACACCTCCCTTTGCAATTGGGTGTTAGACTTCCTCAGTGAGCGGCCACAAGCAGTACGGGTCGGCAACAACATCTCCAGCAGCATCACACTGAGCACAGGGGCCCCACAAGGCTGTGTGCTCAGTCCCCTGCTCTTCACCCTGTTGACACACGACTGCACACCAACCTACACCACCAACCACATGGTGAAATTTGCGGACGACACAACTCTGGTGGGTCTCATCACCAAGAACGATGAGACCCACTGTCAGCAAAACAAAGGAGATAGTGGTTGACTTCAGGAGAAGCCACACTGAACACCCACCACTGACCATCGATGGTGCTGCTGTGGAGAGAGTGAGCAGCACCAAATTCCTGGGGGTGCACATCAGTGAGGACCTCTCCTGGGCCACCAACTCTGCATCACTGGCGAAGAAAGCCCAGCGGCGCCTCTACTTCCTCCGCAAGCTCAAGAGAGCGAAAGCACCGACACCAATCCTGAGAACTTTCTACCAGGGCACCATTGAGAGCATCCTGTCCGGCTGCATCACTGTGTGGGGCAGCAGCTGCACTTTACACAGCAGAAAAGCACTGCAACGCATAATGAACACAGCAGCTAAGATCATTGGTGCCTCACTCCCTTCCCTGCAGGACACATACACCACCCGGCTCACACGAAAAGCCACCTCAATTGCGAGTGACACCAGCCACCCCGCACACAGCCTGTTTAGCCTACTACCCTCTGGAAGAAGATACAGGACCCTCCGTTGCCGCACCACCAGACTCAGCAACAGCTTCATCCACCAAGCTGTCAGGACACTAAACTCTCTCCCCTCACTCCTCCCAGCCATATCCAAATTCCCCCACCCCCCCTAAAATCACTCAGGACTCTGTAACAATCTGCTTCTGCACTTTTATCACTTATGGTAACACCACACCACTCACTGTACCAAATTGCCCTTTTTTTGCACTACATAACCTCACTTTATGTAACTTATGCTGCTATATGTTTATCTGTATGTTCTACTTGTATTATGTAATGTCTTGTCTGTATGTTTTTATGTCCTCTCTGTTGTGCCTGTGCACTTATATGTTTCACCGTAGGAGAGTGGGAAACGTTTTTTCGAATACTTTGTATGTCTTGACATTTGAAGTAATTGACAAATAAAGCTACTTTGACTTTTTGACTTTATCTCAAAGACTGATGCAGGATGCACTCAGAAGTCCCATTCACATACTAGACAACCTAGCATGGGCACCAATTCAGATGACACTGGCGTACGCATGATATTAAACAATATATGCACCTAGGAAGAATATCTCTCTTTCTCTATCTCTCACACATTTCTAAGTTATCCAATTATCTTATCTGACTAATCCTCTTTCATAATCGTTTGTGTGTGTTTGTAAGTGTGTCTGTGTGTGTGTTTGTAAGAGTGCAACAGTGTGTGTGTTTGTGTGTGTGTGTGTGTGTGTGTGTGTGTGTGTGTGTTTGTACATATGGTAGGATTGGGAAAAACAGGTTGCGATTCACAATTCAATATTCTTTTCCTTCAACACATCATAACATAAGTAAAGAAGAAGAAAAATTTAACATGGATTTAGTTATTGTGCAAAACTTAAACTTAGGATATCGCTAAAAATGTCATCACTCTAAGCAGACATAGCTCACAAGTCATCTCCGCTATACGCATCTCAGACCCACGACCAGCTACCAAGCCAAATATTCCTACTATCAGCTCTATAAATCAAGACTTCTGATGGGGGGACTAGTGAAATATTACTATAGTGAAGGAACCATAATTTAAGATTTATATTTCACAAGAATATTTCATAGTCAATAATTAAATGTATCTTATTCCTAGTTGTAATTGTTACTTTAAATTGGACTTACATTAGAATGTAAACATTTCTGGTTAGAGAAGAGAGATTATCCTGAGAGAGTGTATTGAAAGTGTCATGAAAGTGTCAGCAAATGGCTCAGAGAATTGTGTCTCCAAGACCTCGTGAATATAGAAAGTGACACCCCTTGCTCTCAGAGAGCATTTAACAGCAATCCTTCAATAGATAATCAGATATATCTGAGGTGAAGCTCTGAGTGAGTTGAACTAAGGCTCTGTCTCACAATGGTGGCCACCTTTGTTCAAGATTAAACCTGTTCCTGACTGACTAAATCCAAGACTGGGCTTTCAAATATATGGTATGAAATGAATTACTATAAGCAGTAAGAGTAAAACGGGCAGAAAAAGTGAACAACAGGCATGCTGGCACTTGGACAAACAGTAATGGCGAAGGGGGCAAGGCATGGAATTGGACATTGTTGGCTGATGTCGGAAGACAACTTCTGAACACAGACTAATTTCATTTTCATGTGTAGTATATAACCAGACACCATTATTAACCTTGATGTAGTGATTTCATGATACTGAAGATAGAAGTGTGACCATTAAGTGTAATATATACAGTATATATATTACACATATTGGTTACACTTCTTCTGCCCGTATATATATATATATATATATATATATATATATATATATATATATATATATATATACAGTATATATTACATTTGTGTTTGTGTGAGCGTGTGTGTGTGTGTGTGTGTGTGTGTGTGTGTGTGTGTGTGTGTGTGTGTGTGTGTGTGTGTGTGTGTGTGTGTGTGTGTGTGTGTGTGTGTGTGTGTGTGTGCTTGTGAATACGTGAGTGTGTTTGCGTGTATATGTGTGGGTGTTTATGTGTGTGCGTGAGAGAGACAGTGTGTGTACATCTGTCTGTGTAGAATTGCATTTGACAACACTGGTATATTCACTACTCACTTTAGAACTGATGGAACTGGTTCACTGCTGAAGTTAAGAGGTTCAGGCAGGGACCGGTCACTCTTCATGGACACACAGCTTGGCACTGGAGATGGAGGTTTGTGTGTGTGTCGTCTACAAACACAAGAAGAGACATGAAACCAATCAACATAGACTTATTTATCTGAAGAATAAATGAATGTGTTTACACTTAATGGTATAAAACAATATATGCACAAAGGAAGAATAACTATCTCTCTCTCTCTCTCTCTCTCTCTCTCTCTCTCTCTCTCTCTCATACAATCACACACAAACACACACATTTCTAAGTTATCCAGTTATCTTATCTGACTAATCCTCTTTCATAATCGTTTTTGTATGTTTGTAAGTGTGTATGTTTGTGTTTGTGTGTGTGTGTTAGTGTGTGTGTCTGTGTGTGTGTTTGTAGGAGTGCAGCAGTGTCTGAGTTTGTGTGTGTGTGTGTGTGTGTGTGTTTGTAAATATGGTAGGGGTGGGAATAACAGGTTACGATTCACAATTCAATATAATTCCTTCAACATATCATAACATGAGTAAAAAAGAAGACAAAGTTAACATGGATTTATTTATTGTGCAAAAACTTAGGACATAACTATACATGTCATCACTCTCAAGTTATCTCAGCAGACATAGCTCTTCATGTCTCTTCTTCTGCTGAGATAGCGTGAGAGTGATGACATTTATAGTGATGTCCTACATTTTTGCACAATAAATAAATCCACCTCAATCCATGGGCATCTCAGACCCACGGCCAGCTACCAAGACAAATATGCTTACTATCCTTTCTCTCAATCAAGCATTCTGATGGTGGACTAGTGAGATAAAAGCAAGACGGGTCAAAAGTGGTACAACAGGCATGTGCAAACAGTACTGGCAAATGGGGCAATACTTGGAATTGGACATTGCTGGCTGATGTCGGAAGACAACTTCAAATTCCACAGTGTATTTGATCGAGATTAGGGCTGGGCACTTCAGCAAATTCAAATTTAAATGATGATTTTGCTACATTATGTGTCATAATGATGCTCTCATTTTTTAGTTTTTTATAAATCCAACCCCTTTCACATTATATTAAGATCATGTTCATGTCCATGCTCACAATCACACCGTTGCTGAAAAGCAAAGGGTAATCATGGAAAAAGTCTGTTAAATAATTGTGATCTTAATATTGATCAAAATAATCATGATTTTTGCCATAATCGAGCAGCCCTAGTGTATATTCCAGCATGGAGAGAAAGAGAGAGTAGAGGCGTAAACCCTATCATAGGATTGATAGAGGTTGGAGATCCTGTAAGACAACTTCAAGTGAGGGAACTTCAAGTTCCACAGTGCATTGTACTGGGACCAGGGCTGGGCAGTTAAGCTCATTTCAAATATGATTTTGGCTTCCAACAACTACGAAAACAACATAATGGAGTATTTTGCCACATTACATGTCTTTGAGCAAGTTTGTGTTTAGGTGAGTAAATTCATGATTTCTGTACTCACCCTGCATTGGTCTGTGTTGATGTACTACTCATGTTTCCAGGATCATCCCTGTCCTGGTCATTCTTCATGGTCTCAGAGCTGTGTAGTGCAGGCTCTGGTCTGAGTGTCGTACTGTGACCTGCAGCTTCCTCCACCTCTTGATTCAATTCAGTTGTCTCACTAGGCCAGAACAGAAGAAAACATGTAATAAAGAATTAGTTAATAAACTGAAATTACATTACAGTAAAGCACTGTGTTATCCACAAATATATGTTGTTAATTTACTAGAACATTGCAATAGATTCATCTGCAGCTGAACTATTTCGACATGCATCAATGTAATTGTCAGGTACTTGTCATTGTAGACTACTAGAACTAAAGCACAGCTAAGAGATCTGACTTCTGTCTTATTACCAAAGGTGTTTGGAAACAGCAATCATGCCCACTGCCAGAGCATGAGAATGATTAACAGAGTCATGTGACCAGATAGCCCACAGTGATTGAATAACTGTGCTGCATGTAGAAGGATGAACATGATTCTGGTAAATATTAAAGTTATTATTTACAGCCATAAGTAGATTAGCCCTTTTTACGCTCAGTGCATTAACATACACTGGGCCCTAATTTCATAGGGCAATGACCTCAGAGAACAGGCTTTGTGCAGCAATGACAGGCACAGTGATAATAGGCAGAGATACCTATATTTGAAATAAGGGCCACTGTGTCAAAAATGGGAGAAATGGGGAATGGGGGGTAATACTGTGTCTACAAGCACCTCATGACGTTTGAACTCACTGGTGAGATACTCTGATAAGAGAGAGACTGCATGAGTCACCATCATAGGCTGTTGATGATGGTACGATTTAATATACTCAATGAACCCATTATTAAATCAAGAGAAGAGATGACATTTCAATACTATGACAACATGACATGTCCTAGAATATCTAAAGAAAATGGTTTCAGTTGTTTTTGCAGATAAAACATTTGGACTCCATCAATAAGTGGAGGTTCTTTAGCCATCTCACCGGCGCCATCCTTAGACCAAGGGGACGGATCAGTCCAGGTGAAAGGAGCGACATATGAGCAACCTTCTTATATCTGAGATACGCTGATAAGAGAGACTACATGAGTCACTGTGCTGATCTGGAGTCAGCCTTTCTCCCCTGGTACTACCAGATGAACTCCCACAGACACACAGCACTGACCTCAGCACACTACAGTATGTGCCCCCTGAGCAGCCCTGCTTTAGCTTTGGGGACAGCCTTAACCATAAGGGTCTCTGTGACCACAGGATAAACCTCAACCCTCTTCTCTACCTCTGTAATTTCTTACCTGGTACCAACAAGTGATGACAATCTGATAGATTCCAGACACCATGTTTAGAGTCACCGAGACATGAGGACAGACTTGTTACAGTATGGGGTCACATGACATGGGACAGGCAGTGGATCAGCACAAAGACAATATTATGAAACTATTCATAATGAAGCCTAGTCTACTTTAAAATCTAAGTGACCATCAGTTTCCCTGCAATTTAACATACATTGACAATCCTCTCGCCAACAGGTCTATAAGCTTCAATTTGGAGCATTTGTTTACATGCCCGACAATCAAGACCAATTATCGAATAAAAAGTAGATATATTTTTCATTTTCACCCTCGACCCATATCCATTTTATTTTAACCGCGAAACAAGTAAATGCACTTACCTTGCTATCAGTGTAGCAACCTAAGACCTGGTCCACCTTTACTGGTTGTTTACTGTTTCAGTGAACATTGTTTTTCTGTACAAGCCGTTATAAAAGGTTTTATAGCTTAGATACCAGGTTTTATATCTTAGATACCACAGTTACCATCGGAACACCCTCCTTCAGCCTTGAGTTTATATTCTTAAAGAAACAGTAACATGGTTTAGGTGCTGTAAGTGTTCAGGACCAAAACTTTGGGTATTTTGTGTCAGCTCAGGGAGCAGAGATTGTTCTGCACTGTAAAAAAAACAACCTAATTTTACAGTTAATAACTCTACATTTTTACAGTGGTTTTCTGTTTTGTGAAATTGTATACAAAACTACGTGTAATAATGGAGGTTAACTATAAATTAAAAACACGACTGCTATTTTAAGGATAATTTCAATAATGACAAATTACATGGATTTCAATTTTTTTTACAGAAAATAACTGCATTATTTATACATAATTTTTCCATTTTTCTAAAATACATGCAAATGTAAATAAAATTACACTGATAATCTGTAATTAAATATGTAGCTCATTATATTAAGGTTAATGTACATACTAACAATGTATCATGTTTCTATGTAAATTTACAGTGAATTCCTCAAAAATTCAGCATAAACATTTTTGCAAACCTGTTAGAACCTTGATGTTTTTTGGCAAATTCTACCTAAAATTCCATGCCCAAATGTAAAGGCCTACTTTTGAGTCTTAAGCATAGTATGGTGGCAAATTTCAATGTTCAATTAGTGTTACAGAGTACCCCTCAAGCTATGATAAAATACCTTTGGAGTACCATATATGTTATCTCAAATTTTAGAAAGATGTTGATAACTTTCCCAAAATGTAGGCGCTTCCTAATTCTTTTTCCTTTTACATCTAGATTACTGTGGATGTAAGTGGGAAAATGAATTAAAATGGCCAGGTTTGTCACATAATTGTGTGCCTCCTAGGGTATGCCATCACCTGAACAAATTTGGAACTGATATCTCATCCCAATCAAAAGTTAGAAGATAAATAATCGGTGACCTCTCCATACTCTTCCGTGACTTTTGCTGCTTTCTGATTCTACCAGACTGTATTTCAATCTTCTCGTCAGCCAAGGGTTGAAGCTCTTTCAATGCTGCTGTTACGCCATAAAAACAATCTTTTTGGGGCATGATGATGTAGAATAAATGTGTTTCGTTGTACAATTGCATTTCGTTATAGAACTGTCTAAAACTTGCGTGGCTTAACGGCAAAACAAATGCACGTGAATTACTGATTACATCCCACCTTCTCTGTTGTGTACTCGGATATCTTTGCATCTCATTGGTCTACAGTCATGATTGACACACATGTGGACCAGTCAAGGAAAGTATTTGTTTATGTTTTCCACGTACAGACTTAGCAGTTTACCATAGCAACCTTGGACATATGATGTAAATTAGTCTTGGGTGCGCGCATTGTGTCAGACTGACAGGTCAGTCAACCTATGATATTAGTTACAGGTTCGCGTATCTTGCTGGCTGATTGGGTTATCCTGATAAGCAAGGGGTCATTGAAGAGCTTAGATGATGGCCTTCCACCCATAGAAATACCCCTTTGCTTTTTACCGTGTTCAACACAAGACTTGCCTGAGCCGGAAGTAGTTTCCATTCCACACAAACCACTTATCCACAAGATTTTGGAGTGTCTGTGGGAATTGGTGCCTATTTAGCGACAAGATTGTCGCTCAAACCACACCCCACTCAAAGATTTGGGTACAGACCTCACTTTGTTTCGGGTAAAATCAAACCACCCCTGAACTAGTCACACAAGAGCATTGTCCAAATTCCCTAATGCTGAATGGGCACTAAATCCAACAGACCCACTCCAAAATCTTGTGGAAAGACTTCCAAGAAGAGAAGTAGCTGTTATAGAGTAATTTTGGAATGAGATGTGCGTGAAACTCATATAAGTGTGATGGTCAGGTGTCCCACTACTTTTGACCTGACCTAACCTTGGATCTGGCTGGCCCAGAGCAATGCAGAACAATAAAGACGAGACAAGGGGGAAATTACTTTGCAATGGACTGACTTACTGCATGTAGTTTAATATCAGTCTGAAGTCAAATGTTGTAACTGTTGTGGGTAGAGGCTATTGTCCTGCAGCCACTCATCCTGCATCCTTTTAGGCACTCTGAGATTCCTTTGAATGAAAAGTGCTTTAAAAATAAAATGAATTATTATTATTATTATTATTATGTTCCTGCTGAGCTCCGCTCCGGCCACGCCCCCTTCAGCTCACTCACTGCAATTAGGTTCCCAATCACACAAGCACATACACCTGTTTCACTCTCACTCATACTCTCAGCTGCATGTCATCAGTATCATTCACCGTCCCAGCTGCACTGCATTGAGGTCCCCAATCACATGATCACACACACCTGATTCACTCCCTATATATACTGCACTCCCCTCACTCAGTGTTTGGTCTCATCGCTACAAGGACGAAACCTTTGCCCGAGACTTCTAGCTCTGTGACCCGCTCTACGTCCCTGGGATTCCTCCTCCCGGCCACCGGCAACTACAACCCCATTGGCTTCCAACCCAGCAAGCTCTCTGTCCGTTGGCGTCCAGCCCCGCAAGCTCCCTGTCCGCTGGCTTCTGAGTCAGCCAGTTCGGTGCCGCCAGACTTTCAGGACTGGAATATCCAGAGTGCCGTGCATACGGCACCGGGAGTAATGTGACTGTCTTGTCCGGCTTGTAGCCGTGTACCTCTGTTCTGTGCCCTTGCGCACAGTAGCCAGATTGAGACTCTGTGCGATCTGTAAACCCTTTCGTGGATTTTTATACTCTGTTTATGTTTGTGTCCTGTTCACCGGCTGTACTCCATCAATAAACTCTGCATCACCCGAAACTCTCCGTCTGACACTCCGTCCGTCGGTTAGCAGGCAAATCACAGTCTTTGCGAGCTGCGTGGGGCCGGAGTGGCTTTGTCAGATAGGCAGATATTTTGGGGGACGCACTTAAGCACGTTAAAGAGGGTTATGTAACTGTGCAAGGGGCTCTTGTGTATCTTACGTGGTTACGTGTTGCGTTAAAAAGTGAGTATAATCCAGCCTTGAACCGCTACGTTCCATGACGGCTATGTTGCACTGTCGACTTCTGGTACAAATTAATTTACCTTTTGTGCCATGCTTTTGTAATTAACTTAATTTTAAACTTCTAGATGTATCTGTTTTGTTTAAGCATAAACTCTAAACACAAACCCTGCAAGTCAATGTTTGAAATAATTTTAATCCATTTTATATAGTACTTTTAGAGATTTAATTTTTTGTCTTCCAAAATAAAACCATCATTTTACAATCTTGAGCATGTGTCAGCACTTTATTGAATGTGTTTGATCATAAAAATGTAGGAACAATCTGTAAAATGACAGTTTCTCTGCTAAATATAAAGTACCGTCACTTCATTGAAGGTGTTTCATTGTAATAAATGAGGGAAAATCTGTAAAATACCCGTGTTTATCTGCAAAACTGTTAGGGCTGCCACTTTATTGAAGGTGTTTAATCTTAATTAAAGAATCCTGACTTAATTAATGGTGTTGCTCATAATAAATTAGGAAGAATCGGTAAAATAACAGCATTTTTTGCTAACTTGTAGTACTCTCACTTTATTGAAAGTGTTCTATATTAATAATAGATAAGAAAAATCTGTAAAATAACAGTTTTTCTCTGCAAAACTGTTAGGACTGCCACTTTATTGAAGGTGTTTAATCTTAATTAAAGGATCCTGACTTAATTAATGGTGTTTGCTCGTAATAAATTAGGAAGAATCTGTAAAATCACAGTTTTTCTCTGCTAAACTGTTAGGGTTGTCACTTTATTAATTGTGTTTGATTGTATTAATTGAGGAAAAATCTTTATAATAACAGTGTTTCTCTGCAAATCCTAAAATGGAAATATCTGTAAATATAGTGTTTTTGCACTTTATTTGAATTAGGATGTTTTACTTTAATTTTACGGTTTTTGTTTGGCAGCCGTAGCTGCCAGTAGTTTACCGTTTTTTTACGGATTTTTTATTTACAGTGTGGGTATAAAATGATTACATGTTCACACTCACAGTAACACCAAACTCAGCAATCCACACAGGCATCCCCGATTGCTGACTGAAAAGGGCATCAGAGGGTGAATGTCACCCAGGCTGATCTGGAGTCAGTCCCTCACCTCTAGCGTCATCAGATTAACTCCTACAGGCTGATCTGAAGTGAGTCTCTCCACTCTACTATCATTAGACTTACTCCTACAGGCTGATCTGGAATCAGTCTTTCACCTCTAGTGTCATCAGATTAACTTCTACAGGCTGATCTGGAGTCAGTCCCTCACCTCTAGTATCATCAGATCAACTCTTGCAGGCACACACACACACCACCACTGATCTCAGATCTGCGGTCATATTGTTGTGTATGTGGAACCCAACATCAGAGCAGACAGGAATAGGGAAATATTTTTTCACCAAATGTGATTGTGATTTCCGCTAACAGCTCAGACACTGTCAACAAACACATATGCACACACACACACACACACACACACACATGCACACCCACACGCACAAATCTATTACTATCATATTAACTCATTTAGTATTGCACTGTGGCATAAATTGTGACACTGAGATCAGATCTGCAGTCATAATGTGATGTAGGTGGGATCCAACAGCAGAGCAGACAGGGGTAGGGAAAAAAACTCAGGCTGCCAAGAAATCACCTGAAAATCCAGGGACAAAAACCCAATCATATTTTTTAGTCACTGATTTCAGCTCTGCAAGGGAAAGTAAATCCTTCTTGTGGGTTTACTTTGCCTTAATGGGTTCTGAGGCGTGATCCTTATGTTTTGTTTATTGCTCAAAGGGAGCCTCACAACCTGGGGTCTGGTTGTTGTTGAATGACTAAATTAGACTGTTTCATATCCAGAAGCAATGAAATTGCAATAGATTATTCTCCAGCTGAACAATTTTGACATGCAGCAATGTTATTTTCAGGTATTTGTCATTGTGGACTTCTATAATTAATGCAGAGCTAAGCTATCTGACTTCTGTCTTATCACCAAAGGTGTTTGGAATCAGCATTCATGCCCACTGCCAGAGCATGAGAATGATTAACAGAGTCATGTGACCAGATAGCCCACAGTGATTGGATAACTGTGCTGCATATAGAAGGGTGACCATGATTCTGGTAGAGAATAAAGCTATTATTTAGAGACAGAAGTAGATTAGCCACTTAATTTATACTCTCAGTGAATTAACATACAATGGGCCCTTATTTCATACGGCAAAGACCTCAGCGACCAGATTTCATGCATCAGTGACTGCCCAGTGAGAACAGGCAGGATAGTTAGGTTAGCACCTCGTGACCTTTGACTAACTCACTGATGAGATATGCTGATAAGAGAACATGCTGATCTGGAGTCAGCCTCTCTCCTCTGGTACTGCCAGATAAACTCCCTCAGACACAAAGCACTGACCTCAGCACACTATGTGCCCCCTGAACAGCCCTGCTTTAGCTATGGGGACAGCCTTAACCATAAGGGTCTCTGGGACCACAGGATAAACCTCAATCCTCTTCTCTACCTCTGTAAGTTCTTACTTGGTACCAACAAGTGATGACAATCTGATATATTCCAGACACCATGTTTAGAGTCACCGAGACATGAGGACAGACATGTTACAGTATGTGGTCACATGACACGGGACAGGCAGGAAATCAGCACAAGAACAATATGATAAAACTATTCATAATGAAGTTGCCATCCTTTTCCGTATACATTAATACACCTTGACAATCATCATCCAACAGGTCTATAAGCTTTTATTTACCGCATTCGTTCATATAAAAGACAATCAAGAAAAAATATCGATTCAAAAGTATATACGTACATTTTTGGATTTTCACCCTCGACTCATTCCCATTTCAATTTAACAACAAAACAAGTAAATACACGTACCTTGAGATCGGTGTTGCCACCTAAGACTTGTTCCGCCTGTACTGGTTGTAAACTGTTTCAGACTGAACTTTGTGTTTCTGTACAACAGTTATGAACGGTTTTTATTGCTTAGATAACAGTTTCAGAACACCCTCCTTCAGCCTTGAGTTCATATTCTTAAAGAAACAGTTACATTTTTGTAGGTGTTTGGGACCGAACCTTTGGGTATTCTGTGTCAACTCAGGGTGCAGTCATTGTTCAGGGTGTACATTGTTTTATTATTAGTGAGAGGGCAGTGAGAGGGCAGTGAGAGAGCAGTGAGAGGGCAGTGAGAGGGCAATGAGAGGGCAGTGAGAGGGCAGTGAGAGGGCAGGGCAGTGAGAGGGCAGTGAGAGGGCAGTGAGAGGGCAGTGAGAGAGCAGTGAGAAGGCAGTGAGAGGGCAGTGAGAGGGCAGTGAGAGGGCAGGGCAGTGAGAGGGCAGTGAGAGGGCAGTGAGAGGGCAGTGAGAGGGCAGTGAGAGAGCAGTGAGAGGGCAGTGAGAGGGCAGTGAGAGGGCAGTGAGAGGGCAGGGCAGTGAGAGGGCAGTGAGAGGGCAGTGAGAGGGCAGTGAGAGAGCAGTGAGAAGGCAGTGAGAGGGCAGTGAGAGGGCAGTGAGAGGGCAGGGCAGTGAGAGGGCAGTGAGAGAGCAGTGAGAGAGCAGTGAGAGGGCAGGGCAGTGAGAGGGCAGTGAGAGGGCAGTGAGAGGGCAGTGAGAGGGCAGGGCAGTGAGAGGGCAGTGAGAGGGCAGTGAGAGGGCAGTGAGAGGGCAGGGCAGTAAGAGGGCAGGGCAGTGAGAGGGCAGGGCAGTGAGAGGGCAGTGAGAGGGCAGTGAGAGGGCAGTAAGTGGGTAGTGAGAGGGCAGTGAGAGGGCAGGGCAGTGAGAGGGCAGTGAGAGGGCAGTGAGAGGGCAGTAAGAGGGCAGTGAGAGGGCAGGGCAGTGAGAGGGTAGGGCAGTGAGAGGGCAGGGCAGTGAGAGGGCAGTGAGAGGGCAGTGAGAGGGCAGGGCAGTGAGAGGGCAGGGCAGTGAGAGGGCAGGGCAGTGAGAGGGCAGTGAGAGGGCAGTGAGAGGGCAGCGAGAGGGCAGTGAGAGGGCAGTGAGAGGGCAGTGAGAGGGTAGTGAGAGGGCAGTGAGAGGGTAGCGAGAGGGCAGTGAGAGGGCAGTGAGAGGGCAGGGAGAGGGCAGTGAGAGGGCAGTGAGAGGGCAGGGCAGTGAGAGGGCAGGGCAGTGAGAGGGCAGGGCAGTGAGAGGGCAGTGAGAGGGCAGGGCAGTGAGAGGGCAGTGAGAGGGCAGTGAGAGGGCAGGGCAGTGAGAGGGCAGTGAGAGGGCAGTGAGAGAGCAGTGAGAGGGCAGCGAGAGGGCAGTGAGAGGGCAGTGAGAGGGCAGTGAGAGGGTAGTGAGAGAGCAGTGAGAGGGCAGCGAGAGGGCAGTGAGAGGGCAGTGAGAGGGCAGGGAGAGGGCAGTGAGAGGGCAGGGCAGTGAGAGGGCAGGGCAGTGAGAGGGCAGGGCAGTGAGAGGGCAGTGAGAGGGCAGTGAGAGGGCAGTGAGAAGGCAGGGCAGTGAGAGGGCAGTGAGAGGGCAGTGAGAGGGCAGGGCAGTGAGAGGGCAGTGAGAGAGCAGTGAGAGGGCAGTGAGAGGGCAGTGAGAGGGCAGTGAGAGGGCAGTGAGAGGGCAGGGCAGTGAGAGGGCAGTGAGAGGGTAGTGAGAGAGCAGTGAGAGGGCAGGGCAGTGAGAGGGCAGGGCAGTGAGAGGGCAGTGAGAGAGCAGTGAGAGGGCAGCGAGAGGGCAGTGAGAGGGCAGTGAGAGGGCAGTGAGAGGGCAGTGAGAGGGCAGTGAGAGGGCAGGGCAGTGAGAGGGCAGTGAGAGGGTAGTGAGAGAGCAGTGAGAGGGCAGGGCAGTGAGAGGGCAGGGCAGTGAGAGGGCAGTGAGAGGGTAGTGAGAGGGCAGTGAGAGGGCAGTGAGAGGGCAGGGCAGTGAGAGGGCAGTGAGAGAGGGCAGTGAGAGGGCAGTGAGAGGGCAGGGCAGTGAGAGGGCAGTGAGAGGGCAGGGAGAGGGCAGTGAGAGGGCAGTGAGAGGGCAGTGAGAGGGCAGGGAGAGGGCAGTGAGAGGGCAGGGCAGTGAGAGGGCAGGGCAGTGAGAGAGCAGTGAGAGGGCAGTGAGAGGGCAGTGAGAGGGCAGGGGTGTGAGAGGGCAGGGCAGTGAGAGGGCAGTGAGAGGGCAGTTAGAGGGCAGTGAGAGGGCAGTGAGAGGGCAGTGAGAGGGCAGGGCAGTGAGAGGGCAGGGGGAGGGCAGTGAGAGGGCAGGGCAGTGAGAGGGCAGTGAGAGGGCAGGGCAGTGAGAGGGCAGGGCAGTGAGAGGGCAGTGAGAGGGCAGGGCAGTGAGAGGGCAGGGCAGTGAGAGGGCAGGGCAGTGAGAGGGCAGTGAGAGGGCAGTGAGAGGGTAGTGAGAGGGCAGGGCAGTGAGAGGGCAGTGAGTGGGCAGGGCAGTGAGAGGGCAGTGAGAGGGTAGTGAGAGGGTAGTGAGAGGGCAGGGCAGTGAGAGGGCAGTGAGAGGGCAGTGAGAGGGCAGTGAGAGGGCAGGGCAGTGAGAGGGCAGTGAGGGGGCAGTGAGAGAGCAGTGAGAGGGCAGTGAGAGGGCAGTGAGAGGGCAGGGAGAGGGCAGGGCAGTGATAGTGCAGTGAGAGGGCAGTGAGAGGGCAGTGATGGGGCAGAGCAGTGAGAGAGGGAAGTGATGGGGCAGTGAGAGGGCAGTGAGAGGGCAGGGCAGTGAGAGGGCAGTGAGAGGGCAGTGATGGGGCAGAGCAGTGAGAGAGGGAAGTGATGGGGCAGTGAGAGGGCAGTGAGAGGGCAGGGCAGTGAGAGGGCAGGGCAGTGATAGGGCAGTGAGAGGGTAGTGAGAGGGTAGTGAGAGGGCAGTGAGAGGGCAGTGATGGGGCAGAGCAGTGAGAGAGGGAAGTGATGGAGCAGAGCAGTGAGAGGGCAGTGAGAGGGCAGTGAGAGGGCAGGGCAGTGAGAGGGCAGGGCAGTGAGAGGGCAGTGAGAGGAGAGTGAGAGGGTAGTGAGAGGGCATTGAGAGGGCAGTGAGAGGGCAGGGCAGTGAGACGGCAGTGAGAGGGCAGTGAGAGGGCAGGGCAGTGAGGGGGCAGTGAGGGGGCAGTGAGGGGGCAGGGGGAAAAATGGAACTGGAGAAAATGGGGTGAAAGTGATTTGTTGAACTACTGTTGATTTTTTTCAATTTTTGCTGAATAACATTGAAGAATGGGCCCAAGTTGTTCCATCCCGCTCTGTGACAGTAGTATTTTCTAATGTGCTGTATTTTCCCATTCATCCCTTTGTCTCTCTCACTGAATCACCTCATCAGCATACGCACGCACGCACGTGCGCTCGCACGCACGCACGCACGCGCACACACACACACACAGCATTGCATTGTACAGAAATGTAACCTTAGTTATTATATTAATCTAATGCACTCATCTGGTGTACACTGCACTGAATGGAAATATGACCTTAGTGACTGGTCAATGCATGTCATCGCCAAATCATTTATGTTACCAGTTGACAAGTGAACAAATAAACAAATTCATACTCTGTTTTGTTATGGCTTTGGATAGAAAAAAAGTCCATCAACTCAAAAATTAAGACACATCCATCACCATATATCCATTCCCAAGTTATATTCTCGAAAACATATTCATTTAGACATTTTCTTTCAGGAAAAGTGCAGAACATCATGTGATTTACTCGACTCTTCACAATATGAAAACACATCCATCACAGTGTAGCCACTCCCATGATTTATTCTCTAAACATATTTATTTAGACATTTTATTTCAGGAAAAAGAGCTTGTTTTTATTGTCCAGTGTGCAGAACATCATGTGATTTACTCGACTCTTCAGTGTGTCCAGAATATCATTCTTCACTGCTGTGAGGATCTGTCTAACTTCTCTTCATTTTCACCAGTCTGCATGTGCATAGCAACAGATCCACAGAGGACAGGAATCACACATACATTACACAATAACTATGCCTAACACACACACACATACACACACACATACACAAACATTAAACATGAACTATGCCTTTGTAACGTACTGGCTCTAGGTACGCCACATGAAAGGGGAGACCACGCAAATTTCAATCATAGTAAGGACATTTATTAAATTATAGGATGAGATTAACACAGACTAGAAATAATGAACTAAGTAAATCATTAAACATTATATAAGTGTGGTGTAAGTCAGTGTAAAGGGAGAACTCAATATGTGGTGTGGATCAGTATAGGAGCATTCTACAAAACACAAAAGAAGCCAAAAACCGCAAGGAGGAGAGAGAGACCGCCATGTTGGATACGTAGCCCTTTATATCCTCCAGCCAATCACGTACACCTGCACAGAAACACGGAGGAAACCAATAATCTAATCTGCCCGTGGGCGGGGTTAGCTGGGCCGTCACATATCCCCCCCCTTAAGAGAGAAGCCCACCTAGATGGGATTCGGTCATTTAGTATACATCTAGGAAACATTTCAATTAAGCTCAAAATTTCAAGCAAATATGACAACAAATCCACCCTGATACAACCATATCACACCCACACTGGGACCAGTGGCTATGAACCCCATTTACACCATCACCACCTCCCCCTTTTCAACCACTTCACATCCTTACCCTCAGCAATTCTGGTACTTAGAAAAGCAGTTTAAGACGATAAAGAACAGATATGAAGAAAGGAGAAAGGAGACAGGCAACTTACCACACCGACGCACAAAACAGCGCATCGGCCATTTTGCCATCAATGATTATGATCGGAGAAGACTACCATGGGTGGACACCACCCCCTGCCATATTTGCCCCTAAATTGTTGCTGCTGGTATACTTCATTGATCTTTTTTTTCATTGTCATTGCCCTCTTTGGGTCGATATGTTTTCCATCAAGTCTATGTTCTTTTTCCTCTAGCACTTTGTCCACACTTGAAGCCTCTTTGAACCGGATAAAGCCAAATCTCCTTGATCTTCCTGTGTGTGGATCTTTTATAACGGTACAGTCAGTAACATCTCCAAACTTTGAGAAATACTCTTTAAAATCCTTCCTACTAGTGTAGCCGCTCAATCCTCCCACAAACATTTTCCCTTTCTGTGCAGCAATACACACATCCAGATCAAACGAATTTGACATAGCCGGTAGTTGTACGCTGTTACTTCTAGCTTTTGATACCCCTGACGCACCCTCCACTGTCTGTTTGCGACTCCTTGCCCGAGTCACGACACAGGCCGTGGAAACATCGGGGAATTCTGCAGCGCAACCGTACGGCCCAGCAGCCTCCATAGGCTTTACTGTCGGTGGAGCTGGCCCACTGGCCCACACTTTATCTCTGGCGAGACGATTTCCCAAGATGACATCAACCCCCGGCACTGGCAATACCGGGCGAACTGCCACAACCACCTCCCCTTTAACAAGATCGGAATTAAGGATTATTGTATGCAAAGGAACGGACATAGTCTGCATACCAATTCCCCTAATCAAAACACTCTTTCCAATACTCGAGTTGACCGAAAATGGCAAAGCGGTCTCCGCCACAAAACTCTCTGTAGTGCCAGTGTCACGTAATATTTTGACGGGTCTCTTTTCAGAACTGTCAACAAGTGAAATGAACCCCTCAGTAATGAAAGGTCCATAACCTCCACTGACCTGTTAATTTGCACCAACGCTGTACATGTCGACTGCAGAGCAATCAGGCACCACCCAGTCTGACCCTCCTACCGTAGCTGGGACAGCGCATAAACTATATCCCGTAGAGTTCGATTTACCCTCCTTTCTATACTTTAATGCAGGGCAATCCTGTTTCCAGTGGCCCATCTCCAGGCAATACCTGCACTGGTTATCTGTTTTTTCATCAGAGCGTGTAAGATCTGGTTTCTCGTATCGAGCCTCTGAATTTCCACTGAACCAGTGTGATCTATGTTCCTCTCGAGATGTACGGCTCCAACAGTGTTCACTGGCCCTACTTCTATGAGTAAGCTCATAGTCGTCAGCGAGCACTGCAGCCTCAGACACTTTTGAAACGGGGTGCGCGTTAATAAAAGTAGTAAGCCGTTCCGGAATGATGTTTTTAAATTGTTCCAGGGCCATTAGTTCAAATAACTCGTCAAAGGTCTTCACATCAACAGAGTGAAGCCAGCGGGTAAAAAACCCAACCAAATCTCTACCCACTTCAGCATATGTTTGCCGTTCACCTCTTTTCCAATTTCTGAACCGCTGTCTGTAGTATTCTGGCACTTGTTCATATGTTCGCAGAACCGCCTCTTTGACACGACTATACTGTTTGCGCTCTGTCGATGACAACGCCACAAATGCATCTTGGGCTCTCCCTGTCAAGACAGTTTGCAGTAATAACGTGCGCTGAGAGTCATTCCAACTATGCTCCTCAGCAATACCCTCAAAAAGCGAAAAGAAGATATCGGGGTCACGTTCATTACATTTAGGTAGAAATCTAATCATCCTCGACAGATCGCCGTGAGTATCCGACGGCACAGGAGAATCCTCACTACCCCGCATCTTCCCTTCATCAATCAATCTCAGCCTCTCTGTTTGGATATGTTGCTGTAGTCTTATTTTTTCCAGCTCGAATAAACGCTCTTTCTCTCTTTCTGATGCTTTTTCCAAGTCTCGTTCCCTTTCATCCACTCGCTTCTTTTCCTCGGCCTCTAACCGTTTGAGGTCTATTTCTCGGCGAGTTTCTCTTTCCGAGGCTTCACGCTCCCTCTCATACTCACGCTTCTTTTGTTCTCCCTCTAAGCGTTTGAGTTCAAACTCACGCTGAAACGCGCGACCCTTCTCTTGTTCCGCGGCCTCCAAGCGTTTGTATTCGAGCTGAAGCTTCAAGACCTCGGCCGAGTTTTCCAGACTAACCATCTTTTCTCCTGCATTAGGTGTTGACGTCGCTGCCGGTGGACCAGATGGATCGACGGTACCTATAGATATTATCGACCGATCTACCAATTTTGATTTTAAACTTTCTTTGAGTTGTTGTTTATTACAACCCTTTGTAAGATTTAGATCAAATTGGTAGTGTGCCGCTACCTGGCACAACTGATCTTTTGTTAACCTATCGAATAAAGGTTCGGATGGAGACTCCAAAAAGTCATCCAACTCCACGTTAGGCATTTCTTATTTTTGTCAACTCAGGCCTATTTACACGACACTGCAACCACGTCAGCAAATCAGGCACAGGCGAACCAACCCCTTTTTCCACACCAGAAAAGAGCTATCCCGTATCTAACTTCCACCAACAACAAAAAAAAAAAAACCTAAATAATTCTAAACTGACGTCTTCAGTGCATCCACATACAATTCAGTTGCTTCCACCGCAACCCCAGCGCGTTCGATGCACCAAAAACAACAAAATACAATAAACAGGAAAACAAAAAAACAGCGGTAAGAGGTCTACCCTGGCACGGGATTCAATTAGCTCAGATAGGATCTAACCTACAGTCACCCTCCCACTTACCATCTACACCTGAGCCCAATTTGCCAACCTAACCAGCGTGTAGCTCCAGAAACCAGATACTCTGCTGGCTGCAGGATCACAAATGCAACTCCCTCCTCCACGGCAAATCAAAGAAATTACACGAAACCAAACCAAAACCAATCTCTTAACCAAATTACTATCAAAATACACAATCTATTCGTGGTACTCCCCAATCTGAACTTTACTGAAACAGGTTCTTTACACCTGTGCGAAACTATATTCCAACAAATTTTACGCTTTACTACCACCAGGCTACAAGTGGCAATATCCATTTACTCACCAGAATACAAGCTTAAGGCCCGGACAAGCCCCCACATGTAACGTACTGGCCCTAGGTACGCCACATGAAAGGGGAGACCACGCAAATTTCAATCATAGTAAGGACATTTATTAAATTATAGGATGAGATTAACACAGACTAGAAATAATGAACTAAGTAAATCATTAAACATTATATAAGTGTGGTGTAAGTCAGTGTAAAGGGAGAACTCAATATGTGGTGTGGATCAGTATAGGAGCATTCTACAAAACACAAAAGAAGCCAAAAACCGCAAGGAGGAGAGAGAGACCGCCATGTTGGATACGTAGCCCTTTATATCCTCCAGCCAATCACGTACACCTGCACAGAAACACGGAGGAAACCAATAATCTAATCTGCCCGTGGGCGGGGTTAGCTGGGCCGTCACACCTTACACACACACACATACACACACACATACACAAACATTAAACATTAACTATGCCTTACACACACACACTGTCAAAGGGTTAATTGTCAAGGGTCTTTAGGCACAAAAAGGCAGCATGGAGACAAATATTCAGTGGCTTGCAATTTATTCACCCACCACCAGGGGCTTAGAGTATACAGTACATGTGCAAAAACAAAGAGAAAGAAAAGAAACAAACAGACTGATAATATAACTTAATCTAACAGCTGAATATGCACAGCCTCAACAATAGCTTGGGACAGATGCAGCAACAAACTTAACCTTAAGGAGAGCAGAATACATGATGTTGTTGCAACAATTCTTTTAACCCACACATTCAATTCAGAAAATGGACACATTATACAAAAATACAAGATCACCATTTGAACAGTATCATCAGAACAGTGGTGTATGAATCTAATACACTTTTCACTATTTCCATAGCATCACAGCATCACACATGTGTATGAATAGGAGTGGGTGTCTCCTGTCTTCCTGCCGCATGGGGAGGTCATGTGATCTGGCACAGGGACACTGAGGAGTTAGAATAAACCCTAAACCCAGGATAGAGGGGCTCAGTGAATGGGGAGTGGTATGTGTGCATGTGGGTGAGTGTGTCAGAGGAGACGCTGTAGAAGGACAGAGTGCCGGCCGGCCAGTCCAGGTACACTCCTACTCTTCTGGAGCCGCAGGAGGGGACAGGTATCTCTGTGTGCTCATTATTGTGTCTGGCAGAGTAACTGTGAGGAGAGCAGTACAGACTCCAGGACTTGTCATCATATCCCAGTACGTTGACATCATTCTGCCATTTCCTCTTGATGCTTCTATAGGCCACAGCTATAATAGCCCCATCCCCACTCCATTCAGCCTCCCAGTAGTAGCGTCCAGACAGACCCTCTCTACACAACACCTGATTCCACCTGTCAAATCTCTCTGGGTGGTCAGGATACCGCTGATCCTCTTTCACACGTGTCACCTTTCTGTTCCCCTCAGAGAGAGAGAGATTTTTGTCTGTTGTGTTTTGGTCCAGTGTGAGCTCACAGGCATCTGCAGACAAGAGGAGAGAGGAGAGAGGAGAGAGGAGAGAACAACATCATCAGAATATGGTGAGTGACAGCTGCTTCTGGCTAACACACACACACACACACACACACACACAAACACACACACATATGTTTCTCCCACTAACGTAATACAAATCTGCACTATTTAAACATGATAATACAACAAATGTAATAACTTCAGAATAAATGTAATAACTCTTTTACTTTAGCTTAGTAATTACTTTTGCAGTTACTATGTTTGTGGGAAAGTTACCATTTTGATTACATCCAATGTAAAACATTTAAAATATAGTGAAATTCTACCTGCTATATCAGTTGTACGAGTATGCTGTCACAAATGTTTGCCATCTAACGACATTTCCTCAAAATAAAAACCTTAGAGTTAATTTAATGTTTAGACTGACAGAGTGTTTTGTGTTCTTTGTCCAGATCATTAGGGCCAAGCAGACAAGTTCAAGAGTCAGTCTAAATTGAAATAATCAACAAATGAAGTATCCATTGTATTCATTTTCACAACTTATTATGCCAAGTGCAGGTTGAAGGCATCTCATTAGCTGCATTTGGAGAAACAACTGAGGACTTACATTTCTGTGCGCCTGGTCTGAGTCTGATTTCTGCACAGTTGTCCACACTAAGAATAACACACACACGCACACGCACAGAGAGAGAGAGATACATTTGAGATTCTAAATGTATTAACAGTACATGCAAATCTCTTGACCAGAACATCCATCTCTTTTGGTCCATTGGTTTGCACATGTACATGCCCATCCTACTTAACTAAAAGATTGCCTTAGAAGTAGCATAGAGTGTGTATTAACAGTACATGCATATCTCTTGACCAGGCTATCCTTATTTTTTTCTCCATCTGTTTTATATGACCATCATACTAACATTTAACTAAAAGCTTTCCTCTCCAATCCCATCACGTTCTATATGTAGGCTTCGCCATCAGGTTTTGTCTGACATGCCGTTACTCTTAATCTACAAATTAAAGTAGATAATGCAAATCTGGATTCTTCAGATGAAAAGGGTGATAATGCAACAACAGGTTTCCTGCATGTGCAGATTCTGTGTACATACTTAAGTTTCTCCAGTTTAAAGTGGGGATCCTGCAGTCTAGCAGATAACAGCTTCAGTCCTGATTCTCCAGGATGGTTGTAGCTCAGATCCAGCTCTTTAAGATGAGAGGGGTTTGAAGTCAGAGCTGAGGCCAGAAATCCACACCCTTCTTCTGAGATGAGAGAACCAGGCAGCCTAAGAATGACAAACAGAGAGTGAGAGAGAAAGAGAGAGAGAGAGTTATCCCCAGAGTGACAGTCACATTCAAGCACAATAGAGACACAGGGAGGGTGTGATTCAAAACAGCTAAAGGGGCAGTCTAGTGTGGACTACATGTAGGCAATATGCTCGAAAGGATTTTTTTTTGTTTATTTGTTATTGTGAATTTCTGGATTAATCCACGTGTTCCCTTTCTCAACAACAGTCCTACCTGGGCTCTGCTTGTGAGCTAAATGAGAAGAAAATGACATTAAAGTATATAAATAAATGCTATTGTTAAACTGCTGATTGGATGTGGAAGTAGTTACTCTTATCCTGATATTACGCCTTAAGGCGAGACACGGCAGGCAAAAACATCGTTTTTTCACCAGTGGTCAATTTTGAGATTTTGAGCTAGTTCACTCCCTAAACATGTAATCTTTCATACTAGCATAAAGAAAATATCATAATTATACATTAATGTGTATATTTATTCACATTTTGTCTGTTCGCGGCGTCAGCATTCTCATAGGTTTCAAGGAAAGTTAGCAGTCTAACGTAACGTGCAGCATGTCGGCTTTCTGATGCCTGACATGTTTGGTACCGTTGGAAAGCGCTATAGCTCTCACACAACGTTATCTAATCCAAATAAGGACATTTCCTTTCCAGCAGTAACCAATGATGTTAGCAAAAACGGGGGTTTAAACCTAAGGACGCAAGTTCATTGGTTTGCGGTGGTTTCTGATAACGTGATTCGCTCAGACGCATCACGTGGTATGGCTTGACACTTCCTGAATCTTTAAATGCGATTTTCTCAAAATGAGTTTTTTGTCATACTCCAAGGATAATAACTCCACTTCAGTTCAACCTATATACACCAAACTTTCCAGTCTTGTACCCAACTATATTATGAAGACATTTACAGAGGGATTTGTAAATATATTATTCCTAGCCTGAATTATATAACATTATATCCCCAAAAACATGGCGAAAATCTATTTTTTAAGGCTATTGACAGTCTTTTCTGATTTACAGGAAAACAAAAGTAGATATCCATAAATCCCTCTGTAATTTTTTTCCCATCTAATATGCCAACAAAAGGGAAAAGGATTTTTTAACCTGGCTTTATCCCATGATCAGACATGGTCTTTTAAATATTATGCAAATTAGCGCATATTTTATGAGATAACGCCTAATTTGCATATTCAAACATCAAAATACAAAACAATTGTAATACATTTTTTTCTCATCTAAACATGACTAATCAACTGAGAAAGTTTCATGGTGATACCTATTATTTAAGATTTTTACCCTATTCACCTGTAGTGTCTCGCCTTAAAAATCCAACACTCTAAAGACTACCAAGACCACACCAAGTCAATTTCCTGTATCTGAAAATATACTTGGCCAATAAAATAATTCTGATTCTGACTATTGTAAAGCACAAACTGTCGTCAATGCTCACAAGACTGCCTCCATGATAAGATAACATAAATGTGAATCAAAGACCCCTAGCTGGATATCATTATAAAAGTTAGGTTGGAATGTTGTGTATGTAATACTAATAGTAATGTAATAGTTCAACCGAATGATGCAACAATAAAGTCTTTGTTCCTAAAACTACCTAATAACTACCTACTAGGTACCCACCCATGAACTATCCACCATAAAAGCAAACCAACACCAATACAGTTGGCTCTGCTAGCATGCTAAATGGTGTAATTATAGTTGAGGACCATATATCATACAAATGAACTTGAAGATAACAAAACTCATTCCTTATGAAAACAAGAAGTTGTACATTTTTGCATTGTGTTGCTTTCCACTAAAATGAAGATGTGAAGCCTCATGCATTAAACCCAGGCTATGGTGACATAACCCATCATAAACCTCAAACAGAAGGCAATATAATTAAAAAATAGATCAATTCCATTATGATTTAAGCAAAACTAATGAAAACCTTAACTACACAATGTTTCCACCACTTGTAGCTCAAATGGAATAGCTAGACACTACAATCACAAAGGACATGAGTTGCCATCCATACAGATGAGTACAGGAATGCAAGGAGTCTGACTCTTAATTATTTTAATAATGTGATACAATGCTAATGTCCTTCAGAAGGGCCTTCATTTATTAAGATTATCTAAAGAGAATTTTCTTAAAGTAAGAATAAGTAAAACACCAACCTTAATATTTGCAGTTCACAGAAAGGACTGGCCAATCCCTTACACAGAAGCTGGACTCCAAAATCTCCTAGATCATTGTGACTCATGTCTATCTCTATAAGGGTGTTTACTGACTGCAGAAGTAAGGCCACAATCTCACAGGATTCACCACTGAGTTTACAGTCACCAAGTCTGTAACACAATATATGATAATTGAGACCATGGGAAGAGACAGGTGGGGAGCTTGGTGTTATTTCTGTAGAAAATTCTAGTTGCAGTGAAGCTTTTCGCCAAACAAACCTTGGTGAAAATAATCGCAATGTCTCCAAAAGGAGCCAAAGATTAATCATGCTCATGGAAATCACTTGATCTATAAGGTGTTATACAACTCATGTCATACATGGCATTATCACTTAATATTGTTTGTTTTATAGAGTTGAAATCATCTGGTTTAGTAAAAAAGTCTTTATAGTGGGGCCAGGGAGCCAAATCCGTTTACTGTAAATCCTGTTATCTATGTATTCGAAAAACGACAGGTTTAAAAGGAATTCACCCATTTTCGTAAAAGTAATGAAAAGACACTTAAAACTATAGAGAGCGTAGCATGTTTACATTGCTTTTGAGCTTAACCTGCATGTGACAAAACTGTTGATGTTACACAGGAATGCCCTCAGTGATCTAAGGCTCAGCTCTACATGGTGTCAATATAATGAAGTCTACAAACCTCAAGGTTTGCAGTTTACAGTGGGGACTAGTTAGTCCTGCAGAAATGATCTTCACTCCAGAATCTCCTAGGGCATTGCAACTCAGATCCAGCTGTGTCAAGGAGTTAGCAGACTGCAGAGATCTCTTCACTGTTTCACAGGACATCTGGTTAAGTTTACACCCATCAAGTCTGCAAGACGGCATCGAAAGGCATATCATTTTTTAAATATACAGTACAAATATACTGACAGAAACATACACACTTACTATGTATCTGATCAAAGAACAACTCTGGTATCTTTTTTTCTGTAAACAGAGAAACATTTAGCTACTGATTTTGTCTTTTTGTGTTGTAGTTCTACTTATACAAACTGTAAATACAGGTAGTAAGTAGTCAGGTTAACCGATTAATCGCATTTTTGTCATAGTTAACTCAAAATGAATCGCGATTAAATTAATCAAAATGAATCGCGATCACAAATTTTATCTATTCTACATGCCCCTTCAATTATTTTTTTTCCATCATTTTTATTTTATTTTAATGCTGTTATCAACATGGAAAAGTGGATTGGCTTGCTTTAAGCAATGTTTTATTTTATTGAAAAACAACATTGCCAAACAGGGCGGTACAAAATAAAATTATAAAGTGCACATTTAAGATAAACATGGACTCAGCCTATAGTGCAGTTAAACCATGGCTTAATATTTTTTGCTGCCAGCTGCCTGTTGACATTTTCAGACAACAGTGAAGCTCGCTTCTTTTGCACAACACAACTTTTAAAGGTAAACTTTCTATTCAGAAGCTTGTTATCATTCATTTCGCTGTATCGCGCTCATAATTCACTCAAACGTGACGTAAGCCTACTACAAAGTTTGGGAGGGCAAAATAACGTTAATCGCGCGATAAAAAAATTAACAGCGTTAAAATGGGTTCGCGTTAACGCCGTTAATAACGCGTTAAACTGACAGCACTAGTCATGATACTTGCAAGATACATGCTCTTTATCTCTCTCTATCTCCTTCTAACCAAGGTAGGCTTTAGGCTAACGTTAAAACTAGAGCATAGCTAACCTAAACTAAGTACATAACATAAGCCATTGTAACACACGTGCCCACCATTTTAAACATCATGTAACGTCTATTTCAGTATGACAGATTAAAAAAATCGAAAAACTGGATGTCGTTAAAATAAATTAGAACTATCCTTGAGTTCTTTAAACAAGTACAGATGACGGTCTTTCAGGTGCTTTGCTCAATTGAAACTACTACCTCCCTTGGTCTGAAGAACACGGTAGCATCGTTTGCATAATGTTGTAGGGTGACCAGACGTCCTGTTTTACCCAAACATGTCCTCTTTTTGAGACCTAAAAAATGCGTCCGGCAGGGATTCCAAAAGCGTCCACGATTTAGCCTCGTCAGATATTTGTGTTTTGTCTGGGTGTTTCACAAACTAGTATTACGTCTTTTGGAAAGGGTATCTCCCTTACATTCCACCTTTTTGCGCAAGCTCTGACTGTAGAGAGAACTGTCAATGGTCGACCGCCTTCCCAGTGTTGCCAGATATGATAATTAGCCTCCAAAATGAGCCTATGATACGATACGCCATTTTCAGTCTGGCAACACTTCACACCTGGCCGCCTCCACTAGTCTCATCGTTTACAATAGTAAATGGCAGATCTGCATGTGAAAAACATGTCAAAACTTCGACTGGGACAGCAAAGCGTATACTGCCCCCGTCAGTTCCAGAAGAAGTGCAGAACCGATTCTAACAGCTGGCACCGGCGCTCACAGTACTTACAGTGCCTCGTCAGTGTTTTTGTTACTTTAGTACCGAAAGGTATCGTAAGTATCGGTTTCGTGACATCCCTATTTGTGACACATAAAAGTTGCTTATTAATTAGAATGGAATAGTAGATTAGCTTAAATACGCGGGGTGTCTGTTGGGCCCCACCCTGTTACAAATACAAAGAGGTGGGCCTTGGAGTAGAAAGGGTTGAGAACCCCTGCTTTAGCTAACACTAATACTAAATGTCAATATATAAAAACATTTGTCTGTGAAAAGAGTGAGTTATATCTTCATGTTGTGGCCCAATGCTTCCCCATTAGTGGCAGTGGCTAGGCATTGGACTGAAGGGTAAGGGCACTGAGGAGATGATGGACCTGGGAAAGGTGGCCTTTATAAGCCAAGCAGTTCTCGCACTCGCACACACACCCCACCACATTCATGTCATGACCTTCAGTGTTTCCCCTACCATTAAATTAGGGGGGCGCCCCCCCCCCCCCCCCCAACTGCACCCTCCGCCCCCCTTGAAGATCAATTTAATTTGGTTCCCTCTAATTCCCAAAGGGGCCGCCGACAGCCTGTTCGAATTCTACTATAACAGCCGCGGCTAGCTGCTTTGTATACTGCAACAATAATTCATGAAATAATACCCTGAATTCCCATGAAATAATTGGATACATGAACAACTTACTTTAAGTTTGAAACCGGAAACTGGGTGTGTTGTCATTGACTTTTCTGAAGTATTTCTTAACTACACTTCGCTACTGACAGATTGCCTGAGGATTACAGTCTCTTGCAGTTATGGCTTGCAATCAGAGACGTCTGCATCTGTTTTCACAGGATGAGACGGTATTTTTGTGCACCAATAATTACAACTCATCACGCAAGTATGACAATGACGACCATGTTGATGTAAGAAAGAACGTATTACAAATAGTAATATTACTCCTGTTTGTTCTGTACTCACCAGTAACGTATGGCTGTCACTGAGAAGTGTCGGTTTATAATTAGCACCAGCCCTATCATTTTCTAAATTGATAAGAAATAGCTAGATCAATGAAATTTAAATGAATTGTAAACTTGTGCTGTCAAACGATTAAAATATTTAACTTTAAGTTAACTCAAAATGAATCGCGATTAATCACAAATTTGTATCTATTCTAAAACATTTTCCAACATTATTTTATTTTATTTTAATGCTCTTGTCAACATGGAAAAGTGGATTAGCTTGCTTTAAGCAAACAACTTTAAAAAAACTTTAAAAACAACATTGCCAAACAGGGCGGTACAAAGTCAAATTATAAAGTGCACATTTCAGATAAACAAGGACTTAGCCTATTGTGAAGTTAAATCATGGCATAATATTTTCTTCTTTTCAAGTTTGCTGGGAACATAGCAGTCAGGCCTCTTATTTCAGAAAAATGAACCATAACAGTTAGGTTACAATAAAAGGTAAGCCTACTACTTCTTTGTAGTGATGGGAATTTTTAGTCACTAAAAGGACTATGAATCTTCTGAGTGAATCACTAAAAAGATCCGGATCTTTTGAGTCCTTTGAATCTGAATCAGTAGAAATTCTGTCGCTGAATGAGCCCAGCAGCCCACTCCCTAGTGCCTAATGCGCACGCTCACAGCAAACCACTGTAATGCAGTTTTGAGGATATCCAGGGGAAATACGCAACACACACACACACACACACACACACACACACACACACACACACACACACACACACACACACACACACACACACACACACACACACACACACACACACACACACACACACACACACACACACACACACAGTAAGCCAGATACATTGAAAACATTTTAACATGATAGGCTTGGCTGGTTAGGCAACTTATCAGAGCACCACCGAATTGCGCAGAGCTCAAGCTACACAACACACTGAACAAACGTTAAATGAATGTAACCAACGTTACTTATTGTCCGCTTCACGAGAGACAATGGGTTGCGTTTCTATCTCCATTCTCAAACGCACCCCTTTGTCTCTCGTATTTAACGTTTGTTCAGTGTGTTGTCTAGCTTGAGCTCTGCGCACTTCGGTGGTGCTAGCTAACTATCTTCTTAGCTCTCCGTGCAGTTTGTTCGTGCTTGGTTGCTAGTAGTTAACGTTAGCCAGCTACTAGCGGCTAGACAGCTGTGTCAGTTTAGTTAACGTTAACTTACGGCTGCACAACACGGCAAACGGCACAGAGAGCTAACTCATGCTGTGGTCATTTACGAGTCAATCACATAACATTAGACTAACGTTGGCCAGCTTATAGTATGTATCATGATTCACTACGTGAATCGCCAATGTCAACTAATGGCGCCAAGCAATGTCCAGGCCAGGGCTGCACATAAGGTGGTGCGCAGTGCTCATGAATGAATTCATGTTTTATGAGCACTGAAAACATTTAAATTAATGAGCACCACATCCAAGTGTGAAAGGGCTCATTTGAGTACCAAACATTTTTACTGTGCCTCTAGATAAACATGAAATGCATTGTTGGACTTTTGCTATGCAAAACGGTGCTCAATAAAGTATCTTATTAAGATTTTTTTTGGCATTTATTTGAGATACATTATGGTTTTAATCAAGCAACAGAAAAATAATCGTTAGACTAATCGTCCAATTAGTTGTTAGATTAGTCGACTAATCGATAAAATAATCGCCAGATGAATCGTTTAGAAAATAACCGTTTACCCCCAGCCCTAGTTAGTCGTGTTGAAAAAAATCTTTCTGCACGTTGTCTTTGTCTGTGTCTTCGCCTTGCTCTAATAACTGCTGCCATAATGAAGTTTTCAGACTCAATCAAAACGCGCTTCCTGGTTAAGACGTGCTTTTATGGGGCGCATAATTATCCCGCAAATTTGAGACGCACTCTCGCCAGGCAGTTTTAGTAAATACCACAGAACACATAATTAGGCGCACTTACTGCAGCACACACCCACTTTTCCTTATACCCTCCCAGCAGCGGTAATCTGCGCTTCTACTCAAATGCGCCTCCTTTGTAAATACTGTTTTATGTTTGCACCGGCTATTTTATGCCTGAAATGGGCGCAATCCTGTTAGTAAATCTGGCCCAGAGTGTTTACAGAGCAACAATGAATGTGCTCATATTCATATTTGGGCAAGAGAAGGTGTATCACATTGTACCAACAAATATTATAGCTGAATATCATCAAAAACCCACCTTTTGTGAAACAATTTAAGAGCATGAAATCAAAAATATTGAAACAGAAACTCACTGTGCTGTTCTGAAGCACCTTAGGGCTGGGAGCATTCTCCTGCGTCCCTCATCTGACGTGTTGTATGTCTTCAGGTCAAACTCATCCAGCACCTCCTCAGACATCAGAAGCATGTGGGCCAGTGCTGAACAGTGAGCAGGTGACAATTCATTTTTGATGCCCTTTGGTGATTTCAGGTACTCTTGAATTTCCTCATGCATGGAATGATCATTCACTTCAGATAAGCACTGCAAAAGACTGATGCATCTTTCAGGGGAGAGATCCTCTTTATTGAGCTCTTTAATGTACTGACATATTTTCTTAATGCTCTCTGAGCTGTTGTGTGTGTGGTTCAGTAGACCTTGCAGAATTCTCTGATTTCTCTCCAGACAGATGCCCATAAGGAAGCGAAGGAAAAGATCCAGGTGTCCATTCCCGCTTTCCAAAACTTTGGCTACTGCCAACTTCAGCGATTCTTCCAAGCAGAAAAATGTCCCTATGGTCTTCATCTGATTGCTGTAGGAGACAAATACATGAAGTGCTGCCAGAAACTCCTGGATGCTCAGGTGCACAAAGCAGTAGACCTTCCTCTGGTGAAACACAGACTCTTCCTTGAAGATTTCAGTGCACATGCCGGTGTACACTGAGGCTTCACTGACATCAATGCCACACTCTCTCAGGTCTTCTTCGTAAAACATGACATTGCCATTCTCTAGATTGTAAAAAGCCAGTTTTGCCAGCTTCAGTATTATTTCTTCTTGTGATTCCAGAAGCTGCTCTTTATTTGGCTGTTTTCCACTTTGAAACTTCTGATTCTTTCTGGTGATCTGGATGAGTAGAAAGTTTATGAACATTTCAGTCAGAGTTCTGGGGATTTCCTGGGTGTTGTCCTGGTCCAGCATCTGCTGAAGAACAGTGGCTGCAATCCAACAGAAAACTGGAATGTGGCACATGATGTGGAGACTCCTGGACGCCTTAATGTGAGAGATGATTCTGCTGGCCTGACTCTCATCACTGATTCTCTTCTTAAAGTACTCTTCCTTCTGTGGGTCATTGAACCCTCGTACTTCTGTGATCTGATCGATGTGCTGAGCAGGAATTTGACTGACTGCTGCGGGTCGTGAGGTTATCCAGATGTGTGCAGAGGGAAGCAGAGTTCCCTGAATGAGGTTTGTCATCAGAGCATCCACTGACGATGTTTGTTTGAAATCAGATATCATGCTCTGTTGGAAATTCAGAGGTAATCGACTCTCATCCAAACCATCAAAGATGAACACAACCTGACAGTCTTTGTAGTCTTCCCCATTCTTCAGTTCCTTCAGTTCAGGATGGAAGTCAAGCAGAAGCTGGTGAAGACTATACTGCTCATCCCTCACTAAATTCAGCTCACGGAAAGGCAGGGGGAACATAAAGTCTACATTCTGATTGGCTACCCCATCTATCCAGTCAAGGATGAACTTCTGCACTGAGACTGTTTTTCCAATGCCGGCAACACCTTTGGTCATCACAGTTCTGATGTTCTTCTCCTGTCCAGGTAAGGGCTTGAAGATGTCATTGCAGTTGATATGTGTGTCTTCTGTGGTTTGTGCTCTGGATGCTGACTCTACCTGCCAAACCTCATGTTCCTTATTCACCCCTTCACTCTCTCCCTCTGTGATATAGAGCTCTGTGTAGATCTTATTGAGGGGTGTCTCAGCTCCTGGTTTGATGATGTCTTCAGATATGTTCTCAAACCTCCTCTTCAGACTGGCTTTATGCTTCTCTTTAACTCTCCCCAGGACTTTGTCAGCTGTTTATAATGAACACAAATGAACATAGTAGCATGTGTATTAGCAATCACAGTATTGATTGTCATTTGTGATTTCTTCAGCCAAGTTATCATTAACATACCAGACACAAATATCCATTGTCTTGTCCCAACTGTTGCACCTTAAACATTAAATAGTAATTTTCTGATCTGCTGTAGAGCTACAGTCTAAAACCCTGTCTGATATTCTAGAGCAGGAATGGTGAATTTTTCTCCTACCAAGAGCCTTGTGATTGTTAACAAAGTAATTTGTAGTCCTACATAACTTCACCTAGCCTACTTTTAAATATCAGTTACAGTAATGGTGTTGTAGTAATACACAATATTTGGTCATTTTAATTGTTATAATGCATTTATGAATTATCCCACTGCTTCTCAGCTAGCTCACAACAAAGTTTTTATGACAACATCTGGCTGAATACTCAAAATACACTATGTTATGAGCTGTGATGACGATCCAAATTGGGCTTTTTCATTAGAGTGAAAACAAACTAACTAAAGCCTTCACCTTCTCTGAAATGTTCTCAGCAGTGACCTTTTCGTTGTTCATTATTACATGAAATGTATCTATCTCCCGAACCTAGCTACCAAAGTTAACCTAAGTTCTGTGCAGGCACAGAATTATGCTAATGATCTATATTCTCTTTTGATAAGGACTTTCATTGTACAGTCATGGCCAAAAGTTTTGAGAATGACACAAATTCACAAATGCTTCAGTGTCTTCTTTCAGATTTTACTATGGAAAACTGAAGTATAAGTATAAGTGTCAAAGCAGCCTGGCACTCAGGCCCTAAACCGGTTTTATGTACCATGCTGGTAAGCCCCGGGGCAGCACTGTGGCCTCTCTAAGCTTTTCCCCAGAACAAGTTACAGGGTATTCGTCAAAACAGAGGTATTCAAAAGAAATTACCATAGGTCTAACGGGTTGCAATACAGTATTAAAAAAACAGGGACAAATGCTGAATTCCGAAAACAAGCAAGATTAATTAAGTTTTACGAAGACAGTGTCCTTAAAAAAATAGTATTTCAGCAAAGCACAGAAAGACGAACACACAGAAACCTTTGCCCTCTCCCAGTTCCATCATCGTGGTGTGGTTACAAGGCAATTTGTGTGCACACTTTGAGGTGTGTATGAGAGACATTTAGATTCAACATCAATTTCTCCTCCAATTTCTCACCACAGCACAAATCTTAGTATAGGCCAGTCTCTTTTAACCTTACACTATTCAAACACTTTGATGTTCAAATGGAATTGAGTTTCTGTTTATAATGTGGATGTCTGGATTAGGTGGTACGTGTGCATAATCTTCTTTTCATTTGCACTTAAAATGGAGGCCACAACAATAATAATATCTTGATTAAAATGATACATATTGCTCTTACCTACTTCGGTCCTTTCTACTATGTCTGTGTGTTCATCCAGATGAGGCTGTATAGGATGTTGAGTTCTTAGTGTCTTTCCACACTGGGGACAGGCTTGGTTTACTGGTAGTCCAGGCTGCTCGCAGTAGCTGCTGATACACTGCCTGCAGAAACTGTGTTCACATGTGGTGATGATTGGGTCCCTCAGTACCCTCTCACACACTCCACACCGGGACTGATTCTGGGTCAGATCAGACTTCAACTCACTGCAGTGACATGACAAAGCAGAGTTAATATTTCACTGATAAGTAAGGGATAATGTTTAGAACACAGGTCATTGTCTGGAAAATAAGCCCCGACATGGCGTACAGCACCCCGACGCGAAGCTTCACCCTGAAGGGGCTTATTTTCCCGACAATGACCGGCGTTCTATACATTATCCCGCTTATTATACGGCTACTTGCCGAAACAAAACTCGGCGTGTCTTTTTACAATGTATTTGTTACTATACGTAGTGTTAAAAAGCAGATAAATAGTTCGCCAAAGACGTTGAACTTCAAAGACGTTGAACATTCTTTAGAACAGCTGCTCAACCGTCCGCTGAAACTCCATTGATAAGTTACGGGACTACTTGCGGAGTGCTACGAAAGACGTGAATCAGAGGCAAAAAGGCCACTTTCCTTGACAGCGGTCATTATTGCATAGCAACGGTCAGGTATCGGTTAATAACTGACCGCAGAACGTTGGGAAGCCCCATTCAAGTGAATGGAGCATTCTACAGCATTAAAAAGAGCCGTGTAATAAAGAAAGTTATTTTAGTTCTTAAGATTTTTACCCATGGTGGAGGAAATTCATTATGACCTTCAAGACGATGCCAACATAGGAGCTGACTGGGAAACACTTCACTACTTTGAGACAGTGCAAAGAAGTAGTACAAGCCATGTTTCACTTTTTTGACCACACAGTTGCTAACTCATAACTCTATAGAAACACAAGGAGATAGATGGAAACTCTCAACACAGACTGATTTTTTTACTCTACTATAGTATAGTATGAGCAAACACAATAATTATCCTTGACGCAGATAGTCCTTTTGTGATACAGGAAATAATATGGCACGCACAAGAAATGTGCTAATTATTTTCAGACTTTAATTGATTTATCATGTGTGTGTGTGTGTGTGTGTGTGTGTGTGTATGATTGTGATTGTGTGCAGAGTATAACCCACAAGTAACAAATTGTCTTTTTTTCTTGTCTGAATGTCTTTTAAAAACTAAAGATCCATAACTCACTTTAGAGCTGATGGGACTGTGTCAGGGGATTTTCTTTGTTTTCAATCAAGAAAAAAAGTATTTGTTTTGTTCCAACCATAAGTAACATAATGTGTGAATGATTTGGTATTGGGTTTCATACAATTGTTGTAATAAAACATCTAAACTCAAAGATCTCATCTGGGGGAGCCTGGAAAATAATTGTATCAATAGGGATCCCTCCCTGGTCTAATTTGTGGCAGTTTAGTGGTCCTTGATATAGAAGAGTATGAGAACCACTGTGCTAAATAATATTTGAACAGTGCTGTTCGGTTTTCGGTCCTCGATTCCCATCCCTAAATGAACCACGTAACAAATTGTAAATGTTCTTCTTGAATCTCTTCCACTCACTTGAGAGCTGATGGGGCTGGCTCACTGCTCATATCAGGACGATTATGCATGGAGCGGTCACTCTTCATAGACACACAGCTGGGCACTGGAGATGGAGGTCTGTTTGTCTGTGGTCTAGAAAGAAATACCTCATGTTCACATGAAGCACTAAAAACAGGAAACATTTCGTAAAATAGGTTCATAAAGAAAACGTACAAACACAAAAATTATGTCTTGATGCAGACAGTCATTTAATGATATTGAAAATGATCTGACATGCACAGAAAAGTGTGATAATTATATTCAGGCTTGAAATTATTCCTGTATGTGTGTGTGTGTGCGTGTGTGTGTGTGTGTGTGTGTGTTTGTGTGAGTGAGTGAGAGAGAGCCTGAGAGAGAGAGAGAGAGATGAAGAAAGAGCTGATGGAGAGTGAGTGAGTGAGAGAGTGAGTGAGTGAATAAAAACAAAGAAAATGCTAAAATCATTAATGTGCAAACTGCAAATATATCATATACAATCACACAAAACATTAAGTATTATCTGATTAAGTGATTCAAGATATTTCATTAAACCCACATTACCATTAACCATACTGGTGTTTTCATTATTAAAATTCCCCATTTTATAGTGGTGTGGAATGGAGAATGGAGGTGGACTTGGGCAGGCAGCTCCACTTCCCAGGGGAGATCTGCAGCACCGCACTGAGGCCAGATGTGGTGCTGTGGACCAAGACGGAGATCTGCGCTACTTGTGGAGCTGCCAGTGCCATGAGAGGAGGGGATGGAGGGAGCCCATGTAAGGAAGAGGGCAAAGGACTCAGACCTGGTCGCGGATTACAGGTAGAGTGGTTGGAGTACGCAACTCTTCCCAGTGGAGGTTGGCACGAGGGGGTTTGTCGGAAGCTCAGTGGCTCGCCTACTGAAAAAGCTGAGGGGCAAGGAGTTACACAAAGCCACCAGAGAACTGTCTTAGGGCTCAGATACACATACGCGTTTTTGTAAAAACGGGACGCGAGCAAATGCATTGATTCCTATGGTACGGCGCGTTTAAAGCGTACGCCCCTTCTCCACCACGTGTTGCGTCTTTGAAGCCTTTTTTAGGTGCGCTTAAAAGTTGAACTATTCTCAACTTTCCAGCGCAAGGCAGGGAAGCGCACCGCTTCTGTTTTGGCCGCCGCACTTTGCCAAGGCGTTACTGAAGCGTTTCTGCCTGAAAAAAGACGCGTATGTGTATCTGAGCCCTGAGGAAGCAGAGAAGGCAAGGATGCTTGGGAAACGTCCCTGTTCACTGCCCCACCATGAGAGATAGTCAGATAGTCCTTTTGTGATAGAGGAAATAATATGACATGCACAAGAAATGTGCTAATTATTTTGTCACACTTTAATCGATTTATACTTGTGTGTGTGTGTTTGAGAGAGACTATAACCAGATGTAACAAATTGTCTTTTTTTCTTGTCTGAATGTCTTTTAAAAGCTTAAGGTCCGAACTCACTTTAGAGCTGATGGGGCTGTGCCAGGGGGTCCCAATAAAGAAAAAAAGTATTTGTTTTGTTCCAACCATAAGTAACATAATGTATGACTGATTTGGTATTGGGTTTCATACAATTGGTGTAATAAAACATCTAAACTCAAAGATCTCATCTGGGGGAGCCTGGAAAATAATCGCATCAAATAGGGATCTCTCCAGGGTTTTTCCTGCATAGATAAAATGTAGGCGCGCGCCTAAGCCATTTTCCGGGGCGCCTATGAAAAATCCCGAGCGCCTAAGGCAAAAAAATAAGAGTCTGCAATAAAAAAAACTGTCATCCAATTCAGCTTAATGGTGTTTTAAGCAATCACGTTGAATTCAAGACAGCAGCAGCAGATCCCGCCTCCCACCCCCTCAGCCAATCATTGAACAGAGGCTTCTCCAAGCTAGCCAGTTTAGAGAAGACGCTAGTTTGATTTTCTTTATAAACCAGCTAGCGAGCAGTTGCATACATTATCTAGCTAGTTAGCAGTTGCCTACATTATCTTAAACAAACAATACTTTGAAAGTAGGCTTAGAGTTTTATTTAAGCAGTGTGTATTGGGTTTCATACAATTTTTGTAATAAAACATCTAAACTCAAAGATCTCATCACATGGGGTAGCCTGCAAAATAATCGTATCAAATAGGCATCCCTCCCTGGTCTAATTTGTGGCGGTCCTTGATATACCAGAGTTTGAGAACCACTGTGCTAAATAATATTTGAACAGTGCTGTACGGTTTTCGGTTCTCGATTCCCATCCCTAAATGAACCATGTTACAAATTGTAAATATTCTTCTTGAATCTCTTCCACTCACTTGAGAGCTGATTGGGCTGGTCCACTGCTCATATCAGGACGATTATGCATGGAGCGGTCACTCTTCATGGACACACAGCTGGGCACTGGAGATGGAGGTCTGTTTGTCTGTGGTCTAGAAAGAAGTACCTCATGTTCACATGGAGCACTGAAAACAGGAAACATCTTGTAAAATAGGTACATAAAAGAAAACTTACAAACACCAAAATTATGTCTTGATACAGACAGTCATTTAAAGATATTGAACATTATCTGCCACGCACAAAGAAGTGTGATAATTATATTCACACTTGAAATTATTCCTGTATGTGTGTGTGTGTGAGAGATAGAGAGAGAGAGATAGAGAGAGAGAGAGAGAGATGGAGAAAAAGAGAGATATGGAGAGTGTGAGAGAGAGAGAGATAGAGAGAAAGAGATGGAGAAAAAGAGAGAGATGGAGAAAGAGAGAAAGAGAGATAGAGACAGAGTGAGTGAGTGAGAGTGGGAGACAGAGAGAGAGAGAAAGAGATGAAGAAAGGGAGACAGATGGAGAGAGTGAGTGAGTGAGTAAGGGTGTGAGAAAGAGAGAGAGAGGTTGAACAATAAACTAAATGAGGGGGGTATTTTAAATAAATAAAATAAAAACAAGCAGAAAGTACAAAAATCATCATTTGAGTCAATGTGCAAACTGCAAAGTATCATATACCATCAATGATTCAAGATCTTTCATTACATTTGTATGTGCCTCACCCACATTACCATTAGTCATACTGGCATTTTCATTATGTCTGATGTCATTATTAAAATTCCCTGTTTTATAATGGTGTGGAATGGAGAATGGAAGTGGACTTGGGCAGGCAGCTCCACTTCCCAGGGGAGATCTGCAGCACCACACTGTGGCCAGATGTGGTGTTGTGGGCCAAGACTGAGAGATCTGCGCTGCCTGAGAGGCTGACTGTGCCATGGGAGGAGGGGATGGAGGGAGCCCACGAAAGGAAGAGGGCAAAGTACTATGTTCACTGCCCCGCCACCAAGAGATGTTCGGGATAAGGGGCGAAACATCCATGAATGGTGGTCCCCGGCTGATGCAGCTACCCTGATGGGCACCGGTGGAGGTGCGGCAGGCCTAGAGCCTAGCAGGTCTTACCATCTACCGGTTCAAACCAACCCCCCTTTTATCAGGACAAGCATGTATGATTTGTCCCATTTGGCTACAACCAAAATTAAAAAGCTGCCTTTCCCCAAAAATCAACTTACTGACAACTGACGGTCTTAAGCTCAACATGATCTCAACAATTCATGGATTATATTGAATGGCTCCAAAAGACCCTTAACCACTCAAGAGATTTATAATGGGCAATGTATTATGTATTATTGTATATAACCTACAGAAGATACCAGGGAAGTCTTTGTTAAATGCACTTAAATTGTACCCTGACATATCAGCCATCTGCCTCTTTCTGTCATAGATCATCATTACAGTATTGGCTCTTCAATTGAATATCACAACTGGTGTGACTGTATTAATCCTGTTTAAGCTGATAGCTGATAACTAATTTGTGTGAGTGTGTCTCTGTGCAAGTTTGAGTGACTGAATACAAGGGATAATGCTTTCTGCTTTCTGTACTCACCCTGCATTGGTCTGTGTTGATGTGCTGCTCATGTTTACAGGATCATCCATGTCCTGGTCATTCTTCATGGTCACACAGCTGTGTAGTGCAGAATCTGGTCGGAGTGTCTTACTCTGACCTGTAGCCTCCTCTACGTCTTGATTCATTATAGAATTTAGGCTAGGAATGTACAGCAGATTGAAGAAAAAAAAAACATAATAGCCACTGTGTTGTCAATGTTATGAGATGGTGTGTCATTATCTAATGTCAATACACCTTTCATAACAGACACGCTGTTGATCTGATATGGCATAGCTCATTTTGGGCTACACAGAGGTTATTTTCATACAGAAATACAGTTTTTTTTTTATTTATTTTTTTACAGTTGCTAACATCCTTTTGTACAATCTGTAGTCACATCTTAAAATCTCTAAACACGATTAACACAACATTAATTTGCTGTGGACCACACCATTAACATAATGAATGCTGTTTTCACTTAATATTCAGTAAATTAATGCATTTCAGAAATGGTTAAATAAGAACAAAAAAGATAATTCATTCTTCAAAAACTTGCAGCCCTGAAGTGAAGTCTAAATTTGACATGTTTAGTAACAGCAGACACCCTAACCTGAAACCAAACCTTAACACAATTATTGTGTGTGTGTGTGTGTGTGTGTGTGTGTGTGTGTGTGTGTGTGTGTGTGTGTGTGTGTGTGTGTGTGTGTGTGTGTGTGTGTGTGTGTGTGCTTGATGTGCAAATGTATGTCAAATTTAACAGATATTGCCATTTGGATTTCCCCCAGTTGTTCTAAACTGGCTAAAGCATGGAGTCAATACTGAACAAGAGAGGCTTGTTATTTGTCTTTTCTGGAAAAGGCAGAGAGGTCTTGGGTTTAAGACTGTAAGAAAATAACTAAAAAGTGGATGCACCCACACATCTCAAGTTATACAGAAGGCTAATTGTAATGCTTTAAGTTGAAAAGTTTGAAAATGAAACTGTGGTGTGGAATTTGTGATTGCAAAGCTACTGCAGTTATTAACAGATCAGTTGAAATAATATAATATAATATTAGTAGCATTGCCTGCAGGTAAAATGTAATTGTTTCTAGTTTTCCTCTTCAACGCCACTTAATTCCTCCTCCAACGCATTCATTCTAATACAAATATAGCAGCGCTTAAATAACATGACGTCTCACGGGCCACGGATAGTGGCGTAGAGGGAACGGAATCGCCTGTTTCGCCGCCATTTTGACCTTAACCTTTTCGTATTTGATAGAAGAGGACCATGTCTCATAAAAAAGAAGACTAGGCATCGCTTAAGTAATACGGATACATATTGCGCTCTAATCTCTAACATTAAATGATGCAGATAAATTAGCAAGCCTAAATGCACGCTAGTAGTATGCCCCGAGCTTATTTTAAGATTTTCACAAAACCCAGCACACGCATAACGTACCTTTCCGGCGAGTTCAAAACATCTTACCTCCCCCGCGTGACTAATAACACATTATAATCACTTCAAATTATCACTTTATGACTCACCTGACACAAGCAAACTACTCAAACGTCAGAAAGTTGTTTCCCTCTACACGTGTCGATTGTACCGTACGTTTTGGTTTCATTCTGAAGGCGTGTTCGAGGCAACTCGGAACTCCTTTTTCCGGGTCTAACTCGGAGGCCGGAACGGGGCGGATAACGGAGCTTGCAACCCAACCCCGACACCCCATTAAAGGAAAGGCTAGGTGACATAATAATCACTTAATATATTTTCATATTGCAGCACTTTGTCCTGTGTCCCTCCAATGCATAACCCTGTCTGAGCTGTCTTCGTGTCTGCCCTGTCTGTGTGAAACAGCACAGCACGGTACAGTGCAGGATCTACTATACAGTACAGATGCAGTATCCACATACAGATATACATTCTACACGTAGGCTACAGATCTACATTCTTATCAGTATGTTCACTCTCTGGATGATTCTTTTTTTCTTCTTCACCTCTCAGACAGAGATCTGTTATTTACTATTCCACCGAAACTAAACACTGTTACAGTACAGAACAGAGACTGCAGAGTTTCCCACCAGTCTGTTTTCTCTCGGGGTATTGACCCCATGACCCTGACCCTGCTGTTGATAGCACCTTACTCTAGCAGTTGAGCTGCAGGAACACTTAACTCTCAGGCTGATTTTGGGTTGTGAGCTCAATCATACATTTCAAACTGACAGATGGTGTGTGTGTTTTACAGGTGTTCAAGAGAAGCTGGGCATCATGAACAGAGGCCTGTGTGCATTGATGTGTATTAATGTGTGTGTGTGTGTGTGTGACTATGAGGTGGAGGCTGAGGACGAGCTGTCCTTCAGACTGACCTCTGCCTTTGTGACAGGCAATATCTACCTATTGAGGAAAAGGAAGGAAAACAATAAACATACTGATTGTACTGTATGTGTTACGACCCCCTGCAGACCTTAAAGTGGCCTGCAGGCAGCAGTGGGGAGGATGATTGACTGGGAGATGGGTGGGAGATAAAAACACCTGTCTCTCTCTCTCTCTCTCATCTCACCTGATTCTATACATTCCTCTTGTTGATGCACACACACTTACAATCCATTCCTAAATTTCACCTGTCTGTTTTAATGTAGTGGATCCATTTCCTTTGAGTCTCATTAGCTTCCAGTTGTATTTAGTGAATTTTACTTGTATGGGTAGAGTATGAGTATGTTTGCTGTGCCATTCGCCTGTTTTACTGGAATCTAGTTCCTTGAGGCTCAGACACTTCTTCTACATAACCTGCTGGACTTGTTCGGTGATAGAAGGTTAAAGGCACCCAGTGCAACTTTATGTAAACATTCAATGAAAAATAAACATTCAATTTCTAGTCTTTTTTGCACGTAGTAAGTTTCAATAACTCCATACCATTACATATTGACATTCAAGGAGCAAAGATGAGACGACGTTGTGTGGTGAGAACTGATAGAAAATCGTAAACAACAACAGTCGCCGGTGGGGAGAAGCCATTTTTCCATTGACTGGAACCTGCTTTATTTATTTTAGGTTACCAAAAAATAAAGAAAATGGCGGCGATTGTTGTTGTTATCGATTTTCTATCAGTTCTCACCACACACAACAACGTCTCATCTTTGCTGCTTGAATGTCGGTATGTAATGGTATGGAGTTATTGAAACTTACTACGTGTAAAAAAGACTAGAAAATGTAATGTTTATTTTTAAGCCTCGAAAGTTGCACTGGGTGCCTTTAAGGTGTGTTGAGGGCGATACTATGATATTGTCATGATTGAACTCTTTCTTTCCATCTCGTTCTACAGTAACAAGAAAGGTCAAATACTAAATAGGTATCCCCCCCCTCTTTCTTTTTCTTCCATATGCATTTGTGTTTAATATACGTACATGTATGTGTACATTTATTTGTATGTCTGTTATTTGTAAACCTAGCCATAGAGAACACCAGCCAATCAGAAACATGGAAAGGGAGGGGTGTAGTTTGATTGGCTGTTGAATTCAAATATCAACAACTTTTCACCAGAATTGCAGACCAACCTTTAACCATTGGTTTACTTATTGGTAGCTGCTGTCTTTCCTAAACTGAAGCTGATTCTTTTTCTTTCAGACTTCAGGGTGAGATTGGATTGGGACACATCAGTGGTGGCTGCAAATAATGCGGGGCTGTTTTTTCAACCCAAACGCTGTCTTGAGGCTGTTGGTTCATTTGGTTATTGTAACTCATGCTGGGTTGTTATCTGTAAACCAGCTGCTGGTGATTGATTTAAGACAGTCAAGACGTGCATGTGTGTATGTGCGTGTGTGTGGGCGTGTGTGTGGGCGTGTGTGTGGGCATGTGTGTGTGTGTGCGCATTCATTCTAGAGCCTTGGGTGGTGATTAGTGAGGCACTGCAAGCCACAACATGGCAAGAACGAGAAGCGACCCACATGGCAGGACTGAGAGAGAGCTCTTTATTTCCCCAGAGAGAGAGAGAGAGAGGCAGAGAGAGAGGCAGGCACACTTCTGCTAGCTATGATTTTAATCGACCTGTCTCCTTTACTACTCCTAGTAACCTGCTAAAGCCCTCCTCAGTTGACCCGTGAGAAGTTGAAAGGTTCAGCTTTTCCCTTCCTCTCCACTCTGTTGTGAAACCAGAGCACAGCTTTTCCTGCCTTTGACGAACATGTCAAGAAGTATTAAGAGAAACTCCAGAGCCTGCGTGCACATATAACAAGGGGAGCGTGGGTCAGGGGAGGAATGTGTTGCATAGGAGAGAACTGCCCACTTCTAGATCCTTTGTTGGCACCCTCTCTGTTTGAGTGGGTTATAAGGGTGTATCTGTGTGCGGGTCACTGCCTTCAATCTGACAGAAAAATTTCACCTAATTTTCTGCTCTGCCCACCCAAATTAGTCAACTTCTATCTTTTGTATCTATTATGACTGTCACACTTATGTAATTTGCCTCATCACAATTACCTGATCAATACCTTCAGTGGCCGAGAAGTGCAAACCAATGTACAAAATTTGAAACTCTTTTACAAAGCTTGAGACAAATTTACAGTTTGGAAAAAAACATTTACATATCATAAAACAAAATTACTTTACCATAACACATTTACAAGTCCCTATACAAATTTACATTTCAGAAAACAAATAAACAAGACGCAAAACACTTTTACAAGCCCTGAAACAAATTTACAAAATGGTGAAACATCTTTACAAATGAAATTTACCGGAAAGGGAATGTACCAACTCCGTGATTGACGTGGAAGTGATGACGGAAGTGCTCAAGTTGAGCTTACATCTTTATCATTTATTTTCCTTTGTCAAGTCGCCACTGACCCTCTCTGGCTTTTCTAGTGTGTGCTTCCATGCTGAACTAAGCACCATGTCAGATGTGTTCAGTCGCGTGGTGATGTTTCACTACTTTGAGTTGTGTTCTTTTTCCGTGCCCATGGTCAGGTGGTGAACTCACCCGTAGAGATGGTAGTATCTCCCTCGTAGTGTGCTGTGCTAATTAACCTGATACTTGCAGGCAAGGATGTCCCCGAAGGTGGGCGGCCATCGTCAGGTTCACTGCCTCCACGCCCAAGTCTTGTCTCTACTGTAGTTTTGTTAGTTAGTGCGTCTCCTGTGTTTGTCCCGGTCAAAGGTGCATTGTTTGCTTCTATTACCTGCATGTATGTTTTTTTCTTAACTAATGTCCCCTGCCCTGTGTGCACGTTGTTTTAATAACTGCTGTATCCTGCTCTGTGTATGTGCTGTGTTAATAACTTCTTTTGTTTGCTTCCCTGCTGTACACAGTAATAATTAATTAAATATTTTTTTATATATATATATATATATATATATATATATATATACACAGTCATGGACAAAAATGTTGGCACCCCTGCAGTTCTGTCAGATAATGCACCACTACTCCCAGAAAAGTGTTGCAATTACAAATACTTTTGTATTCATATGTTTATTTACTTAGTTTGCATTGGAAAAACACAAAAAAATCTGAGAAATAATGCCAAATCTGACTTTATTCCGCATAAAACTCAAAAAAGGGCCGGACAAAATTATTATAACCCACATATTCAATTCAGAAAATGTACAAAATATGCAGAAATATAATATCATTTTCATAGTATCATCAAATCAGTGGTGTATGAACAGAATACACATATCACTATTTCCATACCATCACAGCATCACACTTGTGTAAGAATAGGAGTGGGTGACTCCTGTGTTCCTGCAGCATGGGAAGGTCATGTCATCTGGCACAGGGACACTGAGGAGTCATGCCAAACCCCAAACCCAGGATAGAGGGGCTCAGTGAATGTGGAGTGGAACGTGTGCAGGTGGGTGAGTGTCTCAGAGGAGACGCTGTAGAAGGACAGAGTGCCAGCAGGCCAGTCCAGGTACACTCCTACTCTTCTGGAGCCGGAGGAGGGGGCAGGTATGTCAGTGTCTTCATTATTGTGTCTGGCCAAGTAACTGCCAGAGTATGTGTGAGGAGAGCACTCCAGACTCCAGGACTTGTCATTATGTCCCAGCAGGCAGTCATCACCCATCCCCCCTTTCCTCTGGATGCTTTTATACGCCACAGCTATATAAGCCCCCTTCCCACTCCACTCAGCCTCCCAGTAGCAGCGTCCAGACAGACCCTCTCTACACAACACCTGATCCCACAAGACAAATCTCTCTGGGTGGTCAGGATACGGATGCTCATTTTTCACACGTGTCACCTTTCTGTTCACGTCAGAGAGAGAGAGATTTCTCCCTGCTGTGTTTGGGTCCAGTGTGAGCTCACAGGCATCTGCAGACAAGAGGAGAGAAGAGAGGAGAGAATAACATCATCAGAAAAGACAGCGGCTGCTGACAAACCTAAACACACACACACACACACACACACATAGATAAACACACACACACACATACACAAGCATACACACATACACAAGCATGAACACATACAAAGACAAACACATACACACACACACACAAACACACACATTAATTCACATTCTAGACACAGCACGCTAATACACATACACACACACACACACACACACACACACACACACACACACACACACACACTACTTCACACACAAACACACACACACACACACACACACAAATAAACATCAAACAAATCATTGTGAAGTGTGCAGTGGTAACACCTACAGCAGGCATAATACTCAGTAAAGACAGACTACAGACTGAACACACAGAACAGATGTCTGTGAATGATCTCAATTCATACAGTTACTGATTTAACCATTAAGACTTACATCTCAGCAAACGTGGTCGTGCTCTGCTTACTGAAGCATTGTCAGTTCTGTAACAGAAACAGACGGTCACACATATACTTTTCCAAAACAGATAAGATCTGCCATCTTTTTTTTTATTGTTACTAAATGAACTAAATGATAATTTAAGGAAACATGAATATGTATTACTGTTAGAGGAATGTTATATCTGATACATCTGATTCAAATGGCTATAGTAGCAATGGGGGGTGCTCTTAGTTTTATTATGTGAAGGAAGGCAGTCAGGTTAAGATTGACCTTGACCTTGACAGCAGAGAAACAAGGACAAAGGGACAAAGCAATCAGGAAGATGAAGAGTAAATATATTTATTTATGCCTATTTTGCCTATTACTTGTCCAATTGGGACTAGTTTTTACCTTTACCAACTGCCTATTCATTGACTTATCCCTTTGCTACCATATTATTTATTTGGACTTCTGGATTCCTTTAGAGTCCACTTCCCTGCCTGACCTCTAATCATCAGATAATTTATCTGGGCCACTTTGCAAAAGGGACAGTTTAAATTCATATTTGCTATATTGGACGTTGTATCAAAGGAGTGACCTACATCTAAGTTAATAAAGTAGCTATTTAAATACATCTTCGAAAAAACATCACTACACTAGGTATGAAGAAACTGATTTGATCTCACACGAATAATGCAGAAAAGTACAACATTGGAATGTAATTTTACGCATACTTAAGCTTCTCAAATTTGTTGGTGTGTCGGTGTGTGTGTGAGAGAGAGAGTGAGTGTGAGGTCTGTGTGTCTGGCGTCCAAAAACACAAGGAGAGACAAGAAACTGATCAACATGTGTTCACACTTAATGGTATAAAACAATATCTGCACCAAGGCAACTTCAAGTTTCAGAGGGTATTGTACTAGGGCTGGGCACTTAAGCAAACTTCAATTCATGTTATGATTTTGGCTTCCAACAATTACAAAAAACAACATAATAGAGTATTTTGCAACATCATGTGTCTTTGAGCAAGTGAATTCATGCTTTTTGTACTCACCCTGCATTTGCTTGTGTTGATGTACTGCTCATGTTTCCAGGATCATCCATGTCCTGGTCATTGTTCATGACTCTGGTCGGAGTACTTACTCTTACCTGCAGCTTCCTCCACCTCTTGATTCATTTCAGTTGTCTCACTAGGCCATAACAGAGGAAGAAATGTAATACAGAATTAGTTAATAAACAAAAAAATGAAATTAAAGCCCGGTATAATCCACACATATTGTGTTAATTTACTAGAGGGGAGTTTTAGCAAGTTTAAAGCAAGTAAAACAATAGATTGAAAAAGGCTAAATATCTCTTTATACTCTACGCTACTTTCCTCTTTTTAAAATGGGATTTGAATAAGTAGGGCTAACTCATAGTACATAACTGACTTCAGCAAAGGCCTACACAGACACGCTGTGGTGATTCCTTGTCCTATTTGTAGATGACCCTGTTTATCCAGTTTGAAATCTTATATTATGTATGTCAAATGTGGTACAAAGGATCTTTAATATTAGATACGGAGAATCTTATTTTTGTTAAAAAATACTTTTATTTTGTACGTGACCAGGATGTTTTGAGGTGAAAGGGTTGCCCCCGGAAAAGGTCACTGGAAGTTAGTTCAGTTCATTATGGAAGGTTCAAGGATGCTACTCTACTAATGAGAAGTTAAACTGTATCATACAGTTTAATAAAGGCAAAGGTTTCTTATAACATCAGTCATCGAGCCATCATATAGCTACACTATTTTCATCAATAACCCCTATATGCCTACATAAACGATTTGGTGAATAATAATGTTTTCCTTCGACTAGGATACACTTGCAAGTTACATTAGGCTTCATCCATTGTTCAGTACAGAAAAGTAATTTTTTTCATGGCCTTCTTGTTGGGCTTTATTATGATGTTGAACATGAATGCAAAATGGCCAAGAGGTGTTGGTGTAACATTGGTTTACCACCATAGAATTATAATTCTGTGGTTTCATATGTTTTGCCTTATTATTGGAAACATGGACATCCAGGTATGAAAGATTGGAAAGAGTGTAGATTAATATTTAACTCGGGACATTCCTACTAGGGATGCACGATTCAGAAAATGTCACGATTCGATACCGATTTTTAGGCTCACGATTCGATTCAAAATCGATTTTCGATTCAAAAACGGTTCTCGGCTGAAAAAAATTGATTCACAGTATGTAATTGTTAGTGCTGTCAAACGATTGTGATTAATCGCATTTTTGTCATAGTTAACTCAAAATGAATCGCGATATATCGCAAATGAATTAATCGCAAATTTTATTTCAATGCTCTTATCATGGAAAAGTGGATTGGCTTGCTTTATGCAATGTTTTATTTTATTGAAAAACAACATTGCCAAACAGGGCGTTACAAAATAAAACTATAAAGTGCACATTTCAGACTCAGCCTATAGTGCAGTTAAACCATGGCTTAATAGTTTCCTTTTTTCAAGTTTGCTGTGAACATAGAAGGCAGGCCTCTTATTTCAAAAACAATGAACCGTAACAGTTAGGTTACCAATAAAAGGTAAGCCTACTACTTCTGTGCTTTCAGCCAGCTGCCTGTTGACATTTTCAGACAACAGTGAAGCTTGCTTCTTTTGCACATCACAACTTTTAAAGGTAAACTTTCTATTCAGAAGCTTTTTATCAACCATTTCGCCGTATCGCGCTCACCATCACTGAAACCGTAACGTTAGCCTACTACACAGTTTGCGTTTTTCAATATGAATCGATTTTTGGAATTCTATGAATCGATTCTGAATCGGAAGCACTTGAATCGCGATACGAATGTGAATCGATTTTTTGCACACCCCTAATTCCTACACTACATAAACATAAACATATTAGCTGGTAAAGTTATATCCATACTACACCTGGATTCAGTCAGGGTTTGAAGGAACCGTTTGCCTGACCTGACTGACCTTTGAACCTTAGTCTACGAGAACGAGTCACCCATTTAAAGACACCTAAATGTCAAACAGGATTGATAAAGAGCTCTTAGTTTTCTCATTACACAGCAGCAGGTCATACCATGTTCAGGAGACAGTTTAGCCTAACCAACCCTTTGCAATAAACCCATCAAATCATTGCTAGAAGAACTATTCTATTTGTTCTGTCTTTGTAATAATTGTATTACTCCAGAATAAGACCATGCGGGTCAGAGTTGGATTAATTGTGTCTTTACTTCACTCGCTTGCATACAACACAGTATACATACATTTCCCCTGATGCAATGCGGTCTTTTACTACGATTTCCAGCGAGGAACTAAATACTGATACATAACAACTCCTCCCCCCTTTAATGAAAAGTACCACTCTGAAATCCTACAAATAACAAAGCCCACTTACAGGTAAACTCTACCCATAACCACAGCATCTTAATATCATTATGAGACCATCACCATTTAATGCATCAACATTTCACTATACTGCATGTTTTTTTTTTTCTAGGATTGGTCAATGTGTGAACTCTCCGATCATCTGAGCTGCTACTATCTCCAGATGAGTTATTCTGGTATTCCACATTATACACCCCTTTCTTTTTCCAAGCACATTTTGGTGGATGAGGCTCTCTTTTGTTGTTTGTTATCCTTTTACTCGTTTGATGTGACCCTTTTCCCTGCATTTCCTACAATCTAGGTCTTTGCTCCAGCATTCAGATGCTACATGTCCCATCTTATCACACCTGTAGCATTTGATTTGTTTTTTTATAAGTTGAATTTGCAATCTTATGCAGTATGGTACTGGAGCTTAGCTGATGTGCCTTTTTAGCTGCCATCTCCATTGACACGCTTATTTACACTGCCCTGTCCAGTGTAAATGCCTTTCCCGTAAGCAATCTTTTCTGTGTGGCTTCGCTCCTGAGACCACAAACCAGTCTGTCTTTTATTGCTTCGCTTCGCTCACTAAATTCACAATACTCTGCTAGTCCACCCTAATGCGACACTGAACAATAAATATACACACATTATACGTTAACACAAGACCCATATGTTGACGTTAAGTCTCATGCTGTATACCGTGTACAACATTATTAAATATACCCACATTATGCGTTAAGACAAGCCCTATATGTTGACGTTTAGCCTTATACTGTAAACCGTTTACAACATTATTAAGTATTACGTTAAATAAACCTACATTATGGGTTAGGACAAGACAGATGTTGATGTTGAGCCTTATACTGTAAAGCGTTTATGTCTAACCATGCACGATTCATTTTGAGCCTTATGCCGTAAACCGTTTGTGTATGAGCATGTGTATGAGGACTAGGATTGGGTTGTTACAGTAGCAACAAACATATTCACGGACTCCCCCTCCTGTTGATTACTCTTATGGTAACGGAAACGTTCCGCTATGATCAACGGTTGTGGTGAGAAGTGCCTTGCTAATGTTTGCACAATCACATTTTGTCACTGGGTTTCGCAGGCTGTATCAAAGAGCGCAACAGATTAAACGTTTTAGCTCCCATCACGCTAAGGAACGTGGGGACAACCTTCTCCTCGTTAATGCTATTTGCATCTACAAAGTATCCACACTTTCAGTGTTTGCATTCAATGGTTCAATCAGTTCATCAAAAGCCCCAATGCTTCCGATTATCCCCGCCATTGATTTTACAGTCACGGGTATTCACAGTTGCCAGGCTCACAGCTCCTTAGTTTATTTAACAATAACTTTTCCTTCCCATTTATTGACTTGGTGGTACTCACAATTATTTCCTTTACCGCACCTGTGTCGTCTCTCCTCTCCTCTTGTAGACTCGGTTTGGAAGCTTGCTAGCATGCCAGGCTTCACGGTATCAACGAAAAGTTTTTAACCGGTCATTTCCAGTATTTCCAGCGCTAAACACGTCGTCTCTATTCGTCGTCCTCGTCGCCAGTTGTTCTGTCTTGGAAAAGATTGTATTACTTCAGAATAAGACCATGCAGAGTCAGAGTTGGATTAATTGTGCCTTTACTTCACTCGCTTGCATACAGCACAGTATACATACATTTCCCCTGATGCAATGCGGTATTTTACAACGGTTGCCAGCGAGGAACATAATACTATGCTACATAACACTTTTGCTAGAAGACAATTCTGTCTTCTCGCAAAATAGACTTGAAAACCCATAAATTGCAATAGATTTATCTCCAGCTGAACAATTTTGACATGCAGCAATGCAATTTTCAGGTACTTACACAGATACTACATATGACACACAGATAATACATATGACTTCTGTCTTATCACCAAAGGTGTTTGGAACCAGCAATCATGCCAACTGAATCCGTGTATCATTCGTTCATTTGTTTTTCCGATTTAGACGAAAATTGAAAAAATGAAAACAACGTTTGATTTCTCGTTTTTCCCTTTTCAAAACCAAAACCAGAAATCGGATTACGGTTCGTTTTCTCGTTTTTTCCATTCTGCACCCCCAAACGGAAAATGGAAAATGAAACATTCGAATAACAAATCCACGCTGCTTGCGCAAGGCAGAACTCATGTTGGTTGTCAGGGAAACCAATTGGAGGATGAAAACAAGTGCCTATAGCTGGTAGAGAGTCCGCTTAAGGTGGACTGTCCTTGGACACATTATGTTGACATCCTGGTGCCTGTGGAGGATGAAAACAAGGGCCTATAGCTGGTAGAGAGTCCGCTTAAGGTGGACTGTCCTCGGACACATTATGTTGACATCCTGGTGCCTGTGGAGGATGGAAACAGGGGTGTAGCTGCTCAGGGCCAGTCCGCTGATGGTGTACTATTCTCGGACACCTGTTGCTCACATCCTGCCACCTCTGGAGGTTATAGAGGGAGTCTAGCTGCTCAGGGCCAGTCCGCTGATGGTGCACTATTCTCGGACACCTGTCCCTCAAATCCTGGTCCTTCTGGAGGATATACAGGGGTGTAGAGGCTCAGGGCTGTCCGAGTGACGGTGCACTATTCTCGGACACCTGTGAGCTGCCTCGTTTCCCTGACAACCAATACGGCCAGGATTTGTTATTCGAATGTTTCATTTTCCATTTTCCGTTTGGGGGTGCAGAATGGAAAAAACGAGAAAACGAACCGTAATCCGATTTCTGGTTTTGGTTTTGAAAAGGGAAAAACTAGAAATCAAACGTTGTTTTCATTTGTTCAATTCTCGTCTAAATCGGAAAAACAAATGAACGAATGATACACGGATTCAACTGCCAGAGCATGAGAATGATTAACAGAGGCATGTGACCAGATAGCCCACAGTAATTGGATAATTGTGCTGCTTGTAGAAGGGTGACCATGATTCTGGTAGAGATTAAAGTTATAATTTACAGACAGTAGATTAGCCACTGCATTTATACTCTGAGTGGATTTACATACACTGGGCCGTAATTTCGTAGGGCAATGACCTCAGCCAAAAGTTTTCATGCAGCACTGACTGCCCAGTGAGAACAGGCAGGGAGGGTTAGAACCACATGGCAGAATATGCTGACAAGAGACACTACATGAGTAACCATGCTGAGTGACCAACACTGACCATTTTGTGGCCTCTGAACAGCCCTGTTTTAGCTATTTGGACAGGTTTAACCATAAGGGTCTCTGTGACCACAGGATAAACCTTAACCGTCTTCTTTACTTCTGTAATTTCTTACTTGGTAAAAACAAGCAATTCAAATCTGATAGATCTCAGACACCATGTTTAGAGTCACAGAGACATGAGGACAGACATGTTACCGTATGGGGTCACATGAGAGGGAAAAGTTTCATTTTTCACCCTCAAACCATATCCATATCAATTGAACAACAAAACAAAATAAATGCACTTGCCTTGAGATCAGTGTAACCACCTAAGACCTGTTCCACCTATAGTGGTTGTTACATGTTTCAGAGTGAACTTTGTGTTTCTGCACAAAAGGATTTTATTGCTTAGATAACACAGTTTCTATCGGAACACCCTCCTTCAGCCTCAAGTTAATTTCCTTTAAGAAACAGTAACATGGTGAAGGTGCTGTGCTTGTGACTGAACCTTTGGGTTATGTGTGTCAGCTCAGGGTGCAGACATTGATCAGGGTGTTCATTTATTATGTATTTATTATATACATTCACAGTAACACACTCACAGTAACAACAAACCCAGCAATCCACACAGGCACCTTTGATCACTCTCTGAAAAGGCCATCAGTGAATGTCACCCAGGCTAATCTGGAGTCAGTCTATCACCTCTATTGTCATCAGATTAAGTCCTACAGGCTGATCTGGAGTCAGTCCTTCACCTCTAGAGTAATCAGACTAATTCACACAGGCTGATCGGGGGTCATTCTCTCACCTCTAGTGTCATCAGATTAAGTCCTATAGGCTGATCTGGAGTCAGTCCTTCACCTAAAGTGTCAAGTCCCGTCCTGTTCAAAAGTTTATGTTTACCCTGTGTTGTCATTATTTATGTACTGTGTTGTGTTGTTTACTCATCTCTTCTCTCGTTTCAGACACGTCATACCCTACCTGTGTGTGTGTGCCCCTCCTTGTTGATTGTCTGCCCCACCTTGATTGTTTTCTCCTGTTTCTCATCACCTTGTGTATATAGTCTTTGTGTTTCTGTCTACTCGTTGCCAGTTCGTCTTAGTTTCTCTCTATGTCTCTAGCGTTCCAGCGATTTTCCGTGTTGATGGATCTCTTGTTGGCGACCTCTGCCTGTTTTACGGATTACGCCTCTGCCTCTTCCCTTTCTGGATACTCTGCCCATCTTGGACTGCCTGCTCAACGGATTACATCTCTGCCTCTTCCCTTTCTGGATACTCTGCCCATCTTGGACTGCCTGATCGTGTAATGACCACTCAGCCTGCTCAATGGATTACGTCTCTGCCTTTCCCTTTCTGGATACCCTGCTCCATCATCGACTGCCTGCCCGTGTACCGACCTTGGACCAAACCGACTACGAACTTTGCCATTGCCTGTTCCTACTAGGATCTGTTTACTTGTGTATGGACTGCCTATTTGTGTGCCGAACCCAAAACAGTAAAATATTTCAATCGCACATACCTCTGATTCTGTGTTGTGCGTTTGGGTCCACACGTTCTACTGAAACCATTACATATAGTGTTATCATATTAACTCCTACAGGCTGATCTGGAGGCAGTCTTTCACCTCTATTGTCATCTGATAACCTCCTACATGCTGATATGGAGTCAGTCCCTCACCTCTAGTGTCATCAGATTAACTCCTACAGTCTGTATACCTATGCAGGTGTTGTGGTCCAAAAGGGGCGGTGAATTCCACCTCTGTAAAAGAGGTGTGGTTGTCATTCTAAGGGAGGCCAGTGTGGTGAGCAGACACTCCTGTGTGATGTCAGGCCTCAGCAGATCTCAGCAGTGTGACATATCCGGCAGAGCAGTAATGCTACAGCAATTTTTACTACACACACACACAATTTGTATTACACACACGCACCACACCTACCCATTTTTTTTTTGCTGAACAACATTGGAAAATGGGCCTGATTTGTTAAATTTTCTAGTGTGCCGTATTTCCCCACCTCACATTCATCCATCCATCTCTCTCACTGTATCACCTCGTCAGCCTAACCGGCCCTCTCAGCCACGCCCACTCCAGTCCTGCCCGGCCTCACCTGGACATCAACACCAATTAGCTGTAGGCTTTTTGAAGGCTGAATATCATCACTTGTAAACTGTTTCCCAATTAGCTATGGGCTTTTGAAAGAGCTCACTGACCTCATCTGTCTCACTGTGAGGCAGTGGCGGTTTTAGGCACGGGCGACTCGGGCAGCCGCCCGGGGCGGCACTTTTTCATGACACGTGAGGGGCGGCACGAGCACTTAAAAAAATTGTAATAATAATCTGGGCCGCGAAGCGCTTTTCTATTTCTATACATCATATCACTGGGTGAGGAATTGGCAAATTGGCGCCCCCTGCAGCTGCAGGTGCACCTGCTCGCTAAGAAGGTGCAGCGCAATCCTGGGTGAAAGGGGGAAAGAGAGAGGGGGCGGCGGGCAGTTCAGCTCTGGGTCTCCCAATAAACATTATAATAATTACCCTATACTTTTTGTTTTTCTGAATTGTGTGAAATGGCTTATAAAAATAGGTAATACAGAACGATTATGTGGTCACCAAGGGCAAGGTTAATTGGTGGAAGGAGACCACTAACTGCATCAATTTATCCAACTGGTAATAGTGAGCAGAGTATAGATAGATAGATAGTCAGATAGATACTTTATTCATCCCGAGGGAAATGTAATACATCTTTAACAGAGTAGTCTATTACATTATCGATAAAGCTATTGAAGGATGCTCGAGTGGACAAGGTAAAAATGTGTTTTATTTTATCAAGTGTAGCTTAACCAATATTCCTATAACTGTAAGGCAACCAGCTAATGTTGAGCACCAACTGAGTTGTTTGCTAGCTAGCGTTAGCTAGCTGATTTGACCATAGGGTATGAACATGTTCATTCATCTGACACTAGGCTAAAGTGTTAGCGAAATCCCGCTAGCCACAACTAACATAATGTAACAGCATACAGAGTACTAGTATAATCTTAATAATTAGCAGGTCGATAGCTAGCTGGTTAGACCACAGATTTCCTTTTGACACCACTAGACTAGCAAGCGTTAGCGAAATCCCATTAGCCACTATTAGCAAACTCAACTAACTATAATGCATGTTGAGTGCTTGCACAACATAACTTGCAGATGGCTGGTTAGCTAACATAAATGTACATTATGTGTGCAATAATTATCTTAAGTGTGTTATTCAAATGTTCTATTGAAGGATTTGTGCAATTGATACATTTCATTTTTTCTTTCACTTATAATGTTATAATTGGGGGGGGGGGGGGGGGGGGGGGGCGGGGGCGCTCGGAGGGGATATCGCCCGGGGCGTAATTGCATGCAGAACCGCCACTGCTGTGAGGTACCGTTGTCTATTACATTCCACAGAGCCCTATTACTGCATTTGCCGTTCTTGATCTAAGATCCTTCTCACATTGCCTGTTTGTCTTATGGATTCATGTCTATGTGGATAGTTTACCTGCTGTACTGATCTTACCTGATCTGACCTGTTTCTGGATTTTTGATTTTCCCATTAGACTTGTACTTTGGACTTCTGTTTAGGAAAACATGTTAGAAATCTCCATCTGGGTCTCCGCCTTGAATCATTTCACTGACACACACGCATGCACACCGTATGTTTTTCTTCCATTTGCATTTAGTTTCATGTATGTATTTGCATGTTTTAGTATTGGCAATAGTGTTTATTTATTAATTAATGTTTTGTGGGGGAAACATAAATGTGTATTTTACCCAATTGAATCTCTCTTTACCAGACTTGCCATACTCTGACAGATAAAGCCTCATACAGAGTCTCTCTTCACCTGTTCGTAGGGGCTGCCTCTCCTGAACATTTTTCTTATCTCTCTTTATTCAGGTTGAGATTGGACTGGGAACCATAACTTTTAATGTTATTATTTGTATTAGGAGGAGGTTTAGTCTTGATGGAAAATACACAGGCGTTACTATTTCAAAGCCTATATGTTTAAATCTATATTGGGGAAATACATGCAATATGGGCCGACATTGAATCATTAATATTAATTATTCTTCAGTTTAATAATACCACAGTTAAAATGTTGATCTTGTCATAAATGTTTATCACTTTGCCGCTCATCTCTTTCTTTTTATAATCTCTCTCCATAGAATCAAGTAAGATGAGATGAAAAGGGTTTGCAGCCTCCTTACTTTAGGGGTGTGAGCAGCATACCCACATCCTCTCTCTGTCTTAGGTCTGTCTTTACCAAAATGGCCATCCTTGTACAGATGCCTTACTCTTACTCTTTACCTGCCTCTCCTAAAGTGAAGCTGATATATTTTCTCTCAGACTTCAGGTTGAGATTGGACTGGGACACATCAGGGGCGGCTGTGTTCTGTAGTCTGGGCCGCCATGTGTTTGCAGTTCCCTTACTTTAGGGGTTTCAGCAGCACACACACAAACCCATCCTCTCTCTGTCTGAGTGACTCTAGAGTGCCCCCTATCTGCCCCCTCAGATCACATGGCAGGGGGATGTAGATGCTACCACCCTCACCCCACTGTTCCCCATCCCCCATGCAGGTGTGAGATGGGAGGTGTTTGGTGCTGTTACCCGTAGAGGAAAGATGCGCACACGCATGCACACGCATGCACACACACACACACACACACACACAAACACTGACACAGACACAGACACACACACACACACACATGATAAATGTAACCTTAGTTATTATATGGCAATGCACTCATCTGGTGTACAGTGCACTGCATGGCAATATGACCTTAGTGGTCATTGCATGTAATCCTCAAATCATTAATGTTACTAGTTGACAATTTAATTCATTAACTGAATGTGCAGAACAACAGATACACAGAGGACAGGAACCACACACACATTACACAATAACTATGCCTTACACACACACAAACACACACACAGTCAAAGGATTAAATGTTGAGGGTCTTTAGGCACAAAAAGGCAGCAGGGAGACAAAAAATCAGTAGCTTGCTATTCATTTACCCCCTTCATAGTATCCATGTTCAAAAACAAAGAGAAAGAAAATGAACAAACAGACTGATAACATAACTAAATCTAACAGCTGGATATGCACAGCCACTACAATAATAGCTTGGGACATAAGTCCCTAAATACAGGCAGCAAAAATATAACAGGCCTCACACATCTGAGGATGCTGGAGAAGACAAATCTTCCTTCTCGCCATCCACAATATGTGTTCACCCATCTGCTTCTACACATGTCAGCCAAGTTAAACCAGTTCAGAAGTGTATGTGCTGATGAAAAGTAATATACAAGAACTATACAAAAATATACACAATAACTATGCCATACACACACACACACACGAACATTACCCAATAACTATGCCGTACACACACACACACAAACACCCACACACACACACACACACACACACACACACACACACACACACACACACACACACACACACACACACACTCACACACAAACACACACACACACACACATTACAATAGAACTGTGCCAAACACACTCACACACACACACACACACACAACCCAAACCAGTGTATCACTGTACCACTATTTCCATAGCATCACAGCATTACACATGTTTATGAATAGGAATGGGTGACTCCTGTGTTCCTGCAGCATGGGGAGGTCATGTGATCTGGCACAGGGACACTGAGGAGCCTAAATAAACCCTAAACCCAGGATAGAGGGGCTCAGTGAATGTGGAGTGGAACGTGTGCAGGTGGGTGAGTGTGTCAGAGGAGATGCTGTAGAAGGACAGAGTACCAGCTGGCCAGTTCAGGTACACTCCTACTCTTCTGGAGCGGGTGGAGGGGGCAGGTATGTCAGTGTGTTCCTTATTGTGCCCGGCAGAGTAACTGCCAGGAGAGCAGTACAGACTCCAGGACAAGTAATTACATCCAAGTGTGTTGCTCTCATCACTCTCTCCTTTCCTCTGGATGCTTTTATATGCCACTCCCATAGTAGCCCCAACCCCACTACACTCAGCCCCATCCCCACTCCACTCAACCTCCCAGTAGCAGCGTCCAGTCAGACCCTCTCTACACAACACCTGAGACCAGCAGTCAAATCTCTCTGGGTGGTCAGGATAAGGCTGCTCCTTATTCACACATGTCACCTTTCTGTTCCCCTCAGAGAGAGAGAGAAGTCTGCCTGCTGTGTTTGGGTCCAGTATGAGCTCACAGGCATCTGCAGACAAGAGGAGAGAAGAGAGGAGAGAACAACATCATCAGCATATGGGCAGTGACAGCTGCTGCTGACTAACCTATAAACAGACACACACAAACACACACACATATACACACACACACACACACACACAGACACACACACACACGCACAGACACACATACACACACACACAAACACACACACACACAGACAGACACACACACACACACACACACACACACACACACACACACACACACACACACACACACACACACACACACACCTCATAGTACCTCATATTTTTTTTCTGCAGGTGCCCCTGACTCTCTCCACTATATAAACTCCTCAATCCCCTCACTTCCCTGTCTGGTGTCATTGAAAGGACTAAACTCCAGAAGATTTAAGCTTGTGACTCTTTAACTCCCTAGATCATTCCTGTCTTCCTCCCTGACTTAAAGATCATTTTTTCCCTATTAAATCTAAAACTTCCTGAGCTTTGTGTTTTGTTGGACATTGTGCCTATGGACTTTATCTTCGGAGCGTTAGTTACCAGTTTGGCATCTGTGTTCTCCCCGTTATTTCCCCTGTTTCCCCCTGTACTTGCTGTTTCCAATGTCTGAGTCGCCTGAAGTCCGTGACAATGATGATATGAATTGATCTGAAGAAACATAGCAACTCATAGTTGATCCCTTTTTTACACCAATGAACACTTTTGTGTAGAATTAATCTATTTGCATTGCATTTTCTGTGCTTTCCCAAAATAACACATTTGGATCTCACCCCACCCTTCACTGTCCTCTGACGAATATTAAAGATGCTTGTAAACATCTTCATCTTACTTTATAGATTTCTTCAGAGCTGAATACCTCCCAAAAGAGTTGATATTCGAAATGAAAGCCTTGTGCTCATTAATTGCTGTGACCCTGACACACACACACACACACACACACACACACACACACACACACACACACACACACACACACACACACATACACACACATACACACACACACACACACACACACACACACACACACACACACACACACACACATAACACACACACACACACACACACACACACACACACACACACACACACACACACACACACACACACACACACACACATCCATTGGTGTGCATTATTGTGAAGTGTGCAGTGGTAACAGCTACAACAGGCATAACAGTGATGTCTGTGAATGATCCCAATTCATACAGTTACTGAATTAACCATTAAGACTTACATCTCAGCAAACGTGGTTGAGCTCTGCTTACTGAAGCATGGTCAGTTCTGTAACAGAACAAAAAAGTCACACATATGCTCTTCTAAAACAGATAAGGCCTGCCATTATTTTCATTTGAATAGTTAATTGTTACTATATTAACTAAATAATAATTTTATGAGACATACATATGTATTACTGTAAGAGGAATGTTACATCTGATGAATCTAATTAAAATGGTTATAGGAGCAATGGTCAATATTGTATTGCATTGAATGCTGCTGTATTTTGCACTGGTGCTTTTAGTTTAATTATGTGAAGGAAAGCAGAAAGGTTAAGATGGAGTTTTCCCTTTTTCCCTAGAGAAACAAGGACAAATGAACAAAGGGATCCGAAAGATGTAGAGTAAATATAGTTCTTTATGGCCGTTTTGCCTATCACTTGCCTAATTTGGACTTGTTTTTACCTTTTCAAACTGCCTATTCATTGACTAATCCCTTTGCTACCATATCATTTATTTGGACTTCTGGATTCCTTTGGAGTCCACTTAACTGCCTGCCACCTTCCCTGCCTGACCTCTAATCCTCAGATAATTTATCTGGACCACTTTGCAAAAGGGACAGTTTAAATTAATATTTGCAATATTGGACACTGTATCAAAGACCTTTATCTAAGTTGATAAAGTAACTATTTAAATACATCTTTGAAAATACATTTGAAAATACATCACTACACTTGGTATGAAGAAACGTATTTGATCTCATAGGAGTAATGCAGAAAAGTACAACATTGGGATTTCTTTCTACGCTTACTTAAGCTTTTCCAGTTTACAGACATGATCCTCCAGTCTATCAGATAACAGCTTCAGTCCTGATTCTCCGGGATGATTGTAGCTCAGATCCAGCTCTTTTAGGTGGGAGGGGTTTGAAGAAAGAGCTGAAGCCAGACAAATACAACCCTTTTCTGAGATGAGACAGTCAGAGAGCCTAAAGAGAGAGAAAGAGAGAGGGGGGAGAGAGAGAGAGAGAGAGAGAGAGAGTTGTAAAATGTTATATGATCCAAAAACAAGTCAGGGACGGTGTATAATGGAGACAGTGATGAAGATATCCAGTAAAATAGTACACCGTGCTTCATTCTCCAAGTTAAACTGAAAAATCTCCTTATCTGTACAGCCTTCAAGCATAACTAGACATATCTGAACGTATACAAAAAAAAAAAATCTAAAACAATGGGCTACAGACAGCGTATGTTGTACCGTGAAGGAGTGCAACAGATCCCGGGTACAGCATACGACGTGTCTTGAGACTGTCACCAGCCAATTGACCTGTCGCTAAGCCCCGCCTTTCGAACGCAGACGGGCCCATGGCAGTTAAGTAACAGCTGCACTCGGACATCGTGAGTTTACAGCTCCATAGGATAGCATTAGAAGCCGTGATTTTTCGGTTGTTTTATGAGGTTTGTGGTAATGTATGTTCAACAAAAATGGCCAAACGATGTGCATGAGGTAGATACAACACTGATACGAGGTATCATGAGAGGATAGGCAATGGGGTATATTGTATCTCATTTCCTAAACTAAAACAAGACCGGTCCAAATATCTCCGGTGGATTAAGATGTGGCAGGCCACACAGTGAACTCTACGTTCAATAGCTTTCTGCCATCTACTCTAGGTTGGAATTTTCCTTTGCTAAAGCAATCAACTAAGCCTACATGATAAAAGGCATACTCATTATTCACAGTACCTGCTTACTTTCACCACTGATGTTATGCTAGGCTTAGGCAAGTTATCTCTGGTTCAAACTAGCTAACGTTAACGATACACTAGCTGAGCTAGCGTAGCTTTGTCAGTTATGGGACAGTTTGTTAAAAATCGGCCATTGTATTAAACAAACGATATGCACAAGTATACATAGGTTTCATAATGGATTAACATGACAACGTGAAGGAAACACACGCATACCGGTAATTAACAAGGTTACAATAAAAAGCTAGACAGTTAGGACCATATGGTTAGGACATTGTCCTGTCAGGGGCAGGTAGGTTAATGCTAGTTACTAAACGTAGGTCTACATTCATATGCCTTCCATATTAGTTAAATTAACTGAATGTGAATGAATTGTATCTTTCCCATGCGGTGCATGAAAAATGCTGGTATTGGATGTATTTATCTGCAATCGCGATGACCGTGAGTTGAGGCTTCTCCCTCTTGCATTGAGCTCTGTAAATTCTCGCCTCAAATTTAAGCTTGTTATCCACCATATCGAGTTTTAAATTGTATACATATCCCTCCATTGCATAATTAAGTCCCTTTTGAAGGCTTCTAGGCAAAATCAGGTCCTTTTGTCTCCAAAAGTTGTCTAGAGCCTCTTGGGATATAGTTTTGTCACTGATAGCTGCCATTGTAAACTCTAGTCAGCTCTGATAACGTGTCCGAGTTAGCAACAGTCACAATGGGGGGGTGGGACTTAGCGATAGGTCAATTGGGCACTGTTGTGCACCCAAAGCTTAAAACAAAATTTCTCATTCTCATTCTCTCTCTCTCTCTCTCTCTCTCTCTCTCTCTCTCTCTCCTTCTCCTTTAATATCACGTTGCTAATGCCTATAATAATACTGATAAAATGGCCATATTGCCTACTGTTAAATGTACTACCTAAAGGTATCTTATTATCTCTTTCCGAAATTGCTGTCTACTTACAAAAATGTTCTCTCTCCCAAAAAAACATGTTCCGATTGCTGATGGATGTGGAAACATTTCTCCTTAGCCCCACTACTCTTCATCTTCTGTACGCATATGGACAGCCAAACTCTACTCACTTACTCTCACCCAATCTACCTGTAGAAACCCTTAGCTAATTGCACCCACCGCCACCGCACTGCCGTATAATTACTCTACCCCATACCCTATGCTAGCATTTATATAAAATATATATTATTGCCACCACCGACATGTTTCTCTGTTCCTACTCCCCTTACCCCTGTAACAGTAACCCTAGGAGCACAATGTGTACCCACTTAACTGGTCTTGTTTGTATCATGTCTTTACCACTGTTGATTCCCTTCCTTCTCTGCCACAAAACCCTCCCCCCTCCCCCCCTTCCTATCTCCACCCAGCCGACCTCAAGCAGATGGGTCCCCCCTTATGTGCCGTGGTTCTGCTTAAGGTTCCTTCCTGACTAACAGGGAGTCTTTTCTTCTCAGAGCTTTAATTCAATACAATATTTTAACTTTTTTATTAGAAGTTACATTAGGTTATTTGGTTACAGGTGTTGTGGGTATGTGCCCTGTTTTTTAGGCTGTATCATTAACTTTACCTTTAGCCTGCTAACTAATGTAATGGTATGTTACGTAATTTATAATAAACAGCAATCATTTCAGCAGTGGCACTAATTCAAAGGCTCTCTCTTTCTGTCATCTTGGCTTAAACTGAACTAAACATGCCACAGTCTGGCTAGTGACGTTGGGCTTTTAGGGAAGGGCACAATAGGTGCGTTGCATTCATAACACAGAAGGAGAGCATCATGAGAGAATCATCATCATCAGAGGATGGAACAGAGATCATAGAACATGGCCTTTTGAGAGAATGGCCAGCTACGCATGGTCTTTTGGAATGCCTTACCCCATGTCAATCTACAATTTAAAATAATATATTGTAGTAATATGCTTGAATTATCATTTATTTTGTCTGCTTTCATGAAACATAGCCAATTTTGTTAACTACAGGATCGCCTTACCCCATGTCAATCTACAATTTAAAATAATATTTAAAATAATATTTAGCAGTTCATGAATGAAGATGAATGATACACCAGACCAATAAATTAGTCTAATATGTTTGAATTATCATTTAATATGCTGTATTTTCATATAATGTCATGAGAACATCAAAATCTCACACCTTGTTAAAATAATTTGTTATTGGAGAAGTATCTGCTATAGAGGATTTTAACAGCTGTAGAATGGTACCCTAGTCTTTCTATCTAGGTTAGTCTATTTGCAATTTCCAAAAACGTACAGATGAAGTAGCCTAAGCCTTTTTCAATTCAGAGATTGTGTAAAATAACCAAAGAATCTCCTTTACAGGTCCTTTTTTAAAGGTTACTTTAAATGAAACAATGCTGTGGGGTGCAATTATTAGGGTTGGGTACCGGTACCAATATGGCACCGGTTTCTATACAACCGGTACCTACCCGGACCGAAATTTCATGCAGATTTCGGTGCTTCCTTTCGGTGCCTGAGCCAATTGAAATAAATTACAGCAGCAAATCATGCAGCTAAATCAACAAAAGGCTGCAAACAGCAAACAGGCTGCAAACATGAAACACAGAGGCTGGTTCCAAAACAGAAGAAAACTGGCGACAGCTAACTAGTAGTAACGGTAGTATGATCGGTATAAATTATTTTGTATTTTGTTGCTCGGCACATTTCGTTGGGCACATTTACAACTGCCCCAGCTCCCAATGTAACTGTGTCCTGTGTCGCTCACGCTCATTGGTGTTTTCATAGCAACATTATTATGACAATGAAGAGCAGGTAGCATTTCACAGAGCATGAACAAACAGAACTAGCCATCAACCTTTTAACAGAGGAAAATCGATAGGTAAACGGGCAAAAGTGTTGCTATATTTAGCACAAAAAGATTCAAACATCACAACATGCAGCAAATGCAACAAAACAATTGCATGTGCAACGAGGGGAGAGAAGGCAAGAGTCAATGGCAGATCAGCAACCACAGACTGAAAAATACACAGAAATGACAGCAAAACTTATCCTAGTCTCTTAGGGGCAGTACACATTTTCTCGTACTCGGTGTGTTCAGTTTACCTATAAACAAGGTAGAAAAGAAAGGTATAAACAAATCAGAAAATGGTGAAATTTCATTAAATAAATGCAAACAAATTTTTGACTCAAAGGCAATTATGCTCATATTTTTGGAAAAGAAGTTTGAAGCTGTAGTGTGTACAGAGTGTGTGTGTTTTGTATGTATTTATATTTGTAGTGTACTTTTAAACAATTAAAATATTGTCCAATTTGAAGAAAAAAATTGCCTTTCTTTAATGTCGTCAATCATCGTTTTCTTGCTTTAAAAAAAAAAAAGTGTCGGTCCAGGCACCGTTTAGGCACCGGTATCGTTTTAAAGGTATCGGTTTAGCACCGATATCAGATAAAACCCAAACGATACCCATCCCTAGCAATTATGTCCTTCTTTTGCACCTTCCGAACTATGTATAAACAGTATCATAACACCTTTAGATGATAAAAACATAACCTTCATTTAGGTGATTCCCCTTTATAGGACTCTGCCCCTATTCCAGGCATCAAAACACAGGTGCCAGTAACGCTAAAACAAATGCACCAGTCCTGCTATAAATCTTGTCTTCATGAGAGCACAGTGTTCGGTATTTGTTTAAACTAATATGGAGAGCTGCTGATCCTGTGTATTCATTTTGGAGGCTGCAGTTTGAGGTGCTGTTGAATTATACTGCATTGCAGGCCTACTTACATTTGTTTCTATTATTTTGACCAACCCATTTAAATCAGTGAGGCTAGCCAAAAATTCAATACAGTTTAACAAAACCACAAACTACATCCTTCAAAATGATTGCATAGTTGAATCGGCACCTCTCATTGTCAGGTCCCCGCGGAGCTCTGCTCCGGCCACGCCCCATTCAGCTCACCAACTCTTCCCAACCTGTACGTTCACCAGCTGCACTTCGGCAATCACACAAACACATACACACCTGTCCTACTCTCTAGCCTCACTCACCTGCACCGTGTTCATAGCCACGTTATGATTAATCATTCACACCTGCATCCTCAAACACTTGCACCACGTTCACAGTCATGTAAGGATTACTCATTCACACCGGCCTCTTCAATCACCTGCACCGCGTTTGCACTCATTCGTAACTACGAATCACCCACACCTGTCACAGCCCTTTCATATACCCCACACTTCCTGCACTCGGTGTCGGCTACTTCAACGGATACACAAACCTGAGAATTCCCGCAGCCTGATTGCATTTGGATTACCGCCGTTTCAGTCATAGTTTGTTCTTGTTTGATCCTCGCCTTTGTTCCAGTTTCGATCTCAGTATCAGTTTAGTTAATCCATTTTTCGAATTTGACTCGCGTTTTGTTTGCCTTACGGTTTTTATAGTTCATTTTTGGATTTCAGTCAGAGGTCGCCTCTTTGTTTTATTTTACGTGTTCTTGTGAACTCGCGCTTTAGTTAAGGCAGCGCCTTGAGCCTGCGCCACTCCTTGGCTGAACAGTCCACCCGGGACGAACGTTCCCTATTGTGCTTTCTGCATCCTGTGTTTTCTGTGCTGTATATCCATCTGTAAATAAACTCTGTTTCCCGAAACTTCCGTGGTCCCGATCTGTTCCTTGACACTCATGAATTTAATATTAGAATAAGGGGATTATATTGCAGGGCTGTTGCACTAGACTGCATTAGTTTTCACTAAGTGTACATGATCAACTGACATATGAATGTATGTTCTCTTGGTTTAATGCAAACCCATTAAAACTTGTATATAGGCCATAAGTATTGGTGGCAGCAATAATGTTCATATCACGATGAAACCGCTTTTGAAAAAATATTGTGCAGAATGATTCCATTCCATTATTGGGATACAGTATTCTTGCTAAGTAATCTTGCTATTCTTCTAAGCTACTTCAGATGCACAAAGTCAGCTTCAATGGTTTTTCAGACCCAACAAGTGGCCAGATGATGTCTCTATTGCAATATATTTGTATGTTCCTGTCACAAAATAGCTTTTAATAGTGCACCCCTGTGGATCTGTATTGTTTCCTCCCACCTCCCCATCCTACATTCTCAAAACATACTGATAGGAATAATGTGAAAATATTCAAAATATTCATTTGTATAAAAATTACAAATTACATTTTATAAGGCCAATCAAATACAAATGACAAAATACTATTCTGCATTTTAAATATATATTTTACATACATGTAGTAATACTGCCCTTCCCTGGTATATTCACCTTTTATGATAAGCGATCACCTTAAGTGCTCTATGTTACCAGTAAACTGTCTAGCCTTTTGCTTGTAATTGTGTCATATTATCTCTGTCTCGATGCCCCAATGCTTTTCTGTTTTCCATCAGCAGTAAATATGAGAGCTACATTTGATCTTAAGTTGCCCATCTAGATCCATTTGTTAATTTTATTCGACCTAGGTCCTTTGCAGTCTAGTTTTTCGTATTAGTAGTGTCAAATAAGCAATGTAGAAAGCACGGTGCTGTTACCCTTTTACTATAATTCCACTTAACACCTTTGGGCGGTTAAAGCTGCTGTATGATATACTGATAATTACTGCTATTATGAGCAGAAGCCCCCCAAACAAAGCCATTTGCCAAAGATAACAGTTATATACTTCTAAAAACTCGAATTAATTGTAAATTATTACTAGATGAGAATAGACTAGACTTAAAATTAGGGCTGGGCAAGTTAACGCGTTAATCTTGCGTTAATTCATCAATTAATTAACGCCGACAATTATTTTAACGCGCGTTAACGCAGGTTTTATTATTTATTTTATGATTGTAAAAGTCTGTTGCCAATAGGCTTTTATTTTGACTGCTGTGCAACCGGAAAGGAAAATAATGGCCGGGAGAAGGGCACAGACATACAGTATATACAGTTATACTTGAAAGGTTGACCACACACAAGGCGAAAGGAAGTGGTGTTGGCCAGGCTGAGGATGGGGCACAGCTGGCTGAACAGTACTCTGGCAGGAATGAACAGGCATGCTAATGGTAACTGTGAGTTCTGTATGGGAAGCTTAGAAACTGTAGAGCATGCCCTGTTAGGGCTCAGATACACATACGTGTCTTTTTTCAGGCAGAAACGCTTCAGTAACGCCTTGGCAAAGTGCGGCGGCCAAAACAGAAGCGGTGCGCTTCCCTGCCTTGCGCTTGAAAGTTGAGAATAGTTCAACTTTTAAGCGCACCTAAAAAACGCTTCAAAAACGCAACGCGTGGTGGAGAAGGGGCGCAGGCTTTAAACGCGCCGTACCATAGGAATCAATGCATTTGCTCGCGTCCCGTTTTTACAAAAACGCGTATGTATATCTGAGCCCTTATACTGCAGAAAATATCAGCAAGAGAGACAGGCGTTGATTGTACAGCTAGAGGCGAACGGCACAACACTCAGTTTAAAAAATAATTTACAAAGGAGCAATGGAAAGGTTTCATCTTTTTTGTTTACTTTATTGAAAGACTCAGGTCTTATTAGACGCATTTAATTGTTTTGTTTAGTTTTGTTGCTTAAAAGAGGCAGCTGCTGTTCCACACTCCAGTCTAGCGGTGGCGGTAATACACTGAAATCATTGTCAACCGCCAGTCAAAAAGAAGAAGATGAAGAAGGTTGACCACACGCAAGTTAACACAGATACACAAAAGCTAAACTTCTCGAAACAATGTGGCGATTAATTGCCTGTGCATCACCTCCAGCAAAGTTAACGTCAGTGGGCGTTAACCGGTCAGCTGTTTAGCTAGAATAGTTTGTTGTCTCTGAATGATGCTAGCAGCAGCTAAGCAGCTGGCTATCCTAGCCTGTCACCCTACTGGATCTGTTGGAGCCATTTCGGCTGCTTATGATTTATTTGTGATATTTATATTGTTTGGTAATTTCTGTTATTTCGGAATATTGTAAGTATCGCGATCTAGACCAAGATATGATGTTTGGTGTAGCCTGTGTCACAGGGTGCTTAGTGTTGGGCACTGATTGAGTGTCTAAGCCCCGCCCTTTTTGGTGATTCACCTTTACTTACAGGTAACAGGTGGTGGGTTGTTTGAATGAGTTGGCGGGTGTAGTAGGACACAGTTTTTGACCGTGGTCGTGATCGTGTTTATTGTGTAAACCCTAAGCTATATAATAAAATCTGAAACTCGAAAAGTCACGCGTTCTGAACAGCTTTCTACCCTCGTCAAAGTGGATCCGTGCGAAATCGCGTTGGATGCCACAATATAAGTCAAAAACTGTCCGAATCAATCAACAAGCCTCCGTGTCAGTCTGTGGATTTGAGCCAAGGAAACTTTCGCAAACAAAGGACTTTGCCTGTTTTGGATTGCCGATACAAAGACAACGCATTAGAAGGATTGTTTGACGCATCCTACAGCAGTCCGTGAGTAAAAAGTTTGTTACGGAGAAATTCAAACCACAGCCAACTATTGCGAAGGAGATTGTAAATATTGTCTTGACAAACTGACTGCAAATGCTGAAAATATATCGCTGAAAGTAACGACAAATAATAACTAAAACGGAGTTAAATCTAACTGTGGAACTTTAACCTGGAAAAAGGACGTGGATTGGAAAAATGAAGCAGTTTAAGGAATTAATTGCGTCCCGACGTGCAAAGCTGGGAATATGCACGAGAAAAATGAATGAAACAAAAGTTCTTTTTGATGGACACTCAAGTGTTGAAATAATAAGCGAGAGCATTGCTGCGTTAAAATGTGCAATGAGTGGATTTAAGGAGGCGCACGCATCCGTTCAAGCTTTGATGTCCGAGGAAGAGAAGGAGAAGGATCATAGTGAATGGTATGAACCTAAAATATATGACTTTGAAAGCTACGTAAATCATATGGATGAGTGGACACATTCTAAAGTAGAACCACAACGATTGGATTTACAAACAGAAACCGCTCTACAGAGTGAAATTACTCCGGGAGACAGTGCGTCTAAGATTGGATCAAAGGCCTCCTCCACCTCTCTCTCATCCATGCGCGCACAAGCAGCTGCGGAGAAAGCAGCCCTTGCGGCCAGTGCAGCAGGGCTACAGCAAAAGCACGCTCTCGAACTTGAGCAAGCGCAACTCCAAACCAGAATGGAGATGATCGATATTCAAACTAAGATGGCTGCAGCTGATGCGAAATTGAAAGTTTTAGAAAGTTACGATTCAAGTGTTCACCTTCAATCCACTAGTGACTTTACTTCACACATTCCAGGTGACGGAATGAATGCCTATTTGGAAAGCTATGTTGAGAAGTCTCCAGCTGAATTCACAGGACTGGGTGCTGTCCCTAAAACACCTCTCCAGAGAATTATTGAAGAGGCACCAAAAACAATTTATCTCAATACTGGATTAAAGGTTCAAACACAAGCACAAGCACAGACTTCAACAACCGTTAATGTGGACCAGCCAGCAAGGATTCGTTCTCGGATAGAACATGAACATGTGACCCCCCCTCTTGATCTGCAGCCCGGACTGCCACACAGTCCACTAAACACACAGAATTATCTTGCTAATTTAATAATTCAACAACAAAGACAAGCCTCTCTACCAATAAGAGAAATACCTGTTTTTAATGGTGATCTTTTAAACTACCGTCCATTTATTCAGGCTTTTGAACATTGTGTGGAAAGAAAGACAGACAGTGACCTTGACCGTCTTTATTTCCTGGAGCAATACACATCTGGTCAGCCAAGAGAGCTTGTTCGTAGCTGTCTACATATGGATGCAAATTATGGGTACGTAGAAGCTAAGCGTCTGCTGAATGCTCACTTTGGAGATCCGTATCGCCTCACAAATGCCTACATTGAGAAGGCCCTGGCATGGAATGTCATTAGAGCTGAGGACGGAAAAGAGCTGCACAGCTATGCCCTGTATTTAAGAAGCTGTTGTAACGTAGCCAGAGACTTGTCAGAGATGTCTGAGCTTGACACCCCATCCAACTTAAAGCTGATCCTGTCAAAATTACCATTCAAGCTACAGGAAAGCTGGAGAGTCAAAGCATGGAACATACAGGAAGACACACAGAGAAGAGCAAGATTTTATCATGTTGTGGAATTTGTGGAAAGGCAGTCAAGAATGTTGTTAGACCCAGTGTTCGGCTCTCTCCAACAGTCACCTGCTAGAAGCATAAAAACACCTGAACAGAGAGGCATGGTGAGCAGGAAAAGCTTTGCTACCACAATTGCTCCAGTAGTAACACATGCGCCGCTGAGTGAGGAAAGAACAAGAGAACCAGAGAACCTCTCAAGAGTGGCGTTCACAAAGCCATGCATCTTCTGTAAAGGAGACCACTTCATTGAATCCTGCCACCAGATTGCAGGAAAGCAACATAACGAAAAGATTCAGTTCTTAAAAGAAAATGGAATGTGCTTTGCTTTTCTTGTCAAAGGTCACACAAGTAGCGCATGCAAGAAACGTCTGACCTGCCAAACATGTCAGAAAAAACACCCGACAATCCTGCATATCCATCAGCAACAACCCTCAATCCAAAGGCCTTTTGCATGTCAGGGCCAGGCTGACCATGTGGAGCAGTCCACCATCCCCGAAGCTATTAGCAGTAATTCTGTTGCTGTTGCAATGACTACGAAGCATACTGGGGCCGGTGTGTCTGACTGCAAGCTTGCCATTGTGCCTGTGAAGGTAAAGAGTGTGAAAAGCAACCAATTCATACAAACCTACGCATTCCTCGATCCTGGAAGCAATGCATGCTTCTGCACAGAGAAGCTGATGGAAGATCTGCATGTTGAGGGCAGAAGAACTGAAATCCTACTACGAACAATGGGTCAAGAAAGAGTTGTGAATACTTACCATGTGAATGGATTAGAGGTGAGCAGCATTGATGGAACAGACTTTATGCACTTACCTGAAGTATTCACGCAATCCAGAATCCCAGTGAGCCATGAGAACATTTTTGCACAGAAGGACTTGCAGAAGTGGCCATACTTAAAAGAAGTTCAACTTGCAGCCATTAAAGCAGATATAGGTCTACTTATCGGCACCAATGCCCCATGGGCACTGGAGCCTTGGAGAGTCATTCACAGCCAAGGAGACGGGCCTTATGCTGTCAAAACCCACTTAGGATGGATCATCAACGGCCCATTGAGTGGTGGTGCACTTACGGATGAACGTGGTCGACCGTGTGTCTCTTCCAACAGAATCTCTGTGGCAAGATTAGAAGAACTGCCGGTCAAGCAGTACAACCTGGACTTCCTGAAAAAGGCTTGTGATAAGCAACCCGAACTGTCCTTTGAAGACAGCACCTTAAAAGAAATTGCAGATGTCAACCTGGAGAAGAGGGAGCTGCCAATAGAGCGCGCTCTTGGTGTGCAGTCGAACGTTTCGTCAGACACCTTTTGTTTTAATCTCTCTCTAAAACAGCAGCCTTACCCACAGCGGGGCATACTCTCAGTCGCTAACTTTGTTTTCGATCCTCTTGGATTTCTTGCACCTATGGTCCTTCCAGTAAAGAGGATAATGCAAGAACTCTGCCGAGGAAGCTATGGATGGGACTCAGAGACTCCGCCCGCCGTTGCCAAGAGATGGGAGACATGGATCAGTGGTCTGGACCAGTTGACCAGCCTAAACATCAGAAGATGTCTGCATCAGAAGGCTGCAGCACTCGCTCACCAACAGTCTGAGGTATCTGGAAAAGACCCAAAGGTACAGACACAGGAACATCTGTCTGTTGAAGATCTCGCACCTGCTGAAGAGACCCTCTTGCCCTGTTTACGGGAGGAGATCTCAGCACTGAAAGCAGGAAAGATTGTTAAAACTAAGAACAAACTTTTAACCCTCAACCCTTACCTCCAGGAAGGAGTACTGAGAGTAGGTGGAAGACTGAGTAGGATGGCACTACCACAAGAATTCAAGCATCTGGCCATTCTACCCAAAGACATCAATCTGACCAGACTGCTCCTCCCCCACATCCACAGTTCAGTAGGCCATGGCGGCAGAAACAAGTTGCTTTCAAAACTTTGCCAAAAATACTTGGTCATAAAAGCCAATTCTGCCACCAGAACAATCATGAAAAATTACATATTCTGCAGAAGTTGGCACACTCCCCCTAGTGTGCAGAAGATGTCCGACTTGCTTCTCAGCTGCACACTGCTGGACCACCCTCCCTTCACCTACGTGGGCGTTGATTACTCTGGCCCAATAGATGCAAAGAGGGGCCGGAGTGTGATGGAAAAGTACGGCGTCTTATTCACTTGCGGACATTTCAGACGAGTCAGAACAAGGAGCAACATCCTGGAGAGGCCTGTCACTATCTATGCCTTCTCCAGAGGTGTGACTTGACTTGACTCTGACTGACCCTTACGTTGACATTGACACTTAATCTTTTCTTTGCACTTTACAGGAAAAGAACATTATTTTTGGATTTTGAAAACCTTTTTTCGAAGAAGAATGAACCATTTTTCATTGGACTTTATCATGTAAAATGTATGGACTCTAACATTTAAGAATTACGAAATGCTCCATGTTTATTATTGTATAATTGTCAATTTGATGATATGGACAATTAGGGGCCGGGATGTTGGAGCCATTTCGGCTGCTTATGATTTATTTGTGATATTTATATTGTTTGGTAATTTCTGTTATTTCGGAATATTGTAAGTATCGCGATCTAGACCAAGATATGATGTTTGGTGTAGCCTGTGTCACAGGGTGCTTAGTGTTGGGCACTGATTGAGTGTCTAAGCCCCGCCCTTTTTGGTGATTCACCTTTACTTACAGGTAACAGGTGGTGGGTTGTTTGAATGAGTTGGCGGGTGTAGTAGGACACAGTTTTTGACCGTGGTCGTGATCGTGTTTATTGTGTAAACCCTAAGCTATATAATAAAATCTGAAACTCGAAAAGTCACGCGTTCTGAACAGCTTTCTACCCTCGTCAAAGTGGATCCGTGCGAAATCGCGTTGGATGCCACAATAGGATCTATCATTAAGATCACATCAGGATGACAAGAAAATCAACTATCGAAAATATGATTTTGAGCTTGTTGTGCAATGATATCCCCTGTCCGCCCAGCTCCCGATAAGTAAACTAATTTTAACGTGCTAGCTGTCGCTAGCTAGCATGGGGATTTGCCATTAACTAGCGAGCTACAAACGCCAGAGGGCTATGGCAGAAACAACGTCATAACCAGGCTGGCTAGTTACATTACAGGGAAACCAGCCATCAAGTACATGGAATTGAGTTGTAATATTGTCAACACAACTTTCTGGTGCTTCACCACACTCTAAACATCAATGCCCTGGCAGTGGCAATAAGCTTCAGTTTTGTATTTGTTTTGATAACATCGTTTAAGTTGAGAATTACACAAAGTATTTATTTTATCAAACTGCTACTATATAAAAATGCTGATGTTAAGTGTTTGCACAACAAATGTTGTGGCACTTTTGTTCATATAGCATAACATTTAAAATAAAAGTGCGCTATACACTACTTTGGAATTGGTTATTGGATTTTGTGTAAAAAAAATGCGATTAATCGCGATTAATCAGGGAAATCATGCGATTAATCGCGATTAAAAATTTTAATCGTTGCCCAGCCCTACTTAAAATGCATCAGTGCCCATAGATTTATCATTCTCCATTTTAGGAGTTAAAGGGATAGGAAAAAAACTGGATTTATCTATAGAGGCAACTAAAAGGGTAGAGGCAACTAAAAGTGGTGCTGAGTTTCCCCTTAGATTTCTAAATTCACTGCTATATTTTATAATACAGCAATGGCATACTAATACACAAAATAATCTACCCCACATAATCTTGCCACAGTCCTCACAGTTCCCTCTGATAGTACCAGGAATTATGAGTTAGTTTATTAAACATATTCCAGAGTCAATAATTACATCTCATCCTTAGTGGTTATACTGAAAGAATAAAACCTGAACTTTGGTAATTCATCACTTTGACTGAGTCTCTGATAATTGGGATAAAATACCTCAGACTCACAATGTTAGCTTCAATGGTTTTTCAGTGCCTCCCTGCTGGTCTATGTAGGGGCAGTACCTCTACCTAAACTATCTTTCCAACTAAAGTGAACCTTTCTGCAGGTGTATATATACAGACCAATACCTCTGTTCAGTCTGGGAGACTCGCCCATTGGTTCTCTTGTTCCATCTGCAGGACATATGGAAGCTACTCACTGATAATGCTGTCTATATTTATATATACCACTGTCACTTTTCATATGATTCACATTGTGAATGTTCACAACACATTCCAATACTTTAAAGATCTGTCAATAAATATTGTTGGTTTTGACTTATATGTTGCCCCCTTCTTTATGTTGTTACTGGACATATCATGTGTCCTGTTAACCTGTTTGCAACCAATGGCTTTTTTTGTCAATTCTGCCTATTTCCGCACTGTTTCATTTAAAACTTGAATATCTATTGTTCTACACATAGCATAATGACCATTCATGGCTTAAATTGAAGAAGACACTTGGGCCACCAACTGCAATAAGTTAAAGTGTTTTATTATGACATTTAAGTTTACAGTTCAGAGCATCAAAATTAAGGATTTGTCAGAAAGAAAACAAAAATGCTTATGGTTTTCTTTTTTGTTTCAGTATAATCTTGGGTTTTAAATTATCAGAGGAAACTAAAACCTATATTTCCTGATACAGAAACATCTTGACATTGTGTGTACAAAGTTTCAAGCAGATAGACAAAAGTTTACAAATGTTACAGATCAGTTTCTATAACGTGTCTTTAGACCTCTCCAAGTGTCTCTTGACCTCTCCAAATCACCAAATACAAAGGTCACTATATATCAAGAATTTAAACTTTTTTTTGTCATCTGTAGTTCAGCAAACCAATTTAAATTAATTCCAGTGTAATATAATCCATTGTTTTGTATTTTTTTGTGAGAATAAACATGATTGCCTATACCCTATCCAAAATGTACCCAAACCTAACCAAATCCATTTAGAAGGAAATTTTCACATTATCATGAATGTTTTTGTGCTTTGTACTTGTCTGAGGTGTAGTTTTTACAAATAGGAACACAGAACAAATAATTATTTACAAAAATGTATGTATAAAAATAAAAAATCAGACACGCTGGCTGCTTTTGGCATCATGCCACAATGCGTAGCAACAGCGCCCTGGGATTATGCACAGGGGCACTTGACAAGCCCTATATAGCCACATAGTGAGGTTTTCGCAGATTTTGCACCTCCTCCTCCCCTTGGTGGCTTTCAGGGTAGGATCATCGGAGAGTTCACACACAAGTTCTGGGACACACAGTGTCTGTGGCTCTGGTGGCACAGAAGCCGTGGCTCGCCCAACAGCTGATGCTTCAGAAGACGTGGCTCGTCCAACAGCTGCCTTTGAAGCCATGGCACGCCCAACAGCTGCATTAGAAGCCATGACTCCCCCAACAGCTTGTCCTCCGGGTCACAGTGAAGTACTTTATCAGGGCATCAGAGAGGTCCACTCCACCCATGTACTAATTGTAGCACTTGATTGGGTCAGGCACAGGAAACTCCTTCTTGGACCAGCCAGTTTGAGGGTGACGGACACACCGTTGCACAGACTCCCCACTGTATGCCTTGTTGATTGTGGAAAGCATGGCAACGTCACGCGTGTCTTTCCACTTCACATACAGCAGGGAGCCCTTGCGGATCCAGCGAATTCCCCCTCGCTTCGTCTTTTTGTCCATTGCATTGGCCTGTGTTTTGGGAAACCCCAGCCGGTTCTCCCGGATGGTCCCACAGGCCCCAAAGCGCATCTTGAGAAGGTGGTTGAAAAGCTTGGCACTGGTGTAGTAATTGTCAACATACACATTGTACCCAGTGCCAAGATGGGGCACCTTGAGCAAGTCGACAACCGCATCAAAACTCAAACAGCGTGTAGCCCCACTTCGTTGGCTTGTCCTTCAAATACTGCTTCATGCCGATCCTTGCTTTTGTGGGTACCATCCGTTCATCAACAGACAGGTTCTTGCGTGGGTGGTAGTGTGCCCTGCAGGCCGTGAGGATGTCATCATGGAGAGGCTTCAGGCGGAAAAGGCCATCATGTCCAGGCTGACCAAGGCGGCGCTCATTCAGTACATCAGTAACTGGGTCACTCATATGAAAGTTTGCACTGATGGCAATGAATCTGTAGCTTTTCATGACTTCTCCAGGAAAGGGAAACCTGGAAAGGTGATCCTTCCTCCACAGGTCCCTTGCAGCGGTCACCCTGGTCAGGCCGAGATACACAACAAGGCTCAAGAATCGGTACATCTCAGCTGGTGTCACGTCTTTCCACTGCGTCTTTGCACCACGCGCACGCTTCCGGGCAGCGTATTTGTTGGTGTTGGTGCACAGAGTTTGAGTGACACTGGGTGTGAAAAACAGCTTGAAAATGTCATGGGGGCTGTAAGACTTCTGGAAATCCAGCTGCGGTCCAGGTGTCCTCTTAGGGCAGAATGGAAACTGTGGGGGGCACACATCCTCCTCAGAACCATCATGCCACCTGTCCAACAGTGGGTCATCCTCTGCATCCTTTGCAGGCAGCAATGGTGTTGGTGTTGTCTTCTCACGCCTTGTGGTCCTTTTCCTCTTCACTGGAGGAGGGCATGAGGGCCCTGGCAGGTCTGAAGCAACATCCTCTGCAGGCAGTAATGGTGTGGGTGTTGTCTTCTTGGTGGCTGTCTTCACACGCCTTGTGGTCCTTTTCCTCTTCACTGGAGGAGGGCATGAGGGCCCTGGCAGGTCTGAAGGGTCATCTTCTGCAGGGACATCTCTGGGAGAATGAAGTCAATTGCAAAGTGTTACAAAAACAACCCAGCAAAAAAAATCAACATATAGATTACTGAATAGGCAAGATTAGAGAGACAAGGGCCTGCATCATGAATGAATAGCTGCTAATGTTGAAGGTAATGAAGGGAATGATGGGGGTACTCTAAAGTGGGGAGGCTGAGACCACAGAGACAAAAGGCCTGCATCATGGTTGAACAGGTGCTAATTTTGCAGTCGATTGGGGAGCTCTAGAGTGGGGAGGCTGAGACCACAGAGACAAAAGGCCTGCAACAGGTGCTAATGTTGCAGTTGTGGTGCTAGTATTACATAGCGAGTGTATATTTAGTTGCAAGAACATATCTTATATTTCTACATTCACACAAGAATAACTGATCACTACAATCAAATTAGAAAAATTAAACTAAAGCAACCAATGCGCGCTGAAAATAATGCATCCACTTTCACGTATCTAACGTGAGCCAGATAGCAGGATTTAGTCATAAAATAACATTCCGCACTTTAGGGAACATACATGCTCGGTATATCTTGGAACATAAACACACTGTATATAATTTATTTCTATACTCACACAATAATGATTAACCATTAAAACCGATTAGAACAGCAGATACAATATAAATATATAAAGTATGCAATATAAAGCATCAGTGCGCGCCTGAAAATAACGCATCAATTTTTTTTTTATGTAGCGTGAGCCAAAGAGAATCTTTTAGTCAGATAATACATGGTAATAATATCGTGGAAACATACCGAAACGCATGCTCATAGCATAAGTATATAATTCACAAACATAACTGTTGATATGTACTTACATGTCATCCGATGAATCTGAACTTTCTCTTCCTGAGAAATCTTTCTCGGTTTCTTCAATTTCAGATTCCTCCTCGTCATTGAACAGCAGCTGTAGTACTTCTTCACGTGTAAAGGACTTCATTTCCCAACAGTAATTGTCACAAAAAAGCAGAAACGAGTGGCAGTTGTCTCAAAAAACAGCTCAGAGGCAGGTGTTTACACAGCTGGTCGAAGCGTAATGGTCGCTGCCTGTGGCGCAGGGCTCATAAATCATGCACCGAGACATTACGCATTGTCCAATCAGACCCCTACATCATTCAAAAACAGACAATGGGCGTATCATTGTAAACCTAAGAATGTGTACTATTGGATAAAATAGCTGTCAATTACTTTATAGTGCCTGGATTGGCGGAAAATGCATCTTTGTAAATCGCCAACTGTTACAGGAAATGAATTGTTTGTGTGCATTTCTCATGAAACCTATCCTAGAACGATGGATAAACTGTACTGTGGCAAAAAATAACCACATAGTTCCTTGGAAGAGACATATGGCTTTAATTATAAAGGTATGTTTTAGAAAAAAAAATATTTGTCGTGCCCGCGAAAAAACAGTGAAGTTTGAAGTTGTATTGTAAGGGAAAAAGATGCACGTTTTTTGCTATGATGTAGTACATAAATAAACCATGATAAACCCCTCAGTTAAACTGTCCAGTATCATTATTTAGTTGTTTGGATAGTTAGCGATTTGTTCATGTAAAAAAAAATACATTTTGGCAAAGATAGCATGTTTAAATGGACAATTAGTTTGAAGAGGCATAAAATCTCTGACATGCAGTGGGCATATCCTGTTACAAATAACAAGGTTTTTCTAGTAAACCGTTGGACACAGGTATTTCATATTACGGGTGCTTTTGGCAGTATTACTGCTTAATTGATAATCAAACAGTTTTTGGTAAAATGTTTTTTATTTTCGTCGCTACGTTGCTGTAAAAATGTACCAGCAAAGTGATCGCAGCCGATACTTTTAGCGTCACTTGCACCCAAACAGGTTAAGCTATGTTTCATCATACATCATTTGAGTTAAGTGAATAATGAATAGGTGGGATCAATTATTGTGGAGCCGCATCATTTTTGCTTATGAAGGCTCCTGGATGCAACTTTCTTCCATAGCTTTCCACCTGTAACTAGCCACTCTATGTAGCTGGAGGGGAAATATTTATGTTGTGTGCTGCCATCTAGTGGACAAAAAGGCATTAGTGTATAAATGAATCAGCTAATTGATAAAATTGTCTTGCTTAATGTACCTACTGAATGGGTCGCCTTAATAATTATCAAAAAAATTGCCCCCCACATAGAAAAAAATTCAGGAGCCACATCTGACTACAACTACACACTAGAGGTGTACAGAGACATCAATATCTCCATATGTATCTGTATCTGTACCTGTTCAACCAACAGCATTGTCTGTCTTTGAATCTGTATTCTGATAGAAAACTGGGAGTGAGCATGGTTTATAGCAGAAGTTACGTTAAAACAAAACACATTTTGTATTCCAAAATCCATAATTTCCAATACATCCATCATCCTCTACTTGCAGAAGTCTGCAACAATAGCAGAGTCTGGTTATCAATACATTTGACATTTAGACCCTTTTATCCAAAGCGATGTACTATGCTTATGTAACAATATAGATCATAGTTAAGGGCTACATAAATAATCAGAAAATTCATGACAATAAGGACATGTATAAGACCAACCTTAATGTCTGCAGTTTGCAGTGGGGACTAGACAGTCCGTTAGAGAGAAGCTGAATTCCAGAATCTCCCAGGTCATTCTTACTCAGGTCCAGCTCTGTCAGGGAGTTTGGTGACTGTAGAACAGTAGCAACAATTCCACAGGACATATCTGTGAGTGTGCATTCAGCAAGTCTGCAAAACATAGTGACAAAAGACAAAATATTTCTCTGAAATTATAGAAAAACAATGCCTTTCTGAAGGTGTCCTGAAAATCAGTATAATGAAAGGTTATAGGAATTAATTCCAGTTGAAGTGATGCTGAATTTCCCCTTATATTTCTTAATAAGTTGCTACATTTGACATGACAGGAATGGCATACTAATACACAAACATGGTCTACCCCTATACTGCCACAGTCCTCACATTTCCCTCATATTAATGTCTACAGCAGCCTGCAAAAAGGAGTAGCACACAACTCACCAGGTCTCAGTTCATTGATGTGTACACTACTTTAGTTTTTTTCCCATCAAATCCTTAAGTTCTAAAAATGAACTTTAACATGACATTCATGACATATACTGTTACATGAAGAGCTTTAACCCCTGTCATGCCATTACACTGTTTATTCATGTGCACACACTAGTGGTGTAGAGAGACGGCATTATCTGCATCTGTTCAACCAACGACCAATCAGATAGAAGGGTGTGGTTTATACCTGAAGTTATGTAGATTCTAGCAAATATTGCATTTTCTATGCAATACATTAGTTGTGCTTTCCGACATCAGCTTGATTTAATATTTAATATTAGCATATTACTAATTATGAAAAATATTTCTCATACTGTTCTTTTCATCTCTCTCTTTTAATACCACCCCCCCCCCCCCCCCCACTATTCACCACATAGATACACTTCACCAGATACTTACACCTACATTCTTTTTCACAATAGGCCTCACTGAGAGTCAGGCTACAGGCCTTTTTGTAGATCAGGTAAGATAAAATCAACTCAAAAGTTAGTGCTATTTTTATATTAACTTCTGATTAATTACAACATTCTTAATGACTGAATGCCTAAAGGAACCCATTCATTCCCTTTCTGCAGTGAAAAGTAAAATAAAGGTCCACAATTTTTACCATTATTATTGATAATTTAGATCAACTTCCAATCATTTTATACTCCTCCCTTCCATGCTCCTGAGGCAATGTGTTAATTGCCCGGAATAGAGCTTGGTTCGATCAGATCAACAATGTTTATAACACATTTACAGAACCAGGACTGCGCACAAAAACTGGAGCATATATTTTGAGTGCAGCAGTTCGCTGAATATGACAAAAAAAATTCTTCAGACAATCTTAACTGTAATACTTAATAATTCTTTCCTATATTTTTCACATCAAATTGTTTTAAATTAATTAATTCAAAATCCATCAGCCTTTATTTTACTCTTAAAGGGAGGAGGGACACGAAATTAACAGGTGGAAATTGAGTTTGAATCTTATGTGAAGGGAAGCAAACAAACATATAAACTGTTAAAGTCTGCAGCGTTAATGAAGTGTGGTTATCACTACGCTTATACAACAATATAAATCATAGATATGTGCTACATAGATAATCAGGACATTCATGACCATAAAGACATGTATAACACCAACCTTAATGTCTGCAGTTTGCAGTGGGGACTAGACAGTCCGTTAGAGAAAAGCTGAATTCCAGAATCTCCTAGGTAATTGTTACTCAGGTCCAACTCTGTCAGGGAGTTTGGTGACTGTAGAACAGTAGCCAAAATTCCACAGGACCTATATGTGAGGGTGCATTCAGCAAGTCTGCAAAACAGGATGATTCTCCCACAGTATTAAGGAAAAAACAACACATATTGACAATTTTTACACTTTATTCATTTTACACTGTCAGGGACCTCAGTAGCATGCGGATCGTGCATTCGTGGAATGAGCAACACAGCTAAACGTGTGGGTAGCAGCCCAAAAATGTTTGCCAAAATCCCCTGCAATATTTTTCTGTTGGAATTTAGAACTTGGGAGTGGAGAGGATGGAAAGGTCTGCCGTGAGTCCAGACCTCAACCCAATGAAATACTTGTGGGATCAGCTTGGGCGTGCTGTGCGTGCCAGATTGACCAACACAATCATGTTGGCTGACTTGCTACAAATTCTGGTTCAGGAATGGGATGCCATCCCACAGTAGGTGCCAAGCTGTTGTGACTGCGTATGGATCTTCCACATGCTACTGAGGTCCCTAACAGTGCAAAATGAATAAAGTGTAAAAATGGTCAAAATGTGTTGTTTTTTCCTTAATACTGTGGGAGAATCATCCAATCCACCAAGCAACTCAAAACAAGAGTGAATACCAACGGAAGAATATTGCAGGGGATTTTGGGAAAAAAATGTGGGCCGCTACCCACACGGTTAGCTGTGTTGCTCATTCCACGAATGCACGATCCTTACAAGTTGTACCTCGTTGTAAAGGTGACTAATCAGGCTTTCCAACGATATACAATACAATACCAATTGGTATTATTAAAGGGGATGGATAATGGACTGAAGAAACGTTTCCGAACTTTTTTTGAGGAGTTTAGATTAGTAGATAGATCCAAGAAATCCACGTATCAGTCCAGATCAGTGACCACTCTATGTGTGAAGCCTTTGACAAAGGGCAGACTTAACCTACCCTTAAAAGTCAAACTTAAATTAAAATGTAAAAATATAAAATCACCTTTTATGATAAGAGATCACCTAAAGTGCTCTACTTAACCTGTAAACTGTCTAGCCTATTATAATTGCTTCAAGGTAACCCATCTGATTAATGAAAGTCCACATCAGATCGTATATAATCAGCTGTTACAGACCCATACTGATTTGTGAAAACAGTATCAAATAACCACTTAATTTTCACAGCCCTAACACTGTTATCAGTCTTGCATATGATCCCATCAATTGTAGAGATATCTGAATAGCCTGACATTTTGTTAGAATCTACTGTGAAGGAAAGCAGATTAAAAGGGATGCTGATAACCAATGACATTAAAGACATGTATAAACTAACCCTAAAGTCTGCAGTTTGCAGTGGGGACTAGACAGTCCGTTAGAGAGAAGCTGAATTACAGAATCCCCCAGGTCATTGTTACACAGGTCCAGCTCTGTCAGGGAGTTTGGTGACTGTAGAACAGTAGCCACAATTCCACAAGACTTCTCTGTGAGAGTGCATTCAGCAAGTCTGCAAAACATTGTGACAAAAGAAAACAATATTACTCGGAAATGCAAAATAAGCGATATCTTTCTTAAGGTGTTTTAAATTGCTATTTATTTGTTTTCTTTTCAGTATCTAACAATCAAATTATCTATTCAGCCTCGAGAAAATAGGAGTTAGCCTAATGAATATTATTGTATTTTCATTCTCTGAGGTGAATGCAACTTTCTAAAAAAAAAAAAAAAAAAAGATAACTTTAGGTGTTAATCCAGGAGTGGAACTAGATGGTTCTGTATTGATGGAGTACATACTTAAGTGCTTTAACTTTACGATGAGGATCCTCAAGTTTAGAAGATAACAGCTCCTGTGCTGATTCTCCAGGATGGTTGTTTCTCACATCCAATTCTTTCACACAGGAGGGGTTTACCATCAGTGTGAGAGCCAGACAAACATAACCATCATTTGAGATCTGACAGTTACAGAGCCTGAGAGACAGAGACGGACAAACAGCGCGCGAGAGAGAGAAAAAGAGAGACAGAGATAAGTCATCTTAAAAGTCAACGACAGTAAATTCTTAGATACAGATTGAACCAGTCGAAAGAAAATGTAATTTCACACCCCATAGTGATGTAGGTAGGGCAAGATGTTCTCTGGTACATTTACAAAAAAAAGGTGATGTCAACAGTAACTCCACTGTTATTTTGTCATGGTTATTATAAGCTTAACTGTACTACTTAATAATGAGTTTATTGCCTTAATATTGAGTTCATCTCAATTTTTGCGATGTTTTTCAATTATAATTTTTAAATCTCAATTCAACAATTATACTTCAGGATAAACGTTAGAATAAGCAGTTTAACCTTAAAATAACAGCTTGAAAAAAATTGGGGCGCTACAATGTCAATAACTTTTAATATGGACAATCGCCTCCGTGCCATTGCCATACCAGGGTCAATGGGCATATAACTGGGCATATAACTGCTAAATGTAGGATTGCCTTACGCCGCCCGGCTTTCTACTGTCTGTCGAACTAGTAAGTAGCTTATTTGCCGTCTTGCTTTGTCTTGTGTTGCACTTGCTTGATGTTTGACTGTGTTAGGACAGTTGTTGAGTAACTAGTTTGTCATAATGTCAAAGTCAGCAAATTTCAAGAGATTTTGTTAGTTTTAGCCGCTAGCATATCGTTAGCGAACAGCAATTGATCCGGAATGCTTCTTCAAAATCCATTATTTCCCATACATCCATCATCCTCTTTCAGTTGCTAAATTGATCTGTTTTCAGTCCCACAGCTGTGTTCTCCTTAAAATAATGCCTTCCATACACATCAAAGTGATACCTCTAATAATTTAAAAATCTAAAGTTATATGAGATGATGTAATTAATGAAGTACATAAAGCACAAAACAGGTGTGATAGTTATGCATGATGCATCAAATGATGGAGGATTCAATTAGACGCCGTGCTTCAGATAGTAGACGGGAGGGTGTTCGATACTGACAAATAAAGGCTGAGCCCCGAATACAAGCCGGGGGTAAAATAAAGTAGCCTATTTTACTCTAGCCTACCAGCATCAGTCCATCGGCACAAAGTAGACATCACAATTTAATTGAATGCATTTCATAAATACATGATCTCCTCATGTGTAATGTAGTTGGCTAATTTCATGGGCTGTTTGCAATACAAACATTTATTTTCCCACGTAGGACTACTAGGCGAATTTGTTATTGGTCACGAAGGCGCGTCTGGCAATTTGTTATTGTTTCGCCTAAATGCACGTATCGTAGCCTACTGTTGTTTATCTGTAACGCTTTAGTTGGCTAGGTTAATTTTTCCAGAAGGGATCATAAAGCAGTAGACTAAGAGATGGTGTATGCTGAAGAATATTCGGGAGAAAAAGCTGCGAAGCAGTTTGACATTGACTCGAGACGAATTTGATACTGGCAGAAGCAAAAGAATCAGCTGAATGCAGCCAAAAATACCAGAGCCTGACTAGCAGGTGGAGGTAGAAAGAAAGTTAGCCTGGATATGGAAACCAGCCTTGTCGAATGGATTTTTTTCAGTTCGCCATAAGTATAAAAGAGTGTCTAGAAAATGATTAAAAACAAAGCTTTGGAAATCTTTGCCTCCGTGACTGACAGTGGAGACCATAACTTTGATGTTTATTATTATGTTGACACTGCACATAAAGCGTTATGCAGTGTGCAGGAAGTGTTGAAGGCATGTGCAATGAATGCTATGAGCCTACTTTAATAATGCCCATTATTTGATTTAAATAATACAATTCTATGACAGAAGATAAGTAAGAAATAAAGGCCTGCCCCTAATACAAGCCTGCCCCAAACAAAGGCCGGTGCGCTCTGCAGCTTAAGTAAATAACAGCCCCGGCCACAATTTGAGGATTTACGGTATGCAGAATTATTTACAAACTGAGCAAAATGCCATCTGTATGTCAACAGTGTGTCTGTTACAGCGCCACCATCTGTAAACTGTAAAATAGTTCTTCCAATGACTGATACTTTGAGCATCAGATGTGAGTGTACTGTTTAATGACAGAATGTCATGGGTTGTAGACCGCAGGTGTGAGGGCCCTTTATCACCACTTGCTGCTATATTTGAAGTTCGATTATTCGCTCAACCCCTCTGTATAGGGGCAGAGCCCCTTTCCTACAATATCTCTCCATTTGAGGAGCAGCACCTCTCTATGGTCTACGCAACAGCAGCACCACACAGCACCTCTCTCTGGTCTACGCAACAGCAGCACCACAACTTGCTACTTACCTCCACATCGGGGCAGCGCCTGTATTAATTCCTTCTCTCCACGATGGTCTATGTAGGTGCAGCCCCTCTACCCACTTCTCTCCACGATGGTCTATGTAGGTGCAGCCCCTCTACCCACTTTTCTCCACGCTGGTCTATGTAGGGGCAGCCCCTCTACCCACTTCTCTCCATGCTGGTCTATGTAGGGGCAATGTCTCTACTCACACAATCTCTCCTTTCAAGGGGCAGCACCTCTACTTACACTACAGTATTTCTCTCTTTGAGGGGCAACGCCTCTCTGTTAGTCTATGTAGGGGCATCCCCTCTTCCTACACTATCTTTCTGACTGAAAGGGAACCTTTTTGCAGGTGTATATATACAGGGAGAATTCTACCTAATGGTGAGCTGCCTTTTGCTCTACCTTTAATCGTGTCACTTTATCGCTGCCTCTTCCATTGCTTCTCTTGTTCCATATGCAGGACATATATGGGCCATTCTACCGAATTGATGCAAAGTCATGTCGGATACATTTTGAATTTTTTTATGGTTTATTCCCAAAACTTTGTCCCTATGTATATTGTACCATATCTAAAGTACACATATTTAGTAAAAGAACAGTCAAGTTTTATATGGTATTTTCAGAATGTGTTGGAATGTTTTTCCTCTTCCAAAAAAAAATCCATAGAAATTGAAATCCATAGAAATTGATTTTTTACCAAATTTTCAAGTTCAATTTATTTGTTTCGGTAGTGACTGCACTGTTTCGGTAGTGACTGCACTGTTGGATGGATGTTCATTTCTCTCCCAAAATCATCCAAAAGGTGCTCTGGGCCGCCCTTTAGTCCACACAACACATTTATTTAAAAATGATGGGATTGAACTACTTACCATTTAATTTTGTCACTACCGAAATCATCTGGTCACTACCATATGTTTCGGTAGTGACCGTTTCGGTAGTGACAATTCTAGCTAACTTTAAGCATAAATAAAGAATTCTAGCAAGCACACGGCTTGCAAACACATCTTTGAAGAGGTGAACACACATACAAACATAAGATTTTCCATGAAACCCCAAAAGGTTTACTTAATTGAAGAAAACATGCGTTTCGGTAGTGACAATTCTTAAGGTTACACGTCGATTTTCAGACTTTGGAACACATTTATATAAAAACTATGGGATTTAGCTACTTACCATTCAACCATGAGGGACAGGGATGCAGTGTCACTGCATGGTCAAAAATGCAGGGTGGTGGCTAAAACACAGGCTCAGCCAATGGACTAAAACTCTTGTGTTTCGGTAGTGACATGAAAACTAGGGACATGATTTTTTGAGTATAGTAAATTGATTTAAAAATTAAACCCACAATAAATCTAAATATTCCAAGTTCTGTTTCAACCCAATCATAAAGATCTTTGAAATTAAATCATTGAAAAAAATCTAAAAAAATTGAAAAGTGTTATTTAAAGGCATTGAAATTTAGATGTCAGGGTTGGGGACAGCTACTTCCCAATAGAAAGTACCCTATAAATGATGATTTTGTATATATTTAGCTTATCACTATCTCATGTAATGCATTGGGTTTATATAGACCATAACATTTTCTAATTAAATATCTATGCCTAAATACCTAATTGTTTTGTAAATAGTTTTTATTGTTGAGGGACTGCATATTACACGAATTTGGTAGAATGGCCCATATAAGCTACGCCTGATCTGAAGTCACTGTCCAGTTCTCCAGCTACATCCGTTTGTAACTTGTATTCAACCTAGGTCCTAGGTTTGCTGTCTAGTTTTGCTAATTAGTACTTTCAAATGGGCAATGTGAGTGCACGGTACAGTATCCTGTTGAGTGCACGGTACTGTATCCTTTTCATTATTATTCCACTTACCACCTTTGGCAGATGGTTGTTTGGGCGGTTCAAGCCGCTGTATGATATACTGATACTGCTATGATGAGCAGAAACCCTGCCAAACTGCCAAAGATTATTGTTGTTTCCTTCTTAACACTCTAATGAACTGTAAATTATAACTAGACGAAAGTGGTCCTGACTAAACTTGAAATGCATAATTTCTCATAGTCTATCATCTTCCATTTTAGGAGTTGGAGGGATGAAAAAAAAACAGGACTTATTTGTTACGTGTGTATTCAGCAAACATTGCGACCAGTCAACATTTTACTCTGAAGTGAAAAATGAATTATTGCCTTCATTCAGGTATCCTGAGAAATCAATATAATGACAGGTGGAAGCAAACAATTGAAATGGAGTTTACCTTTTCATTTCTTAATACATAACGAATCAGGAATTGCATTACAGTAATGTATAACACCAACCTTAGAGTCTGCAGTTTGCAGTGGGGACTAGACAGTCCATTGGAGAGAAGCTGAATTCCAGAATCTCCCAGATCATCATAACTCAGGTCTAGCTCTGTCAGGGAGTTCGGTGACTGTAGAACAGTAGCCAAAGTGCCACAGGACGTATCTGTGAGTGTGCATTTAGCCAGTCTGCAAAACATTGTGACAAAAGACAAAATATTACTCTGATATGAAAAAAGCATTCTAGTTGAAGTGGTGTTGAGTTTTCCCTTAGATTTCGGAATGCACTGTTACATTTCACCTGACAGTTATGGCCTACTAATACATAAACAGGGTCAACCCCTATATTGCCACCGTTCTCACAGACCCCTTGTATTATTGACAATAAAAACACATATAATACCAACCTTAATGCCTGCAGTTTGCAGTGGGGACTAGACAGTCCGTTAGAGAGAATCTGAACTCCAGAATCTCCCAGGTCATTGTTACACAGGTCCAGCTCTATCAGGGAGTTTGGTGACTGTAGAACTGTAGCCACAATTCCACAGGACTTATCTGTGAGTGTGCATTCAGCAAGTCTGCAAACCATTGTGACAAAAGAAAATAATATTACTCTGAAATGAAAAGAATATACCTCTGAAATGCAAAATCGATATAGCGATATATTTCTTATTTATTATAATATTTCTTATTCATTAAATATACAGTATATTTAATTATTATATTTCATTCATGTGTACAATACTTTAGTTTTTCTCCACCAATTTGGTTGGGTTTTAGAAATTAACTTCTATATTTAATATGACATTCATGACTGTGAGAAAGTGAAATTTCCTCCCCTTCTCACTGTGACTCAAGAGGAGTTTGGCCCTGGTGTGGGGTGGACTCCACCGTCACAATGGTTGGATCCGGGCTCCCCCGCCATAGTGACTGGACCCGGGAGACCACATTGGTTCAATTAAACCCAACTGGCTGCTTTTCTGATGGGGCTAAGTGGAATTATAACTTACCTGTGAGTTGCGAATATGTTCCTAGTGAACCTCTGTATTTAATGAGTTCCTAGTGAACTTGTGATTAGTGAATCAGTGAAGAATGGATCTGTGCCTAGTTCTCCCTAGTGTCTGTAGCACTTTAAGTGCAGCCGTCGGTGTGTTTTTGATTATATGTTTGATTGTTGTACATATATGTTTCGGGGTGGATACAACATTTAAATATACATACATATATATATATATATATTAAAATATATTTGTATAAGAAAGGCACCCTTCCTCCCAACTACACCACCCAGTCCAATCGCCACCTCCCAAAACAACGTGGGGTGATTGCCCGGTTCCTCACAATAAAATACTGTTCCATTACGAGCTTCAACCCCTGCCATGCCACTACACAGTTCATTCATGTGAAGACTATAACTACACACTAGTGGTGTAAACAGACATCATTATCTGCATCTGTATCTGTATTTGTATTCAGAAAGAAGACCGTTGAGTTGATGTGGTTTATAAAGGAAGATACATTCATTTTAGTAAATTGTGTTTGTTCTAATGGTTCCATCCCGGCTTATATTCATTGGCAATGTAAATGGTGGAAATTGAAAAATGCTGCTAAAAATGATGATAGCTAATGATTACTATTCAATCAAATGTCAATGCAACAGTGGAAAAGATGTTCTATAATATGTTGTAAAGGAAACAACTGCTTTGTGAAATCAAAGTATACGCTGAAAACAGGATAGACATTTTTTTTTTCTTTTGGACATCCACTAAGATATGAACCATTTTAATGAATATACTGGCTGACTCACACGTCAATAAGCTGACATCATTTTTCGAATAATAATGAGTATGCTCGGGGAGGATTAATATTTGTTTACATCGCATTATTTTTGCTCTTTCCTCGATATTGCATTTTAATTTGGATGTATACCTAATACACACACACTCACACTTTAACAGATTGACACAGACACAGATACATGCAGAGACAGACACATAAACATGAATGTTTCATCCACTGCCGGTTACCATGGCATAACAATATTCATCACATAGACATTCTTCAATAAGTACATATGCATTTAATTTCAAATCAATTGGTAGTGTAAATAATGTTAGTTGCGTCACTGTCTTAATATTTCCAGAGTATATGTATATATATGTATTGTCAAGAATAACAATGAAAAAAAGAAGCTGTTTATTCATAAGAGATTATCTCTATCAGAAACTCACCGTGCCTTTCTGCAGCATCTCACAGCAGGGAGTAATCTTCTGCGTCCCTCATCTGATGTGTTGTATTTCTTCAGGTCAAACTCATCCAGCACCTCCTCAGACATCAGAAGCATGTGGGCCAGTGCTGAACAGTGAGCAGGAGACAATTTCTGTTTGATGTTCTTTGGTGACTCCAGATATTTTTTTATTTCTTTGTGCATGGAATGATCGTTCATTTCAAATAAGCAATGGAAAAGATTGATGCATCGTTCAGGAGAGATATCATCCCTGTTGAGCTTTTTAATGTATTGACATATTTCCTTGGTGCTCTTTGAGCTGCTGTGTTTGTGGTTCAGTAGACCTTTCAAAAGTCTCTGATTGCTCTCCAGAGAGATGCCCATAAGGAAGCGAAGGAAAAGATCCAGGTGTCCATTCCTGCTCTTCAAAGCCTTATCAACTGCACTCTTAAGTAGATGATCTTGAGATTGTAAGCGCAGCACTGATTGAAGAGATGATACAAAATGACTGGGATTATGTTCTTCACTGAGGAGGGATTTCAGGGCCTCAAGATTCTCATTCACATAAGAGTGAAACACAAACACAGCTGCCAGAAACTCCTGGATGCTCAGGTGCACAAAGCAGTAGACCCTCCTTTCGTGAAACACAGATTCTTCCTTGAAGATCTCAGTGCACATGCCAGAGTACACTGAGGCTTCACTGACATCAATGCCACACTCTTTCAGATCTTCGTCATAAAACATCAGATTGCCATTTTCTAGATTATTGAAAGCCAGTTCACCAAGTTTCAGTATAATTTCTTTCTGAGATTTTAGAAGTTTCTCTTCATCTGTCTCAGTTCCACTCTGATACTTCTGATCCTTCCTTCTGGTCTGGATGAGTAAGAAGTGTATGAACATCTCAGTCAGAGTTTTGGGTATGTCTTTAGTGATGTCCAGCATCTGCTGAAGTACAGTGGCTGCAATCCAACAGAAGACTGGAATGTGGCACATGATGTGGAGACTCCTGGATGCCTTAATGTGTGAGATGATTCTTCTGGCCCGACCCTCATCACTGATTCTCTTCCTGAAGTACTCTTCCTTCTGTGGGTCATTGAACCCTCGTACTTCTGTCACCTGATCGATGAACTGAGCAGGAATTTGACTGGCTGCTGCTGGTCTTGAGGTTATCCAGATGCGTGCAGAGTGAAGCAGACTTCCCTGAATAAGGCTAGTCATCAGAACATCCACTGATGATGTTTGTTTACAATCAGATATCATGTTCTGTTGGAAATTCAGAGGTAATCGACTCTCATCTAATCCATCAAAGATGAACACAACCTGACAGTCATTGTATTCTTCACCATCCCTCAGCTCCATCAGTTCAGGATGGAAGTCAAGCAGAAGCTTGTGAAGACTATACTGATCACTCCTGACCAAATTCAGCTCACGGAAAGGAAGGGGAAATATAAAGTCTACATTCTGATTGGCTACCCCATCTATCCAATCAAGAATAAACTTCTGCACTGAAACAGTTTTTCCAATGCCAGCAACACCTTTGGTCATCACAGTTCTGATGTTCTTCTCCTGTCCAGGTAAGGGCTTGAAGATCTCGTTGCAGTTGATTGGTGTGTCTTCTGTGGTTTGTGCTCTGGATGCTGACTCTACCTGCCAAACCTCATGTTCCTTATTTACCCCTTCACTCTCTCCCCCTGTGATGTAGAGCTCTGTGTAGATTTTATTGAGGGGTGTCTCAGCTCCTGGTTTGATGATGCATTCAGATATGTTCTCAAACCTCCTCTTCAGACTGGCTTTATGCTTCCCTTTAACTCTCCTCAGGACTTCATCAGCTTTTTATCATGGACAAAAATAAACAAAGAAACCAATTAGTAGCATGTGTATGACAAATAACAATATTGATTTTCATTTGGGATTGCTTCAGCCAAATTATCATTGACATTCCAGACACAATTATCCATTTGCTCCTTTAAAAGGTGGTAAATACGTACATTTTGTGATGTAGAGCTACACTCTAATACCCTGTCTGATAATCTAGAGCAGGGATGGGGAATCTTTCTCCTATCCAGAGCCATGTGAGTATTTACAGAGTCATTTGTGGATCTACATGACTACACCTAGCTTACTTTAAAACATTAGTTATAGTACGGATGTTGTAAAAAAAAACATAATATTTGGTCAGCTAAATTAAAATAATACATTTATGAATTATCCCACTGAATGACTAACAGAATAAAGTCCACCAAAACGTACCGCATCTTTAACCCTCTATAACCCAATAGAATTCTAGAACAAAAAAACAGAGAATTCCTTCATTTTTTGTTATTCTGTAAACAAACAGTTACAGTTACAAAACAAAAGAAAAATTATAATTACAGGTTTGTTTTGTTTGAAAGGGCATACATTTTTTGTTTATATGATATCAAATATGTATTAGTGACTTCTACAAATATTAAAATACAAATCATTACATACACCCTAAAGTTCAAATTCATAAGTTTTGAACCGTTCAGCAGATGTAGTTATTATATTTAATATATTCTTAATGTATTTAATTAGTATTTGTTATATATTTTGTACATAAATGAATACATATTAAAATATTAACACTACTTAACCATACAGATTACCAACATTTTTGCTAATTTGGTGGAAAACACCTAACTTTATGCCTCTTCAAAAGCATCCTGGTGCAATACATTTGTGGAGGAGGTGAAGGTGTTTGTGAGGATAAATATCCTCATGGGTATCCATCATATACCCTCTTTTCTTGACTACTGTTCATCTGATCCAGCCTTACAAGTGTCCTATGTGGCAGACACCAATGCCATGAAATAAGTATGAGGAGTTAAGCAGATACCTACCCTGTTCAAACCCAGGGATAGCAGACTCTGGTGACAAGCTTCAGAAAGTGAGACCATTACAGTTTTTTCCAATCATTTTAACACTTGGTTCAATACCATGTACTCTTTCTCAAATCACCTAACACATCCAGCAGTAGACTAACTAAATGGGATACTTTTCCATTGCTTAGATACAAAATGCAGTCAATGACCACTTCCAAAATTCATGGATACCTCTCGCTGTTCCTTTCCCCCCATGTCCTCACTTCTCTTTGCTGCCACAGCACCCTCACTCACTTCTCTACCCTCAGATGAAGTGGAACAACTGACATCCTGACACATAAAAGAAAAAAAACTATCCTATTATTGTAGGATTATTATTCTATTATAGCCATCAGTGGAAGTCTTTATTGTTTCATCCATTTTTATGACAATTGTTTTATGCCACAACATCAGCTCAATATCCCAGTGTGTAGGCCTACTACATACGGACAAGCTATATCACATCTACTATACATTTTTGTAGTACTGATGTCCTATACCTCGGTCCTGATTTCATTGTGATTAGCTTTTCTAAATCATAAAAGCTGTACAAGCTTAAAATTTAACATCACAACATATTACTAGTTGGCTGTCGAATAATCTGCTGAATACCATTTCAATATGAGGTTTTCAATATTCAATGATGACCTTGCTATTGATTGTAGCTACTGCTGTTACCATAAGCTTATAGCTCAAAACAAAGGAGGGATTTGAAATACTAGTAGAGATGAAGTTTTTTTACTATACATGTTATTTATACATGTTATTTATCTAGGGTTAGGGTTATATATCAGTTTAGTAAGTGATGATGCTGAGTCAATAGCTGGCTATCAACCAACTCCAGGCGAACTCCTCAGACTAACGTTACCTCAGTCAATGTAGATAGCTAGCAAGTTAGCTGGCAAACTGGTCATGGAAATTGAGATGACGATACAAATTGTAAGACATTTCTTCTGAAAACCAGTAAACACAGCCGATTACCCACGTCGTTTATTTGTGCAAATAAAAGCTCTCACCCACAGACGCGGGTGCTTCCTTCGTAGGTTGCAAAGTCACGAATTGACCGCTATTTCCACAAGTGAGGTAAAGTGAAAATGAGTTTTACTGAACGTCCCTCAAAGACCAATTATTAAATGTTACATATCTCTGCTAATAAAAGTGTCATGGGTTTACAATCTATTCAAACATCACTGATCTAGCTATGACTTTTGTCTATGTATACGATGAGGCTGGTGCTATTTGTAAACCAACACTTCTCAGTTACTGCCATACGAAGACGTTACTGGCGAGCTAGCTAGTCAGATATAAACAGGAGGATACTTATATTTCTATTTGAATACGTTTTTTTATTTTTGACTTCTCAAACAGGATCGTTACTGTCATACAAACGTGATTTGTCGTCGTCATTGGTGCACAAAAATACAGTATCATCCAGTGAGAAGAACAGATGTAGACGTCTCTGATTTCCAGCCTTTACTCAAGAGACACTGTAATCTTCAAGCGATCCGTCAGTAGCGAGGTTAAATTAGCAAATACTTAAAAAAAGCCAATGACAGCATATCCAGTTTCCGGTTTCAAAATAAAAGTAAGATGTTAATCTATCCATTAGCGGGGTATTTTTTCATATATTAATGTTGTATTTTTTCATATATTAATGTTGTAGTATAAATACTGTGTCTTTAAAAGTTACGGCCGTCGACGGCAGCTATGGGAGAATACAAGAAGGCCGTCGACGGCCGCTATGGGATCTAGAGGGTTAATAACACTAAACCATGGTTCACAGCAAAGCTCAAGCAGCTTCGTCAAGCCAAAGAGGAGGCCTTCAAGATTGGGGACAGGATCCTATACAACCAGGCCAGAAGCACACTGACTAAGGAGATCAAAGTGGCAAAGAGAATGGTCTGAATGACTACAGACCCGTCACCTTGACGTCTGTGGTCATGAAGTCCTTTGAAAGACTGGTGTTGACCCATCTGAAGGCCATCAAAGGCCCGCTGCTGGACCCTCTGCAGTTTGCCTACCGGGCTAACAGGTCAGTGGATGATGCAGTCAACATGGGGCTGCATTACATCCTACAACACCTCGACTCACCTTTGCAAGGATGCTGTTTGTCTACTTCTGCTCGGCGTTCAACACCATCATCCCAGAAGTCCTCCTCACCAAACTCACCCAGCTCACTGTGCCCGCCTCCACCTGTCAGTGGATCACACACTTCCTTATAGACAGGAAGCAGCAGGTGAAGCTGGGTGAAACAACATCCAGCACCCGGTCAATCTACACTGGTGCACCTCACTCTACACTAACGACTGCACCTCAGGAGACCCATCTGTTAAACTCCTAAAATTTGTAGACGACACATCAGTCATCGGCCTTATCCGTGATGATGATGAGTCTGCATACAGGCAGGAGGTTGAACAGCTGGCCCTGTGGTGCGGTCGCAACAACCTACAGCTGAACACGCTTAAAGCCGTGGAGATGACAGTGGACTTCAGGAGGAGCCCCCCAGCACTTTTAATAGTTTGTGCCAGGGGAGCGAGGGGTCTGCAGTGGTTTTTCCTGCCCGTTTCCTGACTTGGCATTGGCTCATTTTATGCGAAGAACAGGCTACATTTTCATTGAGCGCACACCGTAACCCCCCCCCCCCCCCTAAACATTTGTGTTACATACAGGGTGTTCGGGTCACTGGACCCGGGGCAAATACAAGTGTGGAAATTGTAGGTCCTGTGTACCTAAAGTCTGTTCACCTCCTGTCTGAATCTACTGTAAGTGTGTGTGTGTATGAGTGTGTGTGTGTGTGTGTGTGTGTGTGTGTGTGTGTGTGTGTGTGTGTGTGTGTGTGTGTGTGTGTGTGTGTGTGTGTGTGTGTGTGTGTTTGTGTGTGCGCGCGGGTGTGTGTTTGCCCGCACGTGTATGTGAATGTGCCTGCTGCAAGTGTGTGTGTGTGTGTGTGTTTGTGTGTGTGTGTGTGTGTTTTTTGTGTGTGGGCGCACGCTTATGTGTGTTTGTGTGTATGTGGGCCTTGTGTGTATGTAGGCTAAGTATGTGTGTGTGTTTGAATGAGTGTGTAAGTAAGTTAGAGTAAGAGTTTTGTGTTTCTGCCGCTGATGCCATTTAGGGGCCCCTGCCCCTTTAGACATTATATACCATCTGCAAAATATGGTATAAAGATCTGGGCTGCCTGTGATGCAACTTCCTCATAGGCTTGGAACTTACAAGTCTACATAGGGTAACCTGATGAGGACACCCTGAGAAAAATCAAGGAATGAGAGTTGTCCTGGACATGGCTCAGGGACTCAGTGGACACAACATCACATGCTAAATCTTTTTTACATCCTACAAGCTGGGACAGGAGATGACCATGGTGGGAACGATAAGGAAAAACAGGTCTGAGCTCCCACCCCAACTGCTGCCTACAAAGAACCGGCCTGTCAACTCTTTTAAATGTGTGTACACAGCTGACACGTCCCTGGTATCCTATGTGCCAAAGAAACGCAAGAATGTACTCATGAGTACACTGCACATGGATGGGTGCATCTCTGGCCTGGAGCATCAAAAACCAGAGATCATCATGGATTATAATGCCACAAAAGCAGGTGGTGAACAACATAGACAAGCTGGTGTCTGCCTACAGCTGGAAAAGGAAGACCCTACACTGGCCA